>NC_081574.1:33506640-33799074 GCF_022355385.1 Mustela nigripes | reverse complement strand
ATCAGGGTCCTGGGATCGAGTCCTGCATCAGGCTCTCTGCTCAGCAGGGAGCCTGCTTCCTCCTCTCTCTCTCTGCCTCTCTGCCTACTTGTGATCTCTCTCTGTCAAATAAATAAATAAAATCTTTGAAAAAAAAATAAGAATGTTAGAAGTAGAAGAAACCTTAGTGATTAATAGTGTGATGTTCTCCTCCAACCCAAAGTTGGTGATTTTTGTTAAGTCCACATATCACTCATGAAAATGCATTGTATTACTTTATGGCCATAACTGAATAGTTCCTGCCCTCAGTTTTAATAATCTTATAATGTTTTTACTTTGAGGAAAGTGATTTATGCATCCCTTATGGTTTTTCTGTCTTCTTGCAAGGAGGGCTGTTTTGGGGGCTGATAACCTGAGAACTTCACTTTAAGCTGTATGCCAGGCTGGCTCTCCTCTAGCTCTTGGAGGTTTCTATCAAGCCAAAAAGCTTCCTGTTGGCTAGGATTGTCAGACTGAGCTGCAGAGGCCAAAAGCAGGCAGCCGTACCATAGGCCATGTTGGCATACTGATTATTTAAAAATAAAAGTTACTTAAGGGGGCCTGGGTGGCTCAGTTGGTTAAGTGGCTGCCTTCCACTCAGGTCTTCATCCCTTGGGATCAAGCCCTGCATTGGGCTCCCTTTCTTTCTGCCTCTCTCTCTGCCCCTCTGCCCGCTTGTGCTCTCAAATAAAATCTTTAAAATAAAAGTTACTTAAGAGACAGGCTGTGCAAGGACGTTCAGACCTTCCTCTGCCCCCTGAAAGCAGGAAATAAGTCTTCCAGGTGAAAGGGACGCCCCCTGCACCAGGAGGTACAAGACATCCCAAATCATGGGAAATTTACAGCCAAGAAGGCTGTGTAAACAACCCTTGTTACTTTTTACTAATTGACTACCACAGCCCAAATTCTGTTCAGAATTCCTGACTAACTGAACCTCCTAAAGTTAAATTTTCTTTGTCCTGTCAGGTCCTCACAAATTTGTGTCTGTCTAAAAAGTATAAATACTGCCTGCCTTGATCACTTCTTGAGGTCTCAATTTCATTATGGGGCCTCCATGCACACTTGTAATAATACTTTGGTGTTTTTCTCCTATTAATCTGTCCCATGTAAATTTAATTCTTAGTCCAGCTGGAAGACCTTGAGAGTTGAGGAAGACTTTTTCCTACCCTTTAGAGCCAATGTAAATGTAGCAAACGTAAATGTAAGATTTACCACTTTTAGAAAAAAACAGAACATCTTCAGGAACTATGGTTAAATAAACCAGGAGTTCTTAAGAGACCGACACCAAAAGTTCACTCCTTAAAAGGAAAAAAAATGATAAACAGGATTGTTTCAAAATTAAAAAGTTTTGTTCTGGAAAAGACTCTGGTTAAGAGGATGAACAGCCACGTTGCAGACCAGGATAAGATATCTGCAAACCACACATCCAACAAGGGACTTGTCTCTAGCCAAAAAAATGAATTCTGAAAACTCAGCAGTGAAGATGATGGAGCCCAAGTTTGGTTTCAATACCATTTTTCAGTAATAGGAACCAGGGTTTTTTGGAGAAATAACTGATTCTAAGATTAGAACAGGAAATATACAAGATGAGCCTGGAGATTCTTCTAGTGCCAGAAAGGGAAGGGGGTTAAAAAAAAAAAAAAAAGTGGGGCACCTGGGTGGCTCAGTGGGTTAAGCCTCTGCCTTCGGCTCAGGTCATGATCTCAGGGTCCTGGGATCAAGCCTCACATCAGGCTCTCTGCTCAGTAGGGAGCCTGCTTCCCCCCCTCTCTCTCTGCTTGCCTCTCTGCCTACTTGTGATCTCTCTCTGTCAAATAAATAAATAAAAAGTAAAAAAAAAAAAAAAGTCACACACAATGATGGAGGGAATGTCAAAAGGACACAACGGAGAGAGCTCCCAAATGGCCAAAGCAAGATAATATGAGCAACAAAATAATTAAGGCAGTATTAGATCATAACACAAAGTATAAAATAAATATCTATAAATTCATACTGATATAAATTGATTAAACAAACAAATGGGAGAACAGACAAAATACCCCTTGCAAGGAAATTCCAAATAATTTATGTAGATAAATTGAGAAGAGGTGGAGGGTAACTCCCTAGTCCTTAAGCATTGCGCTATGTATAATGACTTCCTTCCAAAAGAGAACAGTATGAAAAAGGGGAAAAGAATGTTAATTTTATGGTGGAGAAACCTAACAAACCCTACCTCAGCCAGGTGATTAAGGTTAACATCAACAGTATAAGTTATTTGATATATGATGAGATGGACACTTAACCTCTGCAGTCTTCCTCCCAAAGACCAACAGCCCCAATGTATATGAGAAAAACATGAGACAAATCCCAGTTGAGGGGCAGTCTACAAAATATCTGACAGTGCTCCTCAAGATGGTCATGGTCAACGAAAACAAGGAAAGTCTGAGCAACTGTCACAGCCAAGAGGCTCCTAAGAAGATATGATGACTAAATGTAATGTGGTATTCTGAATGGGATCCTGGAAAAGGAAAAGGATGTTAGGTAAAAACTAAGTAAATCTGAAAAAAGTATGCATTTTAGTTAATGAGAATCTATGTTTATCGGTCCATTAATTGTATCAAATGTACAATACTAATTTAAAGTATTAACAGAATGTAGAGTATCAAGGAACGCTAGCATCCTAAGTTTTCTGTAAATCTATTCTAAAATAAGCAGCTTATTAAAATAAATCCCCCTAAAATGAGCAAAGAGACACACAGACATTTCATGGGAGAGAATACACAGGTGGCAAATAAGCACATGCAAAGATGTTCAACATAAATTAACTATTAAGGAAATGTAAATTAAACCACAATGAGGTATTATTACACATCTATCAGAATGCCTAAAATAAAAAGTAGTGACACCATCAAATACTGGCAAGGGTGCAGAGAAATTCATCCATGCTGGTGCGAATGTAAAATAGTACAGCCACTCTGGAAAAGTTTGGTAATTTCCTACAAAATTAAACATGCAACTACACTATGGCCCAGAGCTGCATTCCTGAGTATGTTTCCCCAAAAAAATGAAAACCACGTCCACACAAAAACCTGTACATGATTGTACATAGCAGCTTTATTCATAATAGCCCCAAACAGGAAACAACTCAGATGTCTTCAGTGGGTGAGGTTAAATTGTGATACATCTATATCACAGACTACTACTCAGCAATAAAAAAGAGAGGGGCGCCTGGGTGGCTCAGTTGGTTGGACGACTGCCTTTGGCTCAGGTCATGATCCCGGAGTCCCGGGATCAAGTCCCGCATCAGGCTCCCAGATCCATGGGAAGTCTGCTTCACTCTCTGACCTTCTCCTAGCTCATGCTCTCTCTCACTGTTTCTCTCTCAAATAAATAAATAAAATCTTTAAAAAATAAAAAATAAAAAAAAGAAAAAGAACTACTGAATGAAACCACTTGAATGAATCTCAAGAGAAGTATCCTGAGGGAAAAAAGGCCAATCTCTGATGGTTACAATACTGTACAATTCTACTTCTATAACATCCTCAAAATGGCAAAATTTGGAAATGGAAAACAGATTAGTGATTGCCACAGGGTTAATGTGGCGGGAAAGGAGAAGTATGTGTGCCTGTCGAATGTCAACAGTAAGAATAAATGTGGTGGTGGAACTGTTCTGTCTCTTGACTGTAACAGGGTCAGTATGCTGGCTGTGACAATGCAGTTAAGTTTTGCAAAATATTACCATTGCCGGAAACCAGGTGAAGAGTACATGAAAGCTGTGCATTTTCTTAAAACTACATGGGAACCTACCAGTATCTCAGAACTTCAAAAAATACAGTACCTCCAGTAAATCTGAATTTCAGGAAAACAGTTATTTTTAACACTGGTATGGCCCATACAATATTTGGAACATAATCATTTAAAAAATGATTTGTTATTTATGTGAAATCCAAATGTAACTAGGAGTCCTATAACCTATCAGCCAATACTACTCTTAACATTAGCCAATGAAGACAAAGTATATATTGGAAAATAAAAGGATATTTAAGTGTTGACGGACAGAAAATGTGCGCCGATCCCAGAAACCCCTAAACCCTCCCTCTCAGAGCTGGTACCTCCTCTGCCTCACATTTCATGACAACAAATGTGCCCACTATTCCTGGTGAGAAAAGCTACATAGAGTATAAAACCTCCTGTTTACACACAGGAATGAAAATTATTCAGATAATCCTTCCCTTCCTAATTTCAGATTTAAAAGAGCTATTCCCTTCTGACAAAGATTATGAAAAAATAAAAATGATAGAGTGAGGAAGCATTTTCTAGGAACAATTTTGGGTCTCTAGTAAAATACTGGAAAACGCAACCAAGAACTAACAGACATCTGAGAAAATATCTCTAACCTGATAAAGACGGAGATCAAAAAAGAAAGGGAAAACCAATTATGGAGGGAATCCATTATTTCGTAAAAAGGAAACACTGAGAAATTAACATTAATAGTCCTCACAGATAGAAGATGCTACAACCACAAAAGTAAAACAGAGAACAAAAAATTCTTAAAATTTAAAAATATATAGAAATATAAAATTTAATGAAGATTTAGAAGATAAAGGTGAATAAACCTTCCACAAAGTACAACAGAAAGGCAAAAAGTAAAAAAGAAAAGTGACTCAAAGAACCAGTCTAGGGGTGCCTGGGTGGCTTACTGGATTAAGCATCTGACTCTTGATTTTGGCTCAGGTCATGATTTCATAATCTTGAGACTGAGCCCTGTGCCCGTCTCTGCACTGAGCATGGAGCCTGCTTAAGCTTCTCTCTCTCCCTCTGTCCCACCCTGTGCTCTCTCCCTCTCTCCCTTTAAAAAATAAACAAATAAAAAAGGAACCAGTCTAAGAGGTCTGTAACAGAAACAGCAGAAATTCTAGAAAGAGTTAACAGATGAGGGTGATGGAGGTGAAAAATTAACAAAATCAAGACAATGTCATAGGACTTGGGGTACGAGTTTCCAAAATGAAATGTTCCCAGTAAAATGCACAAAAACAGACCCACACCAAAGCTACAATGTTAGGAAATTTCAGAACACCGGGGACAAAAATATCATACAAGCTTCCACAGTGAAGGGTTTTATACAAAGGATCTTGAAAACACATTTTCAAATATGTAAGATATAAAAAACAACTATTTCTCCTGCACCCTTTTGCAGGAAGCTACTGGAGAACATTCCACCAAACTGAAGGAATAAATTAAGAGAAGGACATAAAGTACAGAAAACAGGAAACCAAAAGGAGAAGCAAAAAGAATCCCCAAGATAAGTAGAAGATCCCAGAATGATAATTAGCAATCAGAACATACCAGTTATCCGGTCAGAACGCTCCAGGGTAGACTTCTCCAGGAGTATGAAATTGGTAAAATGTCTGTCTGAACATCTTGTATGATTTACACAAATGATGGAGGGTTTGAGGTCAAATTAGCTATAAGTACTCATGAGCAAACTCAATAAATAACACAAATGATTAACTGCAGGGAAAAAAAGGAGTTGTTCAGGAAAGGAAAAGTAATCACAGTTTACAACATGACAACTCTGGTTAGCATTTACGTGGCCATAAAACATCATCATATAAAACAAACATAAAACAAAATCATCATATAACTACATTTGGGGGTGGGGATTTTGAGTTTTGGGGGATGAGGACTGAGATGTTTGTATGGTAAGAGCAGAGAGATAAACCTAAACCTTCAGCCTCTATAATAGAAAATTAGTAGAAATGACTTAAAAATGGATAAATAAAAGAAGCAATACAATTGTGTTATTAAAAAATATGGAAAGGTGCCTGGCTGGCTCAGTTGGTAGAGTGTGCAACTCTCGATCTTGGGGTTGTAAATTCAAGCCGCACACTGGGTGTAGAGATTACTTTAAAAAAAAAAAAAGTTTAAAACAAAAATAAAAATTTTAAATATGGAGATAACACCTAAAGAAGCTAGGGAAATAAAACAACAAACAAAACCTAAAAGCAGCACAAGGAAGGAAATAATAAAGATTAGAGCAGTAGTAAGTGATAGAGCAACTAAAAAAACAATAGGACAACACAAAAATATGGAGAGAATTTGTTAAAAACTCCATTGAAAGCACTTGCTTTTTTAGAAGAAAACAAGGGACTGGGAGCAGGAGCATGGCCTTCGTCACAGAATTGACTCTTTACCCTTATAACTTCCATAGAATTATTTCAGTCTTTAAGCTTATAACTAAAGTAGAAAAAAAAAAAAAAAGGATGAAAAAGAAAAATCCCAGTCATCAACTATCCATCTCCCCAAAATCTTTTTTGTAAATGACAATTTAATCTACAGTCTTCAACTTCATTTTAAATCTGTCTACCTTGAACGGTATTACATTAACCACTAAAGAACTGTTTTCAAAACCCTATTTTTGAAAGCATTTAGAAGAATTCCATACCAACAATGTAGAGACAAGCATAACCCACCATCCATATACTTCATTAGGGCATATTTGTCTAAACATTTATACTGGCATTTATATGTGAAACAATAATGGTTTATTATAAAGAAGACATAGCTGTATTTAACATGCTGGGTCTGGGTAACTTTATTCAAGATTTTGACAAAAACTATCCTCAAAGTAATACAAATTTAGATACTTTTAGAAAGTCCAGATGTGAAACTCCAAGAAAATTTTGAATTCAGTCTGGAGTCAACACCAGGTCAAATATTGAACCAAACTCCCAAATGATAAATACTATTTTCCTTCTTAAGCTCATTATATTTTCTGAAACAGGTTACCAAAGCTTTCCTTTCTTTGATATTGGTATATGGAATCATTTTAACATGGTTTACATCTTTAAGTTCTAAGTTTGTATTTAACCTGAATATCTTATTAAAAATATAAATCCAAATGTGATAACTCTTCCTTACAGAAGAATTCCAACTAGTAAATGTAGAAGAAATGAAATAGAAAATCACCATTAAAACACCACAGCAGTAACTGACACAAGCAAGATCTGGCAGTGGACATGAAAATAAGTGGGCAGTAGTTTAAGCAGAAACATTTGCATAGTCTCAAAGAATCTCCAGCGAATATTTTGTCATCACGAAGAAAAATGTAGGAATTTTACAGTAGAGAATCCTAGCAGATACCACCTTAGATAGCAATTAAGGTTAACAACACCAGAAACACATTATGACATCAGGCGTCATGATACACTGTCACAGACTAGGAGGACACTATGGAGACATGACAACTAAATGCAAAGTAGAATTCTGCATGGGATCTTGGAACAGTAAAAGGACATCAGTGGAAAAAAAAAAAAACAAGAAAATCTGTACTTTTTATAAACTCTCTAGTTAACAGTATTGTATCAAGGCTAATTTCTTAATTTGACAATTGTTCTATGGTTCTAGAAGATGTTAATATAAGGGGAAGTTCAGCGAAGAGCATACAGAAACTACTAGTATTGTAACTCTTCGGGAAGTCTAAAATTATCTCAAAATTCAAGAAGAAAAGCTGCTAGCAAACATACACACACATTTATTTGCTCTCTCTGTGTGTGTGTGTGTGTGTGTGTGTGTGAAAATCAAGACTTTGTGGAAATTCGTAGCTTGGGCCCTCAGTTAAATAATAGTGTTCTCTCCTGAATTAGTCACTGAGTCACTGTCTCATGGGTTTCCTTTAAGCTGAGTTTAAGGTTTTCCCCCTTCTAAATTTTTAGTTTCAAGTACAATTTTCTAATTTTCATGGAAAGCCTTTTTTTAACATTCCTGTATTAGGCCAAAAATAAAAATCTTAGAATAAAACTGTCATCATATTATCTCATAAAGTCACTCATCCTACCCGTAAGACCCAGTCAATATTTTTACTCCATTTTTTCTCATCATGTGTTTGTCTGATTTTGTTTAAAAGGAGAGGGGATGGGGGAGCCTTGGGTGGCTTGGCTGGTTGGGCGGCTGACTCCTGGATTCAGCTCAGGTCTTGATCTCAGGGTTGGAAGCTCAAGCTCCACCTTGGGCTTCCATGCTGGACATGGCGCCTACTGAACCAAAAAAAAAAAAAAAAAAAAAGGAGATGGCTGATAGATTTATTATCACTAATAGGCCTGATAGTCTAGAAAGAACAGTTATCACTTGGACATCTTATTAAGAAACAGCTGTTTTGGGGCGCCTGGGTGGCTCAGTGGGTTGAAGCCTCTGCCTTTGGCTCAGGTCATGATCTCAGGGTCCTGGGATCAAGCTCCACATTGGGCTCTCTGCTCAGCATGGAGCCTGCTTCCCTTCCTCTCTCTCTGCCTGCCTCTCTGCCTACTTGTGATCTCTGCCTGTCAAATAAATAAATAAAATCTTTACAAAAAAAAAGAAACAGTTGTTTTCCCAATAACAGATACTGTATACTAGAACTCACTTAGATAGCAAAAGTAAGTCATTTACCTCATCTCTTCCACACCACAGCAAAGAGCAACCCAAGCCAGCCCACCGAAGACCCTTTCAATATCCGTTTCTTAAATCTGGCTCTGAAATGACCATTATTAATGGTAATACATATATTTTTTATAAAACAATTTATCCTACGGAAATTAATGTAAACATCAAATCTACCTTTAAAAGAAGAAAATTTCCCACTCTATGGCTGATTTTTCATTCCCTGAGCATGAATCCTTTATTACCCTCATTGTTTCTGAATATAAACTGAGCTGAAGTCTGCTTGTAGGGGTTTTGATGGTGAAGCTAATTATTTTAGATAGAGAAGCACATTTCCAAATGGTCACATTTATTACTTTTGCAGTTATTTCTTCGCACTGTGGCTTTTTCATCTGTATCTATCGTAATGCTTTACATGGAAGCAGCAGCAGTGAAAAGATAATTAAGGGGTGGGGGAAGGAAATTTCGAGATAAAGGTGGATCTTTATCCAAAAACAATAAAAAAGCAAAAAAGAAAATGGCCATAAGCATTTCATTTCTTTGCCCTTGCCATCTCCCAATTCGCTTTCCACTATTAACATGAAAAGTAGAAGTGGTTAAACTCCACCTTAACGATCTATACAAAAAAGGAGACAATTTACCTCAAGAACTCACTAAAGACAGCAATATGTTCAAGTGGTGAAAAGATAAAAATTCATTCAGAACTGCCATACTATCTGGCTATCAATATAGTCTCTTGAATAATTAAACATATTACTACAAAACGTACCAAGAAGTAGAGAATAATACTATATTTGTGAACAGCAAATAACAAAACAAAACAGAAGTCCAAGAAGGCTAAAGTCCCAAGCTGTAATTTACACATGAAGTATATGCTGAAAGCAGTCACAATGTACAAAAATGTGACAAGTAATCCAGGTGGTTAAAAAAAAACAGAGCCTGTTGGCCTCAGATTATATCCAGTCTCATCTGGTAGATTTTTGATAAGCCTGTTACATAAAGCATGTTTCCCTCCTGCTGATAAGAAGCAGCTTGTAGATATCCACAAATTTCTTAAGGAGTGAGTCTACTTGGCAATAACGGTAACTCCACAGTTTCCTATTACATTCATTGGTCTGAAAACTGAAAACAACTCATAACTAAAATGTTCTTTCAAGTCCTTTACCAGTTTTTCAAGTTTTAATCAAAGGAAAGTTGGAATGTATTGCTTCTTGTCACCAACAATCTTTTCAAAAAGAGGGTTTTAACCAAAATCAAGAGTTCTTTGGTCAAGTTAGTAACAGGCTTCCCCTTTGTTCTAAATCCTTCATAATCCTTTTTTTTCCAGTTTTTCCAGTATGGCCTGGATTTTACAAACAGCCTCTTTCCTGGCCTGCCGGACAGAGTCCTGGCCACCAGTTTCAACTGAATCCAGTTCCAAAAGTTCCTTGGTTAGCATTTCTTCCAGAAGCCAGTATGCTTTGTCTGTCTTTTTCCCTACGAACTCTTCTACTTCTTGCTCAAGGTATTGGACCTTCTCCAGCACATGTATAATTTTTTTAATACTTGGCAGAGTACCTTCATCTGAAGATAAACACTCTTCAGGAAGATTATCACTTTCATCTTGATTGCCGGGGTGTTCACTGACAGCATTACCATACCGCTGAGGCTCAGCACTATACTGGACTTGGGAATCCAAAAGATCTGAATTATCATTGTTCATTGTTCCCGAGGACTCATACTGATGGACATTGCAAGGAATGTTGTGCCGGTTCATGCCTTGATCTGACTGGCTATAGGGGTATGAGGAATCCTTGGAGTGGGAGAGCAAAGAGGGGAAAAGAGCTGTTTTAATGGGAATCCATCAACATCAGATTTGTTAGCCCACATCTTTCACCTGACCATGAAGGTACATGAAAAGATTCCCCACTAATAAAACTGGACCCTCCTCTTAAATCATTTGAGAAAAAAACACACTCTATAAAGATAAAAGGAGTGCTCTGTCCAGTAAAAGGCAGAGGATTCCTGAGTGCAATGGCTAGAATCTACCCTGAAGCACCCACCATTATGAACACCTCATAATCTATCCTTCCCACCTCACAATCCACAGTGACTTTTTAATAAGGAGGAGTTAGATCGTTTTTCCCCTAAAGAGTTAAAACCTTAAGACAGATTTAAAAATGGAACCTAGCCACAGGCAAATGATGTTCAAGTCTATGGTTTATACAATTTCCATTGGTATCGTCTTCTGTCTACAGACTAAGGTAATAAAATAAATTTTTTATTTTGTTTAATATTCAGCTGACAGTACAACAACAAACAATAAGTGAACATTTTTCTGGCTTTTGCAAAAAAGAGGTGAACCTAAAACTGCTCTAAAAACCAAAGTTTATTAAAAGGAAAGAAGAAACTGGGCTATGTAAAGTTGGTATTAATCACCAACTTTTTGCAATTAGTCTCCATTTAACACACACCAGTGTGGAAAATTTCCATGTTGTGTTCTCTCAATTACCCAAACGTCAAAAGAATGTTTAGAAGGTCTCCTACCTTGGGCTGATGGGGTGATGGTGAAGGAGGTGACTGAGGAGAGCTGTTGCTAGGCCAGGGTGAAGGACTCTCACTCATATAGAGATTCCCAGGCGGTGCTGAGGGAGCAGCTGAAGGCCAGGGGTAACGGGTTCCCATTCCATAAGCACCAGGAGAAGCCCATGAGTCCTCCTGTGGTCGTACAGTTGGTCCTGGTTGTGGAACACTACGATTACCATCCCCATAAGGATAATGAGGCAGGGTCATTCCAGGATTCTAGATTGAGAGGAAGGAAATATGCTGGTCACTGCCAAAAAAACTTAAAGTAATGAAAATATTCTAGTATAAACAGACTTCGATGCTTCCTCTCTGCTTAACCGAGTATACTTCAGCTGCTACTAACCTAAGTTGTAGCATCTCTAATCAGTTGTAGTCACTTCTCCAACTCCCCAAAAAAACTTGGTTCCAAAGATACATGGGGCAGATTTGGTGACCATCAAACTCAGAAGGAGAAAGCTTAAAATTCAAAGGTTAAAGCACAGCATAAAGTCTGTCCCATGACATTATAACTAAGTGGACCCATATGCTATTAGGAAGCACAAATAAAGATGTATTAGAACTCCCCTTAAAGCAGAGAGAGAAATAAATATGGGTATCACTCACAGAATTTAAAAAAAAAATTTTTTTTTTTTCCCCACCACACTTGGTGTGGAGCCCAATGCAGGGCTTGAACTCATGACCAAGAATCGGGACACTTAACTGACTGAGCCACCCAGGCACCCCTCACTCACAGAATATTAAAAACCCAACAGAAAACTGCTCACCTGCGAAGCAGGATATCCTGGAACCTGCCCCCGGAGAGGGGCTGCTTCTGTTTGGCAGTCCTGCTGAGGATACAGCCAACGAGAGACTGGTGCCGGGCTGTTGCCAGGTGAACGGTAAGTGCTTGGAACCTCCGGGGAGTAACTGGTCTGAGTATATCCCGGTGTATAATAAGCCCCAGAGTATGAGGCAGTATTTGGTGCAGGAACGGGGGGGTATGGTGAGCCATATACTCCATTTGTATAAGAATTCAAACTCTGTTAAAAAGCAAAATTGAAAGGAAAAAAGATGACTGAATAGAAGAACTGAAATGCCCTGACTTAATACACAATTTTGAAAACTCTGTGAAGGAAAAAGATCATTAACTAATGAAAATGTGAACTCCTGGGATATCTGAGTGGCTCAGCCAGTTGAGCATCCGCCTTTGGCTCAGGTTATGATCCCAGGCTCCTGGGATGGAGCCCCCATCGGGCTCCCTGCTCAGCAGGGAGTCTGTTTCTCCCTCTCCCCTGGCCTGCCACTTCCCCTGCTATTATGCTTCTCATGAAAAACATGGAAAGTCTCACCAAGTAAGTACTCCAAGAGTTCAAAATTTTAAGCAGTTGATATCAACTCGAATTTCTCTAATACTCATTTTTGAAATTGCTAAATCTATGATCATCCATAGGTTGCTTCCTCGTGCCGTATCTCTACTTAGAGAACTATTCCAATTTTTGTCTCACTGAAATTCCTGACCACAGTTCTTAAGAGGCTGTACTTTACAACTCAGTTCCCCTTCAAATTAAATGAAAAAAGTGTTAAAGTTTCTGACCAATGGCTTTTTGTGTCATGGTTTCTCAATTCAGAACGCTATCTTCAGTTTTCAGGGCACCTGGGTGGCTCAGTTGGCTAAGCCTCTGCCTTCAGCTCAGGTCATGATCCCAAGGTCCTAGGATCAAGCCCCACATCAGGCTCCCTGCTTGGCGAGGAGTCTGCTTCTCTCTCACCCTCCGTCCCTCCCCATGCTTGTGCTCTGTCTCTCCCTTGCTCTCTTTCGAATAAATAAAAATCTTAAAAAAAAAAAAAAAAAAACTTCAGTTCTCTGTGAGAACTTTGCCAGTTCCTCAAATTGTTAAACACAGCAGAGCTACCATATGACCCAGCATCTCTATTCCTACATATATAACGAAGAGATCTGAAAAAACTTATGTCTGCATAAAAATGAGCACACAAATGTTTATAACAGCATTATTCATAACAGCAAATAAGTGGGGAAAAAACCCTCAAATTTCAATCAAATGATGAATGGATAAAATAAATGTGGTAGATCCACAGAATGGATAGTCTCTGGCCACAGAAAGGAATGAAATAGCAATACATTGCCACAATATGGATAAACATTATGCTTCAAGAAAGAAGCCAGTCATAGATTTCAAATATTATATGATTCTATGTGGCATGACCAAAATAGGCAAATCTGTAGGGATAACAAGTATATTAAAGTTGCCAGGGGCTAGGGGCAAAGAAAAATGGCGTGATAGGTATATAGTTTCTAATTGGGGTGATGAAAATGTTCTGGAATAGACAGTGATGACAGCTGCACAGCCTTGTGAATAGACTAAAAACAATGGAACTGTATATTTAAAGGATGAATTTTATGAAATATGGCCAAACCACAAGCATATCACATTAATAACAATGCCTGCTTCTCAATTTCAGTCACAGGAATGCAGATGACACAAGTAAAATGGAAGTCTGTGTTACATGGTGACATGTTTTTTTCTTTATTTTGCATTCCACAGTCTCCTATCAACCTTATCCTAAAGTTCAAGTACCCAGAGTCATTATGAAAAATCAACTGTTTTTATGTTTTCTTTAAGCACATAAGTAAAGCGTGCTCTAACTTTAATAAACTCCTCTAGTTCAAAATCAGTCTTAAAGGAATGTATCACGAAATTAATGCGAAAAAAGGAAACGTGATTTTTTTTTTTTAAGATTTTATTTATTTATTTGACAGACAGAGGTTACAAGTAGGCAAGAGAGGCAGGCAGGGAGAGAGGAGGAAGAAGCAGGCTCTTCGCGGAGCAGAGAGCCTGATGTAGGGCTCGATCCCAGGACCCTGGGATCATGACTTGAGCCAAAAGCAGAGGCTTTAACCCATTGAACCACCCAAGCGCCCTGGGAAAATGATTTTTTTAATGAATTAATTATTCAGCCCCATCAAAAAACTTATTTTCATCATTTCAGGCTCCATACCACCAGAAAATTAGAACAGAATTTGAATATAGTATTTGACTACCTGAAAACTATGAGGAAAATTACATTAGTATACTTTACGGTGATCTGAAAATTTAATTCTGCAGAGAACATCAGTTTGCAGAGAATTCTTACCTATATATAAAATTCAAGATCTTTGAAAGCTGCTTTAAATGTAGCTGCTTTAAAATTGTATATACTACATACAGGTAGCCTGGCTGGCTTAGTCAGCGGAGCATGTGACTGTTGATCATAGGGTTGTAAGTTCAAGCCCCACATTGGGTAAAAAGTTTACTTTTTTTAAAAATTTTTTTTAAAGATTTTGTTTGATTTATTTGACAGACAGAGATCACATGTAGGCAGAGAGGCAGGCAGAGAGAGAGAGAGTGGGGGGAAGCAGGCTCCCTGCTGAGCAGAGAGCCGGATGCGGGGCTCGATCCCAGGACCCTGAGACCATGACCCGAGCCTAGGGCAGAGGCTTTAACCCACTGAGCCACCCAGGCGCTCCAAAAGTTTACTTTTTTAAAAATTTGAATATATTACAATCATGTTCTTAAAAATTATTTTCAGGGGCACCTGGCTGGCTTAGTCAGAAAAGTGTGCAACTCTTCATCTTGGGGTTCTGAGTTGGAGCCCCAAACGGGATGGAGAGATCACTTAAAAATAAAATCTTTAAAAAAAAGAACAATTAAAAAAAAACTATTTGCATATAGAAATACAGACTCTAGACAGAAAAAAAATGGAAAGAAATACGCAAATCTGACAATTATTGCCTTACTAAGGTTGCCAGATTATGGGTCACTTTGTAAACATTCCTCACTTCCACAATGGTATTGTGGAAAAATAATTTGGCTATATTTAATAAGCATACATACAAAAACCCCAAAATTCCATACCCCAGGGAAGTTCTTGCTTCAAATGTGTACAACAAAAAAGTGAAAAACAATGTTGAGTAAAAAAGCAAGCTGCAGGAGAATGCTAGTATGAAACCACTCATACCAAGTTTTAAAAACATGGTAAATAATATTATGTAAATGCACATACAAGGAATACCAGCATAAAAACACATAGGAGAAAATTAATATAAAAGAAGTCTTATATGTAGCTTCAACTGGGTTTTTTTTTTTTTTTTTTTGCTTATTTTTAAAAATCTGAAATCACGGGTCCTTTGGTGGCCCAGTCACTTAAGCACCTGCCTTTAGCTCAGGTCATGATCCCAGGGTCCTAGGATCGAGCTCCTCGTCAGGCTCCCAGCTCAGGGGTAAGCCTGCATCTCCCTCTCCCCCTGCTTGTGTTCCCTCTCTCACTGTATCTCTCTGTCAAAGAAATAAATAAAATCTTTAAAAAAAAAATCTGAAACAAATGTAGCAAACTGAGAAACTGACAAAGCAAGTAGTGGATAAAAAGACAAATTTTCTATACTGTTTCAGTATACTTGTAATACTTAAAATTAAGTATTTGTCCTAAGAGTACAAGTTATTTGACACTAAAAGGAAAGGAACAAAAATAAAAATAACAAGGAAAACTACATCAAACTAAAAACTTCTGCACAGCAAAGTAAACCACCAACAGAATGAAAAGGCAACCTACTAAATGGAAGAAAATATTTTCAAATCATATATTTGATAAGGAGCTAGTACCTAAAATATATAAAGAACTCAAAAAACTCAATAGCAAAAAACAAAAAAAAGAAGAAGAAAAAGAAACAATCTTATTAGAACATAGGCAGACAACCTGAATAGACACTTTTCCAAAGACATACTGATGGCCAACAGATACATGAAGGTGCTCAACAACACTTATCATCAGGGAAATGTAATTCAAACCACATCAAGATATTACTGCATACTTGTAAAGATGGCTCGTATCAAAAAGACAATAACAAGTGTTGGTGAGGATATGAAGAAAAGCCCTTCTGCACTGTTGGTAGTAATGTAAATTGGTACAGCCACTATGAAAAGAAAACAGTTTGGAGGTTCCTCAAAAAATTAAAAACAGAATGATCCAGCAATGCAACTACTTAAAATACGTCCAAAGAAAACAAAAACACTAGCTCGAAAAGGTATCCATCTGCATCCCGATGTTCACTGCAGCATTATTTACAATAGCCAACACATGGAAGCAACCTAAGTGCCTATCGATAGATGAGTAAAGAAAATGTTGTGTACACATAAACAATTTACTATTATTCAGCCATAAAAAAAAAAAACAACAATTCTTGCGATTGCAACAACACAGATGGAAATAAGTCAGACAGAGAAAGACAAATCTCATACAATCTTACTTACATGCGGAATCAAAAAAAAATCCTACATTCAGAGAATAGACTAATGGTTGCTAGAGGCAGGGCTAGGGGTATAAATGGGTGAAGGAGGTCAAAAGGTACAAACTTCTAGCTATAAAATAAGTAAGTCAAGAGGATGTAATATACAGCATAGTGACTATATTTAATACTGTATTGCATATTTGAAAGTTCCTAATAAGATAAATCATAAAAGTTCTCATCAGAAAAAAATCGTAATTATATGTGGTAACAGATATTAAATAGACTTAATTATGATCTCACAATATATACAAATCTCGAATCATTACATTATATACCTGAAACTAATATAATGTTACATGTCAATTATATTTCTAAAAAAAAAGTCAAACTTAAAAACACAAGTACATTATATGCTTATTGTTTCCAGGTCCTAAGCAATAATCTATTATTCCTCAAGCTACCTTTGCTACAGATATATTCGCCTAGGTATTTCCTTACTTCTGAGCCAAAAACATTAAGAGAGTCTAATAACAAAACTCCACACACTGCTACTATGAAATCTCCTCAGAGATTCTCAGATTATTGAAATAATCTTTCACAGATTATTGAAAATAAATCAATACATTAAGAAAAAATTCAGGGGGCACCTGGGTGGCTCAGTAGATTGAATGCCCAACTCTTGGTTTCAGCTCAGGTCATGATCTCAGGGTCCTGAGATCGAGCCCCAGGTCAGGCTCTGAGCTCAACCCTGAGTCTACTTGAGGATCTTTCTCCCTCCCTCTCCCTTCCCTTCTACTCCTCCCCCTGCTTGTGCTCACTCTCTCTCTAAAACAAATAAATTAGATCTTTAAAGAAAAAATTCAGGAAGTCTGTCAATTTTAGATCATACCTGGCCTTGCATTTCCGGTCTTACAGGATATGTACTTGGGTATGGAGCCCTAGGTCGTGCAGGAGAATTCCAATAGTTAGAATTGTAGCTAGAATACGGTGGCTGGTCCTAAGGGGGAAAAAAAAATCACTTTTAATAATTTCTTGTATCATAAAGAAAAGTTGATAGAGGCAGTTATAATTATTAAAAAAAAAAAAGCAAGAGACAAAAAGCAATAGAACCCTACTATAAAAATCACTCATTATTAAATTCTCATTAACAAATTGACCCAGAAATACTATATGGTAAATCACATGCCCTAGAACAAAGCAATTATTGACTATGTACTAAAAGCCTGTCCTTATGCATTATGATACCAAATGATATATAAAATTCTACTATGCCAACATGATTAGCAAAACCAGATACCTGGATTTCTTTCTTTCTTTTTTTTTTTTTAAAGGAGATACAGTAGAATATACTTAGAAAACACAAACAACGTACTTTTCTTTCTTTTTTTTTTTTAAGATTTTATTTATTTATTTGACAGAGAGAGATCACAAATAGGCAGAGAGGCAGGCAGGGAGAGAGGGGGAAGCAGGCTCCCTGCCGAGCAGAGAGCCCGATGTGGGGCGTGATCCCAGGACCCTGAGATCATGATCTGAGCCAAAGGCAGAGGCTTAACCCAGTGCACCACCCAGGCACCCCGATACCTGGATTTCTTTATCTCTCTCCAATCACCAACCCCATCACTACCAATTTAATTTGTGCAACAAGATTATAGTTCTTTGCCACTGTTAAGAGCAATACTTGCCTATCTCAACAACTTGGGAGCTTGAAAATATCACTACTAAACTTCAAACACATAAATCTTCAATATGCTTTTGACTGTCACACTAGTTTTGGGTTTGTTTCTTTGTTTTTTTTAAGATTTTATTTATTTATTTGAGATAGAGAGTGAGAGCAAGAGCCAGGAGACAAAGGGAGGGGAAAGGCAGGCTCCCCACTGAGCAGGGAGCCCAACACTGGGCTCAATCCCAGGACCCTGGGATCATGACCTGAGCCAAAGGCAGTCAGCTGCTCAAGCAACTAAAAGCCATTCAAGCGCCCCATGTCACACTAGTTTTTTCATATTCCTTTACTTTCTGTTTATGGCTATGTTTCTGCTGGCAGCCTACAACTAACCCAAGTATCAGGAATTGATAAAGAACAATTACCACTCCAAGAAGCAAATCTAGCTATAACGCTCATCTCTACAGCTTTGCACACCAACTCAAGAGTTAATGCAATGATTTGCAATAAGCCAATAAACTCCAAGAGACTAGATCAACTCAAAACTTTTTTTTTTCAAGATTTTTTATTTATTTCACACAGAGAGAGAGAGAGATAGTGAGAGCGGGAATACAAGCAGGGAGAGTGGAAGAGGGAGAAGCAGGCTTCCTGCTGAGCAGGGAGCAGATGCGGGACTTGATCCCAGGACTGTGGGATCATGACCTGAGCAGAAGGCAGACGCTTAATGACTGAGCCACCCAGGTGCCCCTACTCAAAACTTTTTAGAGTCTAGTTTAATGTATACACTTGTTATCCTGTAAGTTATTATGCTTTGAACTTTTAGTTTTAGTTTTAAGCTTAAACAAAACCTTCAAACTGTTTCATAAAGAAATTCATTGGCAGTTGTAATCACTGAGAGTTTAATTATCACCATCTTAGCTTAATTGGACTACTTATCAGTTTCATACTGCTTTGTTTTCAAAGCACGTAATTATTCCATATAATATTATACAAGTTGGGCAAGTAACATCTCCTTTACATAATATAGAAACTAAAGAATAGTAAGTTTTAAAAAATTTTACAGGCGAAATTCAGATCTTCACTAAATTTCTCAAGCAGGCAGATGCCCCCAGTTAAAGACCTCCCTTCCTTTCCCTGGTTAAAGGGTAAACATTTGACTAACCGATTTCTCCCTACCAAGAATCTGAATCTTGAGTAGGAGAAATGAAAAGACAAGAGTTGAAGACGTGAAAAATGAAGAGCTGACTCACCCCAGCAGTGGTGAACAAATGCCTAAATCTCCTAGAACTACCCTGGTTTCTGTTCTCTCCTACTACCCTGGTTTCTGTTCTCTGCTACTGACGGACTCTCCTTGGTACTCCACATTTTCACTACTTCTTCACCCTACTATCCCTCACCCCACCCATGTCCTCACTTCCTTCCTCAACTCAGCTTTCCAACACCTAATCCCTTGCCACTGCTTCCCTCCGATTCACTCACCCTGCAAAAACCCAACCGAATTTAAACCCATCTGCCCACTGACTTCCTATCTGCACTTCCTCTAAATACTGGTGGAGAGAAACACTAGAGCCCTCTGGTTTCTTTCTCAATTAGAGACCACAAATCTCAAGTAGACACAGCACTGCCTAGCAACTGTAACACTTCCTTAGGATGGATGTTCATCTCACTCTCCAGAACAACTATTTCACTCTTACCCCCACCCCCAAATCTCCAATATTCTTTTAGTCTACTCCTCATTTTTCAACTGACAACTTTATCACATATTTCACTTAGGGGGGAAAAAAAGGAGAAGCGATCAGACAGAAACTCTGTCTTCCAACTTACTAAATCAAATGCACCCTATCTGCCATTGTCTTCCCAGAAGCATGAAGTGCCTTTGGCCCTATTAAATAATGACCAATCCCTCCACATAGCTGTGGACAACATGATCTCTTACCTTCTAAAGAATTTCATTCCTGTACTTATAGTCTTTTCTCTCCTTCTCCAGTAGATAATCCCCATCACAACACAAACCTGCCCTTAAGACTCTCCTAAAAAAATATTTAAATACTACCATATAAATCAATAAGATTAACAATAACCTACCCAGTAATTGCTGAAGGTGAGGGATAGTTATCTGGGAGTTTTATTATACTAGTCTCCCTACTTTTACATATAATTAAAAGTTTATAATATAAAAAGATTTTTTTATAAAGTTAAAATATGGGGTGCTTGGGTGGCTCAGTTGGTTAAGCGTCTGCCTTCAACTCAGGTCATGATCCTATGGTCCTGGGATCAAGCCCCACATCATTCTCCTTGCTCAGCAGGAAGCCTGCTTGTCCCTCTCCCTTTGTCTGCAGCTTCCCCTGCTTGTGCTCTCTCACTCTCTCTCAAATAAATAAATAAAATCTTTTTTAAAAAAGTTAAAAACAACACTGGGGGACAGGGATTCAAGGTAGACGTCCCTTAAATATGCCTTGTAAATATTCTGCATAATTAGAGAAAATAATGACATATTTTTAAATCCCTAAAAATGTAACATAACCACTGCCAAATCCAAAGTAATGAAGATATACTCCTTGTTTCTTCTAAGAGTTTCATAGTTTTAGTTCTTCAATTTATGTCTATGAGCCGTTTTGAGCTAACTCTTCCATATGGTGTGAGAGTTCAACTTTATCAATTGTATACAGCTATCTAGTTGTCATGGTATTGTATTTTGTGCTGTAGACTATTCTGTCCCTTTATTATATGGTCTTGCCATCTTTGCCAAAAATCACTTGACCACAGACACATGAATTTATTTCTGGACTCTCAATTCTATTCCATCACAGACATAGGTTACATATGTCTTTTTCTTGCCCAATTGCCCTAGCAAGAACTTCCAGACAATGTTGACTAGTAGTGGCAAGGGAAGATATCCTGGTCTTTTTCCTGATCTTAGGGAAAAGCATCCGGTCTTACATCACATAAATATGTGGCTGGCTGTGGTGTTTTATAGATGCCCTTTATCAGATTGGAGAAATTTCCTTGCATTCCTAGAGTGATTTTTATCAAGAAAGAGTGTTGGATTTTGTCAAATCTTTTTCTACATCTACTGAAATAATCGTAGAGGCTTTATTTTTTGACTTATATGGTATATTACATTGATTTTTAGATGTTAAACCAACTTTGCATTCTTGGGTTCAATCCCACTTGGTCATGGTATACAATTCTTTTTATATGTTGCCGGATTTAGTTTACTTTTTTTTGTTTTTGTTTTTGTTTTGAGGACATGTGCATCCATATTCATGAGAGATATTGGCCCATTTTCTTTGTGAGGTCTTTGTCTGGTTTTGGTATCAGGGTAATAAATGACTTCACAGAATGAGTTTAGAACTGTTCTCTATTTCTTGGAAGTACTTGTGGGGCACCTGGATGGCTCAGTAGGTTAAGTGTCTGCTTTCAGCCCAGGTATTGGTGTCAAAGCCCTGAGATCAAGCCCCACATCAGTCTCTCCGCTCAGCGTGGAGTATGCCTCTCCCTCTCATGCTCCCTCTGTGCTCTCTCTCAAATAAATAAATAAAATCTTTAAAAAAAAAAAAAAAAGGCCACTCTAGGGGCACCTGGGTGGCTCAGTCAGTTAAGCATCTGCCTATAGCTCAGATCATGATCCCAGATTTCTGGGATCAAGTCTGGCATCAGTTTCCTGCTCAGCAGGGAGTCTGCTTCTCCCTTTCCTCCCTGCTCATGGTCTCTCACTTTCTATCTCTCTCAAACAAATAAAAATAAAATCCTATTTAAAAAAAAAAAAAACAAAACATGGCGGGGGGGGGGGGGCCTGGGTGGCTGGCTCAGTTGGTTAAGCATCTGCCTTTGGCCCAGGTCATGATCCCAGGGTCCTGGGATTGAATCCCATATCAGGCTCCTTGATCAGCAGGGAGCCTGCTTCTCCCTCCGCCTGCCCTGCCTGTTCTGCCTGCAGCTCTCTATGCTTCTGGCCTCTCTCTGACAAATAAATAAACAAAAATCTAAAAAAAAAAAGAAAGAAAGAAAGAAAAAGAAAAGAAAAAAAGCGATGCCTGGGTGGCTCAGTCAGTTGGGTGTCTGCCTTCTGCTCAGGTAATGATCCCAGAGTCCTGGGATCAAGCCCCACATTAGGCTCTGAGCAGAGCAACTGTCTCTCCTTCTCCCTCCGCTGCTCCCCTTCTTTGTGCTGTCAAATGAATAAATAAAACCTTTTTTTTTTTTTAAAGAAGTATTTGTGAAGAATTGATGTATCAGTTCTTTAAATGTTTGGTAGAATTCAGTAGCCCACCTGCGCTTAGACTTTTTTTGTGGGTAGTTTTTGTTTTGTTTTGTTTATTAACAATTCAATTTCTTTATTTGTTATAGGTCTATTCAGATCTCCTATTTCTTTCTTGAGTTAGTTTTGGTATTTTGTATCTTTCTAGAAATCTGTCCAACTTCTCCTAAGTTATCTAATTTATTAGCATATAATCATCCACAGTATTCCATTATGTAAGATCCATAGTAATGTTCCCTCTTTCATTTCTGATTCTAGTAATCACTCCCTCTTTTCTCCAAGGTCCATCTAGCTAGAGAGTCTTCAATTGTGTTGATCTTTTCAAAGAACCAGCCTTTCCTTGCATTGATTTCCTCTACTGTTTCTCTGTTCTCTCCTACATTAATTTCAACCCTTCCAGATGCCAGCCAGGTGCCCCACCACTCTTATTTTTACTATTTCCTCCTTTCTGCTTGCTTGAGGTTTCCTTTGCTCTTCTTTTTTCAGTGTCAAGATGGAAGCTTAGGCTATGGATTTGAAATCATTATTCTTTTTCTTTCTTTTTTTTTTTTAAGATTTTATTTCTTTATTAGGGTGGGGGGAGCAGAGGTAGAAGGACTAGCAGACCCCACATGAGTGGGGTTCAATCTCACCACCTTGAGATCATGAGTCAAAACTAAGAGTCAGGTACTTAACCAACTGAGCTACCCGGGGGCCCTGAAATCATTATTCTTTCGTAATATAGGCATTTATAGCTATAAGTTTCCTTCCAAGCAGTACTAGCTACATCTTAAGAGTTCGGGCATACTGTATCTTCATTTTCCTTTATCTCAAAGTATTTTTTAGTTTCCCTTTTGATTTCTTCTTTTTTAAAAAAAATTTTATTTATTTATTTGACAGACAGAGATCACAAGTAGGCAGAGAGACAGGCAGAGAGGAGGAAGCAGGCTCCCTGCTAAGCAGAAAGCCTGATGTGGGACTCAATCCCAGGACACTGGGATCATGACCCGAGCCAAAGGCAGAGGTTTTAACCCACAAGCCAACCAGGCACCCCTTGATTTCTTCTTTGACCTGCTGGTTATTTAGGAGTGTTTTATTAAAGGGACACCTGACTGGCTTAGTTGGCAGAGCGTGCAACTCTTGATCTTGGGGTTGTAAGTTTGAGCCCCATGTTGCATACAGAGATTACTTAAAAATAAAATCTTTATAAAATATTAAACTGTTTTATTTAATTCCAAATAGACATGAGTTTCCCAAGATCTTTAAAATCCAATGTCTTTACATTATGGTTGGAGAACATACTTTGTATTATTTGTCTTTGTATACTAATATTTGTTTTATAGCTAGCATATGGTTTATCTTGAGATTGTTCCATGGGTACTTGAGAAAAACGTAGAGTCTATTGTTAGGTGGAATGTTCTGTAGATGTCTGTTAGGTCTAATTGGTTCACAGGGTTATTCACATATTCTCTTTCCTTGTTGATCTTATACCTAGTTGTTCTACCCACTATTGAAAATGAAGTATTGAAGTCTTTATTATTATTGAATTGTCTATTTTCTCCTTTTATTTCTTTAAGCTTATCCTTAATTTATTTTGGTATTTTGTTATTAGGTAGATATTTTTATAGTTATTACATCTTCCTAACAGACCACCTTTTTTTTTTTTTTTAAAGATTTTATTTATTTGTCAGAGAGAGAGAGAGAGAGAACAAGAACACAAGCTGGCAGAGCGGCAGGCAAAGGCAGAGAGAGAAGCAGGCTCCCCACTGAGCAAGGAGCCTGATGTGGGACTCCATTCCAGGACCCTGGGATCATGACCTGAGTCGAAGGCAGTGGCTTAACCCACTGAGCCACCCAGGTGTCCCTAGATCACCCTTTTTATCATGTCCCACTTTATCCCAAGTAACACCTTTTGTTTTAAAGTTTACTTGTTGGAGGGGCACCTGGGTGGCTCAGTGGGTTAAGCCTCTGCCTTCAGCTCAGGTCATGATCTCAGGGTCCTGGGATCGAGCCCCGCATCTGCTCAGTGGGGAGCCTGCTTCTCCCTCTCTCTCTGCCTGCCTGTCTGTCTACTTGTGCTTTCTCTCTCTGCCAAATAAATAAATAAAATCTTAAAAAAAAAAAAGTTTACTTGTTGGATACTATATAGCTACTACAGTTTTCTTCTAATTACTGTTTGCCTATTTCTTTTTTCTCTTTTTACTTTTAAGCCATTTGTATCTTTAAATCTGAAGTGTATCTCCCACAGACAGCTGAGAGAGAAAAACCTACTGCTCCCATGTTTTTCCTTTGCTCCCCTGCTATTACCACATTCACAACACTTCTGATACCAGATGTGAGATTTTTTTTCCCCATGCCAAGCAATTCAGCAACACCAGCTGGCTGTCCTACAATTAAACTATCTACCTGTAAATAGCATCAGATCCAACAAGTTAGTGGCTCAGTCCCATGAGAGTGCCCCCCACCACTTCAGACGCCAACTGCAAGGAACAGTTCCTGTGATCTCCAGGTTACCCACAATTTATGTCTCACTAGGCTACAAAGCGTAGGGTTCCATGCCTCTTTCCCCTTGATTATTTGCTAGTACATCTCACACAGCTCAGGGAAATATTTACAATTACCAGTTTATTAAAGGATATGATAAAAGATACAGATGAACAGCCAGATGAAAGAGATACATAGGGCAGGCAAAGTCTGGGAGAACCCCAAGTGCAGAAGCTTCTGTTCCCATTGAGTCACGGTGCACCACCCTTCCAGAACGTGGATATGTTCACCAAACTGGAAGCTCTCTGCACCACACTGTGTTTGGATTTTTATGGAAAATCCCTCTCTGGAAAATGAGGACAAAGACTGAAAACTCCAAACATCTAAACATGGGCTGGCCTTTCTGGTGACCAGCCCCATCCAGGAGCCATCCAAGAGAACACCCAGAGATACCTCATTAGAACAAAAAATAGTTGTATCACCCAGGAAATTCCAATGGATTTAGAAGCCCCATGTCAGGAACTGGGGTCACAGAGCAAATATTAGAACAAAAATACTCCTAGTGCTCTCTTCATTTAGAGTTTACAAGGGTTTCAGGAGCTCTGTGCCTGGAGCCCAGGACAGAGACCAATACGTATATTTTTTTCTATTATTTCACAACAGCATATATTTGGATCCTTTTTGTTTTCTTTATCTCTTATCTGTTTTTGTTCCTCTATTCTTCTTTTACCGCTTTCTTTTGCCTTAAGTGGACATTTTCTACTGTAACATTTTAATTTCTTTAATGAGTGTATATACGTGTGTGTATTTCTTTCCTTCACCACACCTAGCTGTTAAAGCTCCACACCCTGGGATAAAAATTGTTCCACAAACTGATCCAACCAAAATTTGGAAAGAGACAGGTCTCAAAGGCAGTGTTTAAGAATTGTTCTAGCCCCAAAGGGTTTCTCCCAGCTATCTCTTTCCCTGGTTCTCTCTAGCAAACTAGGTGGTCTAAAGTTTAGACCAGATGTCTAATGAATCTACTAATCTCCTCCCAGTTGCCTTTCACAACAATCGCCACAGTTTGAGAACATCCTTAGGCTTCAACTTCTCCACACCACACTCTGTTGCAAATAAAGACAGCTCCTTTGGGAAAAGATCAGGAGCTACATGTTTTACCACCTGCTTCTGCCTCCAGATAAAATGTCTGAGCCACCCTTTGCAGCTGGGTTGGGGACAATAGTATGCTTCTCTAAGATACAGCCTGCTCTAAGAGCTGAGCACCTGTGGAGGAAAGGGCAGTAGCCTCAGGGCTTCTCAGCTTGCTTTATAAGCCAGAGTAAGGATGATCAGAACTCTAGTATTCTTCACAGTGCCCGGCCCAAAGTAAAGCCTCCATTCCCAAGTAGGTACTGGGCAGAGGAGGGAACCAGCATTACTTAACCACTCTTGCCTGGAATTTGATCTCATCAACAATAGCTGGGGGCAAAATGAGAAATGTTGATGTGCTGCCTCTCCCAGGATGATAACCCTCTAACTGGGAGCTGGGAGAAGAGGGAGCCCTGTTTTCTTGGCTACACCAGTCTGGAATGGAGTTTGTCTCACTGCTCTGAGAGAGGGGAGAAATGGAGGTCTTGGCACAGACTCTCACTGTTCTCACTGAGTTTGAGTAACTTTATAGAATACATGTTTATTAATTTGCTATATATCCTAAAACCATTTACAGGGACTTCAACTGGTTGTTTTTTAAAAATAATTTTTACCAGTTTCACTGGGGACTGGGTCCACAGAGCTCCTTATGCTGTCATGCCAGAACTAGAACCTGGCATTATTTTTGCCTTGTTGGGGCACCTGGGTGGCTCAGTGGGTTAAAGCCTCTGCCTTCGGCTCAGGTCATTATCCCAGGGTCCTGGGATCGAGCCCCATATCAGGCTCTCTGCTCAGCAGGGAGTCTGCTTCCTCCTTTCTCTCTGCCTGCCTCTCAGCCTACTTGTGATCTCTGTATGTCAAATAAATAAATAAAATCTTAAAAAAAAAAGTATTTTGGCCTTGTTATATTTATTATTGTAAGATTGTGCAAGTATTTGTAATTATCCTAACACTGTTAGTAACCAAGATATTCCGTACAAGAGAAAAGTAATAAATACCATCAAAGAAGTAAAAATAATCTGTAATGTTAAATTTGAATTAATATAAATATGAACTCATTAATTTTTCTATCTGAAAACAATCAAACAAACAAAAACCTATTTCAGGGCACCTGACCGGCTCAGTCAACAGAGCATGCAACTCTTTTTTTTTTTTTTTAAAGATTTTATTTATTTATTTATTTGACAGAGAGAGACACAGCGAGAAATGGACACAAGCAGGGGGTGGGGGAAAGGGAGAAGCAGGCTTCCTGCAGAGCAGGGAGACCGATGTGGGGCTCGATCCCAGGACCCTGGGATCATGAACTGAGCCAAAGGCAGATGTCTAATGACTGAGCCACTCAAGTGCCCTGAGCATGCAACTCTTGATCTCGGGGTTGTAAGCTCAAGCCCCAAGCTGAGTAGAAATTACTTAAAAATAAAATCGTGGGGCGCCTGGGTGGCTCAGTGGGTTAGAGCCTCTGCATTCGGCTCGGGTCATGATCACAGGGGCCTGGGATCGAGCCCCGCATCGGGCTCTCTGCTCAGCAGGGCGCCTGCTCCTCCCTCTCTCTCTGCCTGCTTCTCTGCCTACTTGTGATCTGTCTGTCAAATAAATAAATAAAATCTTTTTTAAAAAATAAAATCTTAAGAAAATATTTTTAATTAAAAAAAACTATTTCATTAACTGTCCATTGAAAGGCCTAGAAGCAGTGGTAACACAACCTCAATCAGTATATCTAGCACTCAAATTTAACTTCTCTGACTTATGAAACTACTCTCTCTCAACTCTAAACACAGCATTTCATAACTGGCTCTGTCATGCAGGATTGGCAGTCCAAACATTTCTCCTCTGAGGCCTGCTTACTCTTCGGTTCTGCCAATCGGAGGAGAGAAGGGACTTCCAGACTCCTGCCAGTTTGCTTATTTGCTGTTTCTGTCATTGTCAGCCTAACAACACCCTTCAACCTGGGGGTGGCAGTTAGTGGCAATCACCAGATTCTTCTGGTTTTCTGGAATTCCCTCAGAGAGACCAGTGCCAGCTAGGAAGCACTTTCTCCTTGGCTCAAGCTCCACCAGGCCATGCTCCCAAGTATGCAGGTTTTAATAGCCCAACCTCTTCTCTTTACTTCCCAGCCCAAGGAACTACAGATGTTTCCTAGTTATCATCTTCTGTGGTACCTCCATTTTCTCTTTTGCCTTTTGAGATCTCCAGTGTTCATGTCACTAATTTCCTAATACAAATTCTCTTTTATTTATTTTTTAAAGGATTTATTTCTTTATTTGGGTGGGGGGGAGAAGCAGGCTCCCCATTGAGCACAGAGCTTGATGTGCAGTTCGATCCCAGGACCCTGAGATCATGACCTGAGCTGAAATCAAGAGTCAGATGCTTAACTGACTGAGCCTCCCAGGTAACCCCAAATCTCTCTTTTAAAAGAACTAGAATAGGCTCTGTTTTCCTGTCTGGATCCTGACATATGCTTCTAAATATAATCTTCCATTTAAAGAAAAAAAAAAGGTTTTCTTAAAGGAATGGGTGATTATATGTCTGGGACAGAATATACACAAAATAAGCCAGGCACATCTTGTACCAGAAATCCAGGAAGCTGTCAAAAATCAATGGGTTATGTCAAAAGGACTCAGAAGCCAAGAAGAAGGAACGCCCATTCACATTATATGAAATAATTTAAGCAATAAAAATGACTGTTGCTGATTGAAACTCACTCAAAATACAGAGTACAATTTATATGTGTATACATGTATATATACACATTATGCAAATGAGATACTTTAAACAACAAATGACAGTTACTTTTCTGTAATTTTAATAGGGTTTAGAAATGAATGAAAATGATATCTTCCATCTTAACCTAGGAATCTTTTTTTTAAAAGATGGGTCATTATCTATACCTTGATTATGGCAGTAGTTAATGACTATATGCATTTGTCAAAACTCAGAGAACTATACCTTTAAAAAGATACAATTTACAGAATATAAACATATCATAATTTTTCAAAATAAAAACAGATTGTTGTCAACAGCCACACCACCCTGAACATGCCAGATCTCATCTGATCTCAGAAGGTAAGCAGGGCTGGAGACTGCTTAGTACTTGGGTGGGAGAATGTCTTCAATGAAGTGGCAGTAATTATTAATTTTATTAAGTCTTAGTAAGATTGTCTTTGCTTCTTTTTTTCCTCTCCTTTGGACAAAATGGAACAAATCTAAAAATATCGCCAGTACAATGAAAGTCTGCAGCTCAAGGCTCACCTAACATGAATCAAAAATTCTATGAAACAGCATTTGGTTTCACAGGAAGCTAGCTGAAGTCGACTCTGTTTTATAAACCAAGTTGCCAATGTCATCACATGCTGAACTCTTTCCAAACTTTTTATCTGTTGTCTGAAACTAGACAAAGGTGCTAAAAGGTGATGTAAAGCAGACAAAGATGAGAAAGGTTTTCACAAGAAGCAGTAATTAATGTGAATTTAAATTCTTGTTGCACTGGAAATTTGATCAAAATTATGCAAGAAGATAACAAATTCATTTACTTCCTTTTTGAGAAGAAATACCTAATCTCAAATGAAGGCTGGAGTCAACTTCTCTCATATATACCTTAGAACTAGTTTTGTAGAAGCACATACGAGATTAAATTTACAAAGTAACTCACGAACATACCTCCAAAGAATAACCCTAGCCCAAATAAATCTAACAGAGGAATCTGACTAGTGTTGCTGCTAAATTTCATTTACAAATTTGTTTATCTTGTTCATAAGAATTAGACAAAAATTATTAGAAAAATACATTAAAAATTATTTTTAGCTATACATGCCCAAATCACTACAAAAGCACTTTATGTTCTAGGTTGACCATCAGCCCAAGTTTTTTGTTTTGTTTTGTTTTTTTAAAGATCTTATTTATTTGACAGAGAGAGAGAGATCACAAGTAGGCAGAGAGGCAGGCAGACAGAGAGAGGGGGAAGCAGACTCCCTGCTGGGATTGATCCCAGGACCCTGAGATAATGACCTGAGCTGAAGGCAGATGCTTAACCCACTGAGTCACCCAAGTGCCCCCAGCCCAAGTTTTTATTTTCAGTCTCATTTGGGTCTTTCCCATGCTTCTCTACAATTTCCCACTTCCCCCAGCACTAGTTTCCAACATTTATCATATCAAGTTCCCAGTTTACGCTATTCCACTTCCTCTCCTCTCAGATGACCTAAGCCTCCTACTTTGCCAAGGACACCAAGAGTTATAAACTCCTTCAATGTGCCTCCCCTCCACCTCCAAAATGATTCCCCCTTCTCTAACTTTGAAAAAGGTTTGCCAGCTCTTCCTCACTTCGTCCCTCTCTCCACAAGCGACATTCCATCATTTTGTTCCCATCTTTCTTCTTACTCTCTTCTGCTTACAAACATATTCAAATCATCTAATCCAAAAAATTCTTCCCCCAATCCTGGTTCACAGTCAAGTAACCAATTTCTCATTTACTAACTTCTGGAAGTATGGTTTATACTGGTTGTCTTGGCACCCAAACCTCCCACTATTTTAAACTCCCAAAATGAAAATCAACAAGACCCTTTCAACTGCCAAATCCAACAGTATCTTTTCAGTTCTCGTATCACTTATGTTCAAAATAACTGTGTCCTTGGTTGGTTTGTATTGCATGACTTTCCTGATTGCCCTACTATCTTTCCAAGTATTCTCTCTTATTGTCTCCTTCTGAATCCTCTTTCTTTGTCACCTCTGATAGACTCTCAAAGATCTCCTATGGGAACATTACCCAGGTTAGTAATTCACATACACTTATATTTGATGACTCTCAAATCACTATCTCCATCCCCCATCACCCATCTGACCCCAATCTCTTGTTTTGTTCCTATAGAGAACAACTCCCAGATACCACAGACTAAAATTTGGCATCAAAAAACAAAAACAAGAAGAGAAAAATCACAAACTTCTCTCTAATCAATCACATACATTCCATCCAGAGCTTGGCACATAGTGACCACAGTGAGTCACTGCCTTATAACAGAAATGAAATAAAGGTAGTATATAAACCCTTACCAAGCATTTCTATCTTTTTAAGTTCCTCTATTAACCAATCACTAGTTCTTCTGGTACAAAGCTAAACTATTTCTTCCCATAAAAACCTGTTCTTCTTCCTTTTTATTATTATGAAACATTTATTCCTAGGAAATACTAAAACCTCAGAATCACCTTATGTTTCTCTGGCTTCCCTCACTTCCAACTGATATATACCTTTAAAAATGTCTTTCAAATCTAAGCAGCTTGTTTTGAAATGCATTCAGAAAGTAAGACAGATAGGGGCGTATGGCTGGTTCAGTTGGAAGAGCATGTGACTTCTTGATCTTGGAGTTGTGAGTTTCAGCCCCACGTTGGGTAAACAGATTAATGTAAAAAATGAAACTTAAAAAAGATAGATGTAAAAAAAGAAAGTAAGATAGATGTGATGAAGCAAATATAATAAATGCTAATTACACAATTTAGGTGGTAGCTATACAGGTATTCACTGTGTAGTTCTTTCAACTATTCTATATGCTTGAAAATTTTATAGTAAAATGTTGAAAAAAAACCTGTATATATTCAGACATTGTTCAAATGCTTGCCTTTACCTCTCTTCTGGACTATTCTGAGAGCGTAACTGAGCTCTCTTTTTCCCCAGTCCTTCCCACTGTAATCAGCCAAGATGGCCCCCAATGATCGCTGCTGGCTATTACTTGCACCTTTGTGGTAACATGTAGATCACTTAGGGATCTTGTTAAACAAACACTGTTAAATCTTGTTAAAATATACATTCTGATTTTGCAGGGCAGGGGCAGGGCCTTATACATGATTTCCAGCAAGCTCCTAAGTAATGCAGATGATGCTAATTGAGGGACCAAAGTACGGCACTGTAAGTACAGCTAACAGGATAAGAAAAGAAAGAAAACAGGGAGAGTTAGATTTCCATTTTCTTCCCCTGCCATGTTTAAATATGTTAACATAGAGTTAAGTCTTTGTAGTGGCTCTGAGCAATTTCACCTTAGTCTATTCAGTTCTACAGAGCAGTGTTTCTCAAACATGAACATGCATACAAATCACCTGGGATCTTACTAAACTGAAGCATGAATTCTGAGCAGGAGAGATTCTGCATTTCAAACAACTTCCAGGGCACACTGAAGTTTCTGGTCCAAGGACCACACTTTTTAAGTAGTAAGGTTCTAAAAATCTCCTATGCTTTTTTTTTTTTTTTTAGTTTGACACATTTGATTATTTAAAAATGTCAAATCTATTTTATGTCAAAACCATATGAAGATAGAAGACAACGAATTTGGAAAACACATTTGCGACATGCATAACTTTTGTATTAATTTTCTATTGCTGCATAAGAAATTGCCATCCTATACTTTTCAAGTTTCAGAAACACTAACCTGAAAGATAAAATCTTGAAATGGTTTACAAATGCTCGTAACACATTCCAGCTTTATCTCCAATCACTCCTACTCCAGCACCACCACCCACCCATGCAATGTGCACACCTATACTCTAACATATCTTATAACATGCTACACAAGTCTAAAATCTTAACTTCTCTAATCTTGCCCAGAAAACACACTCTTGTTTTAAGAATACTGCAAGTCCAAGTAGAAGTCATCAGTTTATCATTCCTTTCCTCTTTCCCTCCCATTGATCTTTGGTATAGTTTGCCTACTTATAGGCCAAGCATTTTGTCACTCTAATCTACCATGGAATAAAAGTTCCACAGCCTAGTATTCCAGATTTACACATACAAATATAACCCTTCTTACAATTAATCTCTCAATACATGTTGTTTCTCATATAATTATTTAAAAGATATGTTTATAGATAGTTTAAAAGACTATCATAGCATAAAACCCATGCCCCCCCTTTTTTTTTTAGATTTTATTTTTATTTATTCATTTGAAAGAGAGAGACGAGAGTGCCAGCAGGGGGAAGAGCAGAGGGAGAGGGACATGCAGACTCCATACTGAGAGCAGAGTCTGAGGTGGGTCTCAGGTGAGCAGAGTCTCAGGATCCTGAGAACAGAACCTGAGCTGAAATCAAGAGTCAGACACCTAACTGACTGAGCAAGCCAGGTACCCCAAAACCACCCCGTTATAAGTGTACAATTCAAAGGTTTTCAGTATATTCAAAGTTGTGCAATCATCATCACTAATTCCAGAATATTCTCATCACCCCAAAAACAAACCCCATACACTTGACCATCTTCTCAAAGTCCCCAGCCCCCAGCCCCTGGCAACCACTATTCTGGACATTTCACATAAGAGGACTAATACAGTATGGGATCTTTCTATCTTTGTTCATGTAGCATGTTTTCAAGATTTATCTATTTTGTAGAATGTTTCAATACTTCATTTCCTTCCTACAGCTAAATAATTTCATTCCATCAATGTACCATATTTTATCTATTCATCAACTGATGGCCATCTGGGTTATTTCCACTTTTTGGCTACTTTGAACAATGTTGCCATGAACATGCTTGTTCATAAAAACATGCAAGTTTTTATGTAGACATTTTTTGGTTCTCTTGGGTACATATCTAAAAGCAAACTTGCTGAGTAATATACTGACTCAACACAGAGCTAATATATTACATGTAGTTAGAGATTAATTATGAAAAGGGTTATATTTGTGTGTGTGCTTGTGTGTGTGTAACGTTCTAAGGAACTGCCAAACTATCTTCCAAAGCACTGAACCATTTTACATCCCCACCAGCAAGGTATATGGGTATCTCCCTACTACATTTTCAACCCATTAGGATATTAAAATTGCCGAAAAGAGAGAGAGGTATGCCCCCCAACTTTGATTGTATAATAATTCACTACTCAGAATACTGAATTAACAAAAGAAAAGTACAGTTCTGGCAGGAAGACAAGAAATAAAATATTATAAGTCCAAGTGTACAGGTTTCCCCTGCTATCTGAAAGCAAAACATTCCCCTATGAAATCTTTTGTAAGCCAAAATGGCATAAAAGGAAAAAAGCAATTATCATTAATTTTCATGCTAAATGTTTTAGCATTTCCAGGCCTCCAAAATAACCTTCCTTAGACTTTTCTGCTACCTTAGGACATATCTTGCCAACGGATGCACAAAATAAATAGAGATAAAGCGCCGAGGCTCACAGACTTAGTTCAAAGCACTGTGATGCCGAGATGCTGAGTGTAGTACCCAGGGAAGGAGCGTGGCGGCGCCACTCTCACTGCCCAGTTGCGCACCGCCTCTACAACTGCTTGCTGCAAAGCAAACGCTGAAGCTATTTTCGCTTTTCACCCTTTTACTAAAAGAAAAACTCCTCTTCAGATTTCTTTCAGTTAGCAAAAACAGACACTAATGTAGGTCTTTCCTAAAAAACGAAGCGGCAATAAAGGTGGACCTTCAAAAAGCCAGGGATATCTCTGCTGACCAAGTGAGTTAACCTCTCAGAGCCAACTATTAAATCATAAAATAGGGAGGCTGTAATGACAATTACGTTGCAGCCGCAACGTAATTTCACAATCCAAGTAAAGGTGAGCATTGGTGATTCAATCCCGGGCAGAGCTTTAGGGGCAAAGGGCTAAATGCCCGATCCCTCCTCTTGCTTCTCGGTTCCTTCCCGTAGGGAGGGGTTGCTGAGTGACAGCGGGGGCTGCAGCCACCTCCCTTCTCGGGGAGAGCCGGCCATATGAGCCACGCAGGATAAATTGTTAGAGCTCAAAAAGCTTGGCCGGGTCACTCCAGCCCAACCTCAATCCAAGGCGAGAGATTCCGCAGCTCGCTACTTAGCTTAGCAAGTCAGCGCAGGATCTTTCTTCCTTTTTTAATGGTCATAGACCCATTTATTAGGGTCGAAGCAGAAAAGAAGACGCGAAGAGAACACAAACATATCCCCTCCAGCCACAAATCCAGCCCGTCTCTCCAACCCCGCATAAGGAAAACAAATATGAAACCCGATCCATTACGAACTCTGGAGGTTTATCAATCCCCATGGCCCTCACCCTCCAAAGACTCCCCTTATCGGAACCCCCCCGGGATAGATGGCGCAAAGCTTACCTGGTGGTTTCCTCCAGCTCGACCGGTTTCTGACCAGGCGCCCGCAGAGGCATAGTAGCCATCGCCTCCTGCGCCTTCTCCCGGCCAGGTGGTCTCAGCAGGGCCGCCCCCGCGCACCCGCCAGGACATAGGAGGCTGGGGAGGCTCGGGACGAGGAGGATACAAGGGCGGAGGTGGGTGCATGGGCACATCACCTCCCGGCCCGTAGAAGCGGCCATACGAAGGACCGTCACTGGGGCCGTAGCCCGAGCGCCTCAAGGCCGACATGGGCTCTACTGCCCCGTAGCGCTTCCCGCCCCCCACGGCCAGCCCACAGCGCAGGCGCCAGCCGAGGAAAGGAACTGGACAGCAGGGAAAGGGGTCGGCCGACAACAGCCAATCCCAAGCCCGGTCCCGCCCCTTGGGCTGCCGCGTCTGAGAGTTGAAGGACGGAGTTCCGTGACTCGGAGGTCTGGGAAGCAAGAAGACACGCGGCAGCACCGTGTTTCTTACAAGGGAGAATACATTTTCCTTACCATCTAGTCAGTCTAGATTTCTCTTCCCCTTTTATCAGGGATGGGGAATGGGTGTCCCGGGACCGCACGGCAGCCCCGCCTCTTCCTGAGGATGGGCACGTGATACCGGAAGTGGGTGGGAATAATACGGAGGCGTTTCCGGCAGGCCCCGGCTGCTGAAAGCCGGGGCAGACGTGCTGCTCCCGGTCCGGGTTCTTGTCCCGGTCCCGCCCAGGCGGCGACTGAGGTTTGAGAAAGGAGGTGTCGGACGCGCTGGCCCACCGCCGCTGTACACTGCAGCCTTATCTCAGCTCAAAATGAACTATATGCCTGGCACCGCCAGCCTCATAGAGGACATCGACAGTGAGTAGCTCATGTCCTCTGGATGAAGTCTGGGGTGTGATCCTTCCTCCTGGGCGGGTACCTGTTCATGGGGAGCTTGTAGAATTGAGTCTGGGGCGGGCGGGGGGCTGTTTTTAGCACACTTCAGGGTGTTCGGCTTTGACATCCTCCACGTGAGTGAAGAGCCACAAGACACTCCGTTTGCCTGCCTTCTGTCCGACTACCTCTATCCTGCGTCTCGCCGCCTCCACCGGTCCCCGGGCCGATAAGCCACAAGCTGTAGAATTCATTCCTGCTTTGGAGGGACGCGGCTGCTAATACTCAAACTTGAGAGTTGCCCCTCCCTACGTCCACTATCTCCCACCTGCAATATATCGACGTACCTGGTTGTTACTCGTGGGTGAATGAGAATAGTTAAAGAAATGGTTCATTAAGGAACGAAAATTTTCAGATAACAGCTGTTGGACTTAATTGTCAGTAAACGTAGGTTTTATGCCATGTAGCCGTTTGCATTGCAGTCTTTAGCACTTTTAGGTTATGATGATAGAGATCACTGCCAGACAATGATACTGACTTTTCTGGAAAGCCTGAATCACTTCAAACCTATTTTTCTGTTCGACAGTTTTCTTTTACTTGTACTAAGAAGACTTCCCTTTTTCTAAACTCTCATCTGTGAATTATTCCTCAAGCAACATTTTCTAATCCTTTTAATCCTGTGGTCTGTCTCATTAATTTCTAATTGCTGCAGAATGGATTACACAGTTCCAAACAAGTTACAACAATCACAGTTACTATGTATACAAATTTTAAAAGTGAGTCCGGTGGGGCACCTGGCTGGATCACAAAGTAGAGCATGCAGGACTCTTGATCTCTGGATTGTGAGTTCAGCCCTTGGGTGTGGGGATTACTTAAAAATAAAATCCTCTAAAAAATAATAAGTGGGCACCTGGGTGGCCCAATTGGTTAAGCGGCTGCCTTTGGCTCCAGTTATGATCTCAGGGTCTTGGGATCAAGTCCCACATCTGGTGCCCTGCTATGCAGGAAGTCTGCTCTCCCCTCTCCCTGCTGCTCCCCCTGCTTGTACAGTCTTTCTCTGTGTCAAATACATAAAATCTTTAAAAATAATAGTAATAATAAAAAGTGAGGCTGTGATCATACTCTCTTTTTCTCATGGTCTGAAATCATTCTTTAAATCCAAATTAATGATTTTGCTATTGAAAGAAAATGTAGTGTGAACTGGACTATGTTTGTATATGAATAACAATTGCACAAGCCCATCTGTAATATGGTGGCTTTTTTCTTTTTTTAAGATTTTATTTATTTATTTATTTATTTGACAGACAGAGATCACAAGTAGGCAGAGAGGCAGGCAGAGAAAGAGGAGGAAGCAGGCTCCCCGCTGAGCAGAGAGCCCAGTGCGGGGCTCGATTCCAGGACCCTGAGATCATGACTTGAGCCAAAGGCAGAGGCTTTAACCCACTGAGCCACCCAGGTGCCCCATCTGTAGTATGTTATGAAATCTTCACTTTTAGTCATCTATGGATGCCGTTTTGCTCCCACCTCTCATTTTATGTATCTGAACTATGTGAGGCCCCTAATACATTCTGCCAGTCTACTAAAAATAATTTTTATTCTCAAACTTCTAACCACTTCTTTGTGGACTCCAAGCCTCCTTTACTGAGAAGTTTGAAACCATTTCTTACGCACCCTTCGCTGTCCCCCCAACCACACAAACTATTTCCTCTTATCTTCTCAATCTTTCTGCATATTCACCCATCCTCTCATCTGAGTAGGAAGTATTCCTCCCTTTCAGTCTGTGTCCTCTATTACTCTTTCTTCCCACTATTTCTTCCATTAATGCCCTTTTTCTCTCATATCATCTCTCTCTCCCTGGATCCTTCCCTTCATTCTTGTCCATCCATCTCGTACTTTTTTCAGTTATGTCTCCTCATCGAACTCCTATCCCGTTTTCATATCTTTACCACCAAACCTTTTGCATCCTCTCCATTTTGACTCTACTTCCTGGCCATCTACAGTAGACCTCCTCTGTTACTCCCGCAGTCTGAGTTTTGTTGTCATCACACTGCTGAAGCGGCATTCTTAAAACGCAGCAGTTTGATGCATTCTTCTGGGTTCTTCCCTGTCCTCTGCAATATTGCGATACTATTAACACTGGATTCGTAATTCTGCTCTCTTGATTTCTGCAGCACTGGACTTGCTGATTTTCTCACCTATCCAGCTCAATGTTCCCTAAAATAGGTGGCTCCTTGGGTCCTAACTTTGGTCTTCCTCTTTTTTTAAGATATATTTATTTAAGAGAGCATGTATGAGGTGAGTGTAGGGAGGTGGGGGCAGAGGGAGAGCGAGAATCCCAAGCAGACTTCCGTCTGAGCATGAAGCTCAATCCCAGGACCCTGAGATCATGATGTGAGATAAAATCAAGAGCCAGCCACTCAACCAACTGAGCCACCCAGGTACTCCATGCTTCTTTCTTTAAATCTCTAGGAGAGCTTCATGGACTTTAATGATTATATCACCTCTTCGTGGACTTATCCAAAATTGCTCTCATTCTGACCTCTTTGACATTCCAGTCTTACATTTCCAACTGCTTGTTGGCAGTGACCTGATCAGCACTTCAGAATCATAAATAGCTAATAATCTTCCACCTTAAGCTTCTTTTATTGCCAGCTTCTGGTACATCATCCACCCTAACATGATGACTCAAAATTCCTACATGTGGGGGCGCCTAGGTCGTACAGGCAGTTAAGCATCTGACTCTTGGTTTCAGCTCAGATCATGATCTCAGGGTCACGAGATAGAGCCACATTGGGCTCAATGCAGAGTCTGCTTAGAATTTCTCTCTCCCGCTACAGTACACACCCCCACATTTGAGCACTGGCACAAGGTCTTGCTCTCTCTCCAATAAATAAGAAATCTTTAAAAAATTCCTGCATGTCCTTTACTCATTTCTTCAGCACCCCCCCCACACACACACACAGTCACACCCCACCTTTGCAGATTCCCATCACTTAGAACTACACGGTCTTAGGTCATCTGGGTGACAGTCTTTTAAAGTCCAACTCTTGGTCTCAGCTCAGGTCATGATCTCAGGGTCCTAGGATGAAATCCCGTTGTCTGGTGCGCCTGGGTGGCTCAGTGGGTTAAGCCTCTGCCTTCGGCTCAGGTCATGATCCCAGGGTGCTGGGTTCGAGCCCCGCATCGGGCTCTCTGCTCAGCGGGGAGCCTGCTTCCTCCTCTCTCTCTGCCTGCCTCTCTGCCTACTTGTGATCTCTGTCTGTCAAATAAATAAATAAAATCTTAAAAAAAAAAAAAAATCCCGTTGTCTGCATTTGGTTTGGTCTGCTTGAGGATTCTCTCTCTCCCTCTCCCTCTGCCCCTCCCCCTGTGAGTGTGCATGTCCTCTCTTTTTCTCTCTAAGATAAATATATATGTTTTTTTTTAATATTTTATTTATTTATTTGGCAGACAGAGATCACAAGTAGGCGAAGAGGCAGGCAGAGAGAGAGGAGGAAGCAGGCTCCCTGCTGAGCAGAGAGCCCGATGCGGGGCTCGATCCCAGGACATTGGGATCATGACCTGAGCCGAAGGCAGAGGCTTTAATCCACTGAGCCACCCAGGCGCCCCAGATAAATATATTTTTTAAAAAACAGTAGAACAACACCGTCTTAGTTCTCGCAACTCTCCCTTCTCATTGGCCTTAGTGTAGGTTTCCTCTTCATGTCTCACATTCTGCTCTCCCTTTTCTGCCCGTTCAGTCTTCAGTGTTTTCTTGTAAAGTATAATCCAAATTGAACCTGCTTCTGGTACTTTGGGGCTTCATAGCCTGTGACTTCCCTTTACATCCCCACCTTTTAGCCAAACATATGGATACATACCTGCCTTTTTCCCCTCTGCTTCCTAAATTACAGATTCCCCTTTCCCTTTCCCCGTCATTCATCCCAGAGGCCAAAAATTATCTTTTAAGGCTCAGCTCAGATACCTCCACCAGCTAGATAATTTCCCTTACATATAATTAAGATATGCTTTCTTGTTGTATTTAATTATAGTGCAAAGAAGGTTATAAATTCCTTCAGGGAAGAATCACTGTCTTATTTCTCTGTTATGTTTCTAGAATGTACTTTATGCATAGCATTAAAGAAATTAATGAATGAATTTTGCTAGCTATTCTGGTAACTGGCTTATTGTCATTCTTCAGTGTCAGCTCAAAGACACCTCTTCGGAGAGTTTTCCCCTAGTCACCCTCTCTTCTGTAGCTACCTTCCCTCTCTCTTCATCATGTTATCCTGCTATTTTGTTTATTATTCCATTGTACTAATCACAGTAGGTCGTTCGTGTGTGTGTGTGTTTGTGTGTGTGTGTTTACTTGTTTGCCTTTCTCCACCAGGAATGTAAGTTGATATGGTTGGTGACTTTGTGAGCTTTCTTCCCTACTGTATATCTAAGCCCCAGACCATTGCTCTCAATAAATATTAATTGAATTTTTGCTCTAGCTTACTATCAGCATCCTCATTCATCTGTTGGAGGCATTGTTTTTATTTAAAACCTTCCCTGCTCCCAAAGTGTGAAATAGAAGCTCTTCTATAAGTTGAGAGGAAAATAATTCTAATATTAAGATCATATAGGTCATCTAGACTAAATTTCTCAATTTGTGTATATAGTAACTGACATGACACTGGGAGGGTTTAACTGCTAACATCAGCATCTAGAGCTGGGAGTCAGACTTCCAGGCTGCTCACCCAGTCTTTTGCCCACTCTGCCACCACGGGAATCTTCTCATCTAAACCACAGGATGCCTTGGTCCTCCCTCTAATTTCCTAGTAAACTGTGCCTTAAATACTTTGGAAGAAGTGGTAGAGCTTAACCTGCTGTTAACTTTGTTTTATTGTTAATCCTGTAAACTCAATGAAGCTAACAGTGCTCACTTTTTAAATATTTTTTCCTCTCCCCAGAAAAGCATTTGGTCCTGCTTCGAGATGGAAGGACGCTCATAGGTTTTTTAAGAAGCATTGATCAATTTGGTATGTACTAGTTACAGACTTCTCTGTAGTGAACAGCTGCTGTTGTATGTTTGTGTTATGTCATGTTGAAATTTATTTATCTGCAAATTTTTCAAGTGTCTGGCATAATGGCATACTGTTTGGAGTCATTACATCATTGTTTTCTGTTTTATGATTAAGTGATTCAAAGCTAATATTTACAAGCTTGTATTTCTAAAACTGGTTTTCCCTAGAACATTTGATTAGTGTTTTGGACTTTTTTTATTTTCCCCAGTAGAGGGAGCCAAATGATAGGCATAAACTCAGTCCACTGAAAAAGCTGCTCATTTATACATTGGCTTGGGTGCGACTACTCTTCAAAGCAGTTCCTGCACTGAAGGTAATCCCTCCCTGTCCAATGAAAGCTGGGTAGTAGAAGGCATTTCCTGAAGCATTTTTGGGGTCCCAACTTTCGGTTCAAGATTTTACACTTTAGGGATACATCAGACTCGGAGAATCTCAGTCTTTGTTTTGCATCTTGCATTTTTCTATATAGAGATCTATATTTGCTTCTGTTTCAAGGAACTTCTCAGTTCATAACAACATTTGTTGGACATCTGCTAGTGGATTTCAACATAATTGAAATGCCTAGAGAAATTACAGAAGATAGCATAGATACAAACCAAGACAAATAGTACCAATTTATAAAAGAAAAATAATTATTCTTAAAAGACTGGGGTTCTGAATCTTAAGTCAGGTTTGTCCTTTGGGGGAAAAGTAGCAAATCCTGACTTTATTGTCAGATTACCAGGTATTGTTATCTGACAAAGTAAAAAAAGAGGTTTTTGTGTATCATAATCGCTGGATACCTGCACTGGGTTATGTGAATCTTAAGTACTGAAACAAAGTTAAATCTTTGGTAAATCATCATATATACATACTCACGCAACATAGAAAAACTGCTTTTTGTTTAAAAAAAAAAAAAAAGTTTCCAACTCTGCAGTTTTTTAGGTTCTAGAGTCTTCCAAGTGCCCTGCCCTTTTATATTTTCTTCTAGTCATGTCAGTATTCACAATCTCACTGATGTAAAGGAATTTAATTTTTGTAACTGATTCCCACCATCATTCATGCATTAGTGCAACATAATCCCCAATATTCTCTTTTTAACAGTTGTTTAGAAGTCTCACAAGTGGTGTGTCTTAATAAAACAGGGGAAGACTGTTTAAAATTTTAGCTTTTCCCAGAATTAGAAAGTTTGGAAATCATGTTCAGTGAAATCTTTTCTACTCAAAATAACTGATTATTTGAGTTATGGACCTTTACCCAATAATTTGAACTAAATATCTTTGTTTCTTCCCTGTGCACTTATAGCTAATTTAGTGCTACATCAGACTGTGGAGCGTATTCATGTGGGCAAAAAATACGGTGATATTCCTCGAGGGATTTTTGTGGTCAGAGGAGAAAATGTTGTCCTACTAGGAGAAATAGTAAGTGAAAACCGTTAAGCTGCTGTGGGTCTTGATAATCATACTAGTCAGGTTTCTTTTTGCCTTTTCAAGAGGAAAAAATATATTTTCCACATGGCACCCAGCTTCTCACAGAAACCACCACATCAGTTTAGGAAAGCTACAGGTATAAAAGGAAAACTACAGAGAATAATTAACTTTGTTTCAGTGCCTCTTGGCATTTTAAACATTTTGATCCCATTAGCAGCAAAGCATCATTGATTTTACCTGATGTAGAAGTAGCATACTGTACAAACATGTTCATCAATATATTATTTCTTCTATCTTTAATAGTAGAAAGTTGAAAAACTTAATAACAAACAGATGAATAATTCAATAAAGTATGATTTATACACACTGGAATATTTTGCAGTCATTTAAACAATTGGTTATAAGTAGGTTTTCATGACAGAGCTAATGAGCAAGGCTGGGAGGAAAAAACACATTGGATATACATCGTGATGTCCTGTTTTTTAAAGGGGGAAGGGGAAGGAACGAAGGGGGCTGTAGGAGAAGCCTTTCTGTTACCTCTTGAGAACGGAGCTCAGCCTCACTTGGATCCTTAGCTCACAGCCAAAGAGGATACCTCAGTATGCCAGGGAGACCAGTTGGCAGGTGAAAAGTTAAGTCTTCTAAAGTGTTTAGGGGTGTGTGTGTGTGTACATACATAACCATGCATATACACAATATACATTTATTTAGGCATACACACAAACACACACACTATTAGAAAACTAGATAGCTAATAGAAGTGCTCTGACTTTTTGGGGGCGGGGGGCTTTTTAGGTTTTTATTTTAGTTACAGTTAGTTAATATACAATAGTTTTTTTTATTGTTGTTTAAGATTTTATTTTCAAGTAATTTCTACACCCAACATGGGGCTCGGACTCAACCCCAAGATCAAGAATCGCATGCTCCTCCAGCTGAATCAGCCAGGCACCCCAGCATACAGTGTTATGTTAGTTTCAGGTGTACAGTATAATGATTCTCAGACATTTTTAAAAGAAGATAAAACTTGATTTCATGTTTTACATAAAATATTTACTTAAAAAGAAAAATACCTTATTAAAACCTTTGGCTTTGCTTCTGATTATTGGGTTTGCCAGGAGTATCGAACTAAAAAGTTTTGGTGTTTGCTTTTATCCTTTTCTGTCTTGTTTGTAAAGATTTCAGTATAGTTTCTCAATAGCTAACTGCATCTTAAATCAGGTTTACAGAAGTCTTTGGAGTGGAGTGGTTTGGTCTATAGTGACTTTTAACATGAAGTTGTTTGAGAAAGTAAGGAGATAATCTGCCAGGGTCCGGTTGGCCTGGAGACCTCTAGCTGAAACACTAGCAATGACAAATCAATACTGTCAGTAACAGCATTGCTACGTGCTGCTATGAAATGGAGGAAATATTTTTTTCTAATTTTTAAAGTGTTTTTGCGATGGGTATTTTTGGTTCAGTAGATCGTTTTTTGCATGTTTCAGCGGTAGAAGTTAATCTCGTTGTAATACACAGAGGCTGAAACACAGCACTGTGGTACCATGAGGTGTGGGGAGTGGCGTGAGCAAATGACTAAAGTGCCCTGCTGGTATATGAAGAGGGGCTGACCCATCTCTGGATAGTAGAAGTAGGAGTGATTATTTTTCCTTTGTTTATGCTTTTCTTAATTTTCAAAGAGGAAACACGACTTTGCTCTCAGGAGAAAAGATTTAAATTAAAATATTTACACATACTCTGCTTCACTTTTATAGTCGTGGACACCACAAAAATGCTGTGTGTGCCATTGCATTGGCACACGTGGGCCCTCATCTACGTGGTACACATATAGATGAGGAGGAGGGAACTTGCACTTGGTCTTGAGAAAGAAAAAGTTTGTGGAGAAAATACTCATATCTGTTAATGGTTTGGATACTGCAGAATTTTTACAGTGGTACCACTAAAGCCTTGTGGTTTGGGAGTGCTTATACAGCTCTATGATTAATGGTCAGTGTGATGAAATTAAGTATCAGCCCCAGAGAAACTCATACCCAGAAACCAATTCAGGGCTGTAAACATCTTTTGTTTAGGAAGTCCCTGGATTCTGCCTCAAGGATGGTGATGCACACAGCCTTAAGTAATAAGACTGATTGTTGGGAATTGGCATCATTAGAACCACATGACTAGCCTGATGAGTAACATATTGAAAACTAGGCAGTACACCACGCTAAGAACATTATCTTCCCTTCAGCTGCTACCCATGGATTGTGAGGGTGGATTATTCTTGATTAGATATATTTCGCCTGGTTCAGCTAACATTTCAGCCAAGGCAGGACTTGCTTATGTAATTTGTGTGGCTTTCATTCCAACCTCTCTGGTGAAAATCTTCCCCCTGATGTCCCTGTCTGTGGGTTCTGAGGTCTTGGCAGCACATGGCGTGTTAGTACCCAGTGGAGGGTGCAGCGTCTGGAAGGTTTGTGTATATGTTGATGCCTTCCCAGAATTTTATAATCGAAAACCATAGAGGAAGATAAATAAGAATACCCTGTATATATAATCTTTCCATTTTACAGAAACAAGAATAGTACCTATATGTTCATTTTAAGGAGAATAAGTTGAATCTGGATAGTGAGATACTTTTATAGCAAGGTTCTGCATTATAAGATTAGTTATCAGATATTTATCAGGTGTTCAGATCTAAAAATATTAAGAATAGGGGCACCTGGGTGGCTTAGTTGGTTGAGCATCCAACTCTTGATCTCAGCTCAGGTGTTGATGTCAGCATTGTGAGTTTGAGCCCCACATTGGGCTCTACACTGGGTGTGGAGCCTACATTAAAAAGCATATGCCCGAGTGAGTGAAAAAATTACAGTTAATATTTGCATTGTAGGATTTTTTTAAGTCAATATATACATGGAAAAATTAGAAGGCTATTCACCAAAATATTGTTCCATACTGGAATTATGGGTAATTAAAAAAAATTTTTTCTGTTTGTCCATTTTCTAAATTTCATACAGTGAGCATGTATTTTTAAAATAAGAGAAAAAAAATTTTTTTTCAAACCAAAATATAGAGATATATATTGGAGCCAAACTGGTTTAGTAACCTAATTGGTTTACTGAGGTTTTCTCTAGTAAATTTGTTACCATTAGAGGGGCAAAGAATCTTGCATTATAATTTAAAGACTCCTAGTTAATGGAACAGAGGGACAGTTTTTTGTCTTTGGGTGGGGGGTGCTTCTTTGAATCAGTGTTCTCTACCTCCTTAGTCAGCCACAACTGTCCTTTTTAAGCTGACTTTGATAACATAAAAATATAAAACTTATATAAAGCCATCTTGGTCTCAGTAACTTCTTTCTTGGATCCTTTGGGGTTGGGGAAAGAGCTGTTCATATGTATATACATATATATGTATAATTATTGTTTAAGAAAAACAATCCTTGAGTAATGTAGGACTTCAGGTAACTTAAAGTTTATGAGACACACTAATACTTCTCCCTGTTACCAAATTCACATAAGTATATGTTCTAGGTGGTGTTGCCAGCCACTCCTGGCAGCCACTCTGTCCCCAGGAGAAGGCTATTTCAGCCCTGTCACAATTATAAAAAATAACCCAAGCCCGACCCAGGAATCCATTTGCATAAAGGTCTGTAATGTTTTCTATTCTCGATGGTCAGTTGAGGCTTTTCAACCCTGCTTCTTTTGTAGGACTTGGAAAAGGAGAGTGACACACCCCTCCAGCAAGTGTCTATTGAAGAAATCCTAGAAGAACAAAGGGTAGAACAGCAGACCAAGCAGGAAGCCGAGAAGCTGAAAGTTCAAGCTCTGAAGGATCGGGGTCTCTCCATTCCTCGGGCAGATACTCTTGATGAGTATTAAGTCACCTGCTCGGAGGCTATTGCTCTTGGGGAGCAGGGGCTGTCACCCAATGAAAGTGACATCTGGTCACCTTACACATTTGACTAGAGACTAGAGTTTTGGAAAGTCCTTTTTATTTTGAATTCTTTCACATGTGCAACATGAAGAAAACACGTGGCTTTTTTTTTTCCTTTTTAATGACAAAAATCATGGTTAAAAAAAAAAATCAGTGGCAAGGACTCCTTTCACATACCACTGTGGAGCAGGCAACTACTTCTTTATATTGCTCTTCGTGTCCCCAAATTAGCGTTCACAGAAGACATTCTTCATTTACTTGTAAATAAAATAAAAGTCTCAAAACTTGTGTTATTTCCTAAGTTTGAGTTGCCTCCAGTGAATAGATAAAATTAAGTTTCTGCTCCCAAAGGTATAAGCTGTCCACACACCAGGATCTCTCCCTTCTGTGACAATTCCAAGTTGCTAGTTACTTACGAAGGAATATTTTCATTCTAAATATCTTGCAGGCCCTCCCCCTCTCCCCTTTTCATGTTTTGGTCTGGTAAGAAAAACACATTTTCAGGCTTGAGGAAGGAGCTTTCAGTCAAGTTTTGCAGTTACCAGTGGTACCAGAAGCCTCCGTTTTGAGAAACCGCATCGCATCACAGCTATATTGGCTGGTCCTGCTTCGGCAGCAGGTGCTCCAAACTCTGCATGAGATCCAGCACTTAAGTTAACACAGAGATGGACAAGACTCATCACCCACCTTTGAAAAGCATGTGTGACTTTAATCACAAGAAGATACTGCAGGCCATCAGAATTACATTCGTTTTCCTGAGCACCACTCTTTCAGAACATCTGACACCTCCAAGGAATTTGGTTCACTGTAGGATCTTGTTTTTTTCCAACCTCCTTCAAACAACTCCAAATGCATTAGCGAGAGTTACGGTTTGTGAGGAAAAGGGACCTCATTTTCACAATAGAATTTCCTACCTTCACACGGGAAACAAAAGCAAAAATGAACTTTTGGGACTTCATCAAGATAAAGAGCTGCACAGCAAAGCAAACAGTCAACAAAACAAAGAGGCAACCCACAGAATGGGAGAAGGTATTCACAAACGACACTACAGACAAAGGGCTGATATCCAAGATCTATAAAGAACTCAAACTCAACGCCCAAATACATAAGTCAAAAAATGGGCAGGAGACATAGCAGACACTTCTCCAAAGAAGACATACTAATGGCTAACAGACACATGAAAAGATGTTCATCATCCGTAGCTATCAGGGAGATTCAAATCAAAATCACATTGAGAAACCTTACATCATTGGGATGGCAAAAATCGGCAAGGCAAGAAACAATGAATGTTGGAGAAGCTGTGGAGAAAGGGGACCCTCGTACACTGTTGGTGGGAATGCAAGTTGGTGCAGCCACTTTGGAAAACAGTGTGGAGTTTTCTCAAAAAATTAAAAATAGAGCTACCCTATGACGCAGCAATTGCACTACTAGGTATTTACCCCAAAGGTACAGATGTAGTAAAAAGAAGGGTCATCTGTAACCCAATGTTCATAGCACCAATGGCAACGATAACCAAAGTGTGAAAAGAGCTGAGATGGGGGCGCCTGGGTGGCTCAGTGGGTTAAAGCCTCTGCCTTCAGCTCAGGTCGTGATCCCAGGATCCTGGGATGGAGCTCCGCATGGGCTCTCTGCTCAGCAGGGAGCCTGCTTCCTCCTCTCTCTCTCTGCCTGCCTCTCTGCCTACTTGTGATCTCTGTCTCAAATAAATAAATAAATAAATAAACAAAAAGAGCTGAGATGGCCTTCAACAGACAAATAGATAAAGAAGATGTGGTCCATATATGCAATGGAATAGTACTCAGCCATCGGAAAGGATGAATCCCCAACTTTTCCATCAACATGGATGGGACTGGAGGAGATTATGCTGAGTGAAATAAGTCAAACAGAGAAGGTCAGTTATCATATGGTTTCACTTATTTGTGGAACATAAGGAATAGCGTGGAGGACATTAGGAGAAGGAAGGGGAAAATGAAGCAGAGAATATCGGAGTGGGAGACAAACCATGACAGACTATGGACTCTGGGAAACAAACAGGATTTTAGAAGGGAGAGAGGTGGGGGGATGGGTGAGCCCGTTGATGGGGATTAAGGATTGCATGGAGCACGGGGTGTTCTATGCAAACAATGCATCATGGAACACTACATCAAAAACTAATGATGTACGGTTTGGTGACTAACATAACACAGTAAAAGAAAAAAGATATATATGATCTTCGGGAAAAAAAAAAAAAAAAAGAATCCCAGCCTTAGTAAGTTTTGATCCTTGCTTTCTCACCTCTGTCACCCAGGCAGCAGCTAAGAATTAGACACAAACGGTGAAACCGGACTGCTAGCTTCCTTCCATCTCCAGCTGCTTGGCACAATGGCTTGCCCCCAGCTCTGCCCGGCCCAGTCTTTTTACCGGTACTGATATCTGGTGCTGCTTCTCCTGGCCCATTGCTGGCACTCTTCTTCCATTATTAGATTTTAGACTCCTCAGTTCACACTTTTCTATTATCTTTAATCGTCTCTTCCACCAGTGGTTCCCATACGACTGCTCTCTAGGGAGACAAATAAGGATGGCCTGCCAAAGCCCTTTTCCTGTCCGTCTTTATTCTAATAAAATTGTATACAAAAGGGTATCTTTTTCTCCTCTAGCTGTTCTTTTTCCTTTTTTCTTGGCTCTTGACCTTATATTACATGCTCTTAGCTAATTTAAACCACAGCTTTGCAGCACCTGGTGGGCTCAGTTGAGCATCTGCCTTGGGCTCAGGTCATGATCCCACATCTGAGCTCCCTGCTCAGTGGGGCGTCTGCTTCTTCCCCCCCCCTCCTCTCTCACTCACTCTCAAATAAATAAAGTGTCTTTAAATAAACAAATCACAGCCTTCCCCAGCTGTGATAAGCTCCTAACAGGCCCTGGATACTCAGTAGGGCCAGATAGTCTCACAATGTCCATGGTGCAGGGCTTTTCAGGGAAGCCACGTCCACGTGAATCCCAGGCGTATTACACAGAGGGGAAGATGGCTGAAAGTGGTCTTGTTTTGCTCACGTGAGGAGGGGCTGGCGGGCTCAGGCAGAGACAGTACAGATAGTAGACACACCGGGCCACCTCTAGTCTCAGCCATGCATGAACCTCATGACGACACTGCCCAGCTCAAGAGCCAATCCCGGGAATTGCAGCGGGGAGAAACAACTAGAGGCGAGGCAGTTAAGGAACAGTTCCACACCTCCATTCTCCCCCCAAAACAAGTTAGGCATATCTCCGTACCTGTGGAGCATCTTTCACCTTTCAAAAGGCCTGCTACAAGAGCAGCTCCATGCAACTTCCTTTCCCATTAGGAGCCAGGATTCCCACTGAGGTACACAGAAGGCATCCTGGCCGCAGACGTTGCAGGCCAGAGCCCCAGTGCCTAAACAGTCCTCCGGCTTTAAAGGAAGGCCAAGCCTGCTCGTAATCAAGGGAAGAGGAGCAACAAAGAGTAGTCTGAGCGGTCGCCTTGGAGGTAACATGAGCTGAGCAGGAATGTCATCCATGATAAAAGCTCATGTGCAGGGGTGCCTGGGTGGCTCAGTAGGTTAAAGCCTCTGATTTTGGCTCGGGTCATGATTCCAGAGTCCTGGGATCGAGCCCCACATCGGGATCTCTGCTCAGCAGGGAGCCTGCTTCCTCCTCTCTCTCTCTCTCTCTCTCTCTCTCTCTCTCTCTGCCTGCCTCTCTGCCTATGTAATCTCTGTGTGTCAAATAAATAAATAAATCTTTAAAAAAAAAAAAAAAGCTCATGTGCACACACACTCTACCAAAGCAATTGGTTCCTAAAGGTGACCCTTGACAACACAGGGTTTAGGGATGCCAGCCCCCCTACACAGTCAGAAATTCCTATGTAACTCCTGACTCCCCAAAATCTTAACTAAGAGCCTACTGTTGACTGAAAGTCTTGCCCATAACATAAACAACTGATTAACATGGGGGCACCCGTGTGGCTCAGTCAGTTGGGCAGCCGGCTCTTGGTTTCTGCTCCAATCATGATCTCAGGGTCCTGCGATCCAGCCCTGCACTGGGATTGATCCCTGCATCGTGGGGCTCTCTATGCTCAGCAAGGAATCAGCTTGAGGATTCTCTCTCCCTCTCCCTCTGCCCCTCCTTTCTGCCCTTCTCTGAAATCATCTTTTAAAAAGTCATAAGAGAAAATACATTTACAGTACAATACTGTATTTATCAAAATATGCCCCTGTAAGTGTACTTGCGCAGTTCAAACACATGCTGTTCAAGGACCGACTGTACCTTAAATCCAAGAGAGGTCAGGTCTTTGCTGGTAAGACTGAACATGAAAATAACTGGACCCGCCAAGCAACCAACAGGATTAATTAGTAGAGATCATTGGGTTGAATGTGGAGATGTCCTTCGCTGCAGACAGATGTCCAGGTGTGTAGAGTGGAGATACTTGGTATAAAAACGTCTGGAAAAGCATCCCAGGGAAATGTGGGGGTGGGGGTGGGGGAGGACTTGTCAGGGGTGCTGGAAGGAAAGAACATAGTCTTTAGCCTGTTTTCTCCCAACTGCAGTGCCCCCCATCTTACAGATCACCCTCCGGCACTACCGCCCCCCAATAAGGAGAGCAAGAGCTGGCTTCTGAGAACTAAGCAGCTCTTGTATCCAGTTAAGTGAACCAAGATCGAAAGTAACTTTTACTATCCCCTTCCCAACATCTTCTAGCCTGAAAGAATTAGAATACCGGCTCCAGGAAATGGAATGTATCCGTTGTTCATCTGGCTGGGTGCACTTCGGCAGGACTCCCCTACCGGCCTCCTCCTGGGTTCTGCCTGGGCTCCCTCGAAGCAGAGGATGAAATCAAGTTCTTTTCTTTCCTCCTACCTCATTTCACTGCTCTGCCTCTTTCCCATACTCAGCCTATACTGTACCCATTCTCCTTTTTTAAAAAGATGTTTTTCGGGGTGCATGGGTGGCTCAGTCCGCATTAAGTGTCTGCCTTCAGCTCACGTAATGGTCCCAGGACGGAGTCCCACATTGGGGGTGGGGTGGAAAAAAAAAATCTCTGCTCAGCAGGGAGTCTGCTTTTCCCTCTGACCCTCCCCCTTCTCATGCTTGCTCTCTTTCTCTCTCTCTCTCTCTCTCAAATCAACAAATAAAATCTTTTTTTAAAAAAGTGTTTTTCCTAACTCTAGCCATTCAGTAGTTGCTACAACTTGGCTGGGAATGGCCACAGATGCTGCTGCTCTGGGCAGCCAACTAGCCCATAGCAAGGACAAAAAGGAAGAGCAAGGACTCAATGTATCTCAAGGTCAGGTATCCAGATGGCCTGGGAATTTATCTGTAAGACCAGATTTTGTTGATGTACAATTTATACACAGTAAAACCTCCTCTTTCAATGCACAGCTCTATGAGTTCACAACTGCCTACAGTTATGTGCCCACCACACCTGCCCCTTTGAATTTAACTTCTCTCTCCTTCCTGGCCCCTGGCAACCACTGACCTGTTTCCTGTTGCTATAGTGTATGTTGGCAACTAATACAAAATTTTCTTAAAATACTGTACAGGTTAAAAAAAAATTCTGGAAGGTTAAATTCAGCCCACCCGTGTTCCATTTATTCTTCTGGTTTAGGCTATTCCAAAAGGCAGAAAACTTTGTGTACCCTGCCCAGGTACAAGAGATCTCCAGGCAAGGAGACCTAAAGCCCGGCTTACCTGCAGAGATGGAGAGTGAAGGGGAACACGAAACAAAATATAATCTGAGAAAGTCATTCATCGCCCTAAGTTTGTTGATGACCACTATATGCCAGGATTGACAGGCTATGAGAGGCAACACTTGGTACCAGTTTCCAGAGAGAAACACGAGGGTTGGTTTTTGTTTTTGTTTTGTTTTTTAAGATTTATATATCCAGTTATACACAATTAATGAATTATTGCACATTACATCAAAACTAATGATGTACTAGAAGTTGGCTAATTGAATTTTTTTTTTAATTTTTTAAAGAAATTGTATAGCAGTCTATATTTTTTCTTTAAGATTTTGTTTATTTATGGGGCGCCTGGGTGGCTCAGTGGGTTAAGCCGCTGCCGTCGGCTCGGGTCATGATCCCAGGGTCCTGGGATCAAGTCCCGCTTCGGGTTCTCTGCTCAGCGGGGAGCCTGCTTCCTCCTCTCTCTCTGCCTGCCTCTCTGTCTGCTTGTGATTTCTCTGTCAAATAAATAAATAAAATCTTTAAAAAAAAATGTACTCTAAAGCGAGGTAATCCATAATCACCTCAAGTCTGATGACTCAAACTTGCCTTAACTTTCTGCTGCCTCCTCACAATGCCACCTTGGGAGGAAAACACTGCGTACTTTCCATCCTAAATGGATGGAAAGCAGTCCAGGATTTGCCCTCCCCTCCAGGCTGACCACCTTTCAGAGATGGAAGAAAATCAGTATTTATTGAGAATGTGTGCAGTACCAGCCTCTTACGCTTTCCGAACATTTATTAAACATTGATGTGGTTATGAATTATCTAGCACTGTGCTGAGCACGAGGGGTTTAAAAACTTGCAAAGGATCCAAGTTCTCATGGAGTTTACAGGTCCTTACGGAGCTATGGACATGCAAAAAAGGGGGACCTGCATGTGTGGGGACACGGAGTATATAAAAAACCTCTATCCCAGGGCACTTGGGTGGCTCAGTAGGTTAGACATCTGCCTTCACCTCAGGTGCTGATCCCGAGGTCCTGGGCTCAAGCTCCAAGTCAGGCTTCCCACTCTGCAGGGAGCCTGCTTCTCCCTCTCCCTCTGCTTCTGCCCCTGCTTGTGCCCTCTCTCTCAAATCATTAAATTTAAGAAAATCTTAAACACAAAACCTCTGTGTCTTTCTTCCAATCTTGCTGAGAACCTAAAGCTGCCCTAAAATAGTAGTATTTTTAAAAAGGGGTGTGTGGGAGTGAGGGGCGGGAGGGACAGTGGTCTTCCTGATACTGTGATACACTTTTATCAAGGGGGCCCACGGGAAAAAGTACTGGATTCTAGTTAAAGAGCAGAGCAAGGTGGGGGCCCAGGGGAGGGCTTGAGGGCAGGTGATGCTGTGAGTTACCTGTGAGTTACCTGGACTAGAAAAGGGTGTGTACGGGGCAGACAGCCCGCAGGCCCCAGAGAAGACAGCCAGGGTGGGAGACACTGGAGGACCCAGAGACTGGGCTAAGAGGTCTGGACTTTCTCTTTTGAGCTCCTGGTGTATTGTCACCTGATGGCAGCCTTCCCAGCACCCTGAGAGGGTCACACAAAGGAAAAGAAAAGGACAATATACCCCCATTTCATGGATCAGGAAGTTCAAATGGAAGCAGCGAGTGGCTGGGAATCTCGAAGCAAGAGACAGATGGGGGACCGGGGAACCCACTGCAGTGTAACACCCGTGTCTTCCACTCCCCAGCCTCCCCACATGGCCAGCCCAGCCTCTCAGGTCGCGACGAACCCCCCACCCCTGCCGCACACCTCCTCTGAGCCAGGGACCCAGACAGCTCAGCCCAGCACTGCAGGGGAATCTTCCCGTACCCCCCAACCCCGTACTCCACCTCCCACCAGTCCTTACCCTGCTATGGAGCAACCCTCGGATCCTTTCTCTGGGCTGCTGGCCAGACGCTCTTCCCGGAACACACACCCCATCCTCGATCTCAAACCCAGCAGCTCCTAACTGCACTTTCCATGCTCTGGCTCAAATGTCCCTTCCTCCCAGAAGTCTTCCTTCCCACTCTGCGCTCCCCCTGCATGGTGAGGCCCTCTGTACTTCCAAACTCCCTCCTGGGCTCCCCTGCTCTCCTCCACAGCCACATGGTTCATTTTCCCTCGCGAGGGCAGAGCGTCCACACAGTGGACACTCAACAAGGGGGTGTTGAAGGAATGAGGGCTCCCAAACCTGGCCTCTCGCCCCCGCCCACCCCCACCCACCACTCTGCATCGTCTGAGCCTGACCTCTGGTCGCCTTTCTCCCTGGCCTGGCTTGGCCACCCAGTCTCCTCCCTTGGGGCCTCTGTCCTCCTCAAAAAGCAAAGCCAGACACAAATGACATCCAGAGCCAGAGGAAGTTCCAAACCTGTGTCTCCCCACCTTACTGCTCAGAGGGACGGTGAGAGTTAACTGCTCATTGGTCCTGGAAAGGATGAAGAAGGGACTACGAAGGCCTTGGCCTTGGGGGAGGTCACCAGCACCCCTCCCTGAGTCAGTGGCAGCGCTGACATCAGCAGCAGCTGATGCTCGAGTCCGCCATCTCCCGCCCCAACTCCTCCCTGCTTACGGTGGCCAGAACTCTCCCCAGGATGGCAACAGCGGGGCCTTGAACATTATCTGCGTGGACTGTCCCATAATAACCCCCTCCCGCTCCCCACCACCTCCACTGAGGGGCACATGTGCTTGAGGGCGCACGTGTCCCTGTGAGGAGAAGCCAGGGGTAGCTGCCACCCAGCCTTCCCAGCTTGCCCTCTGCACCTTCTCTTGCAGCCGTGAAAGGTTCAGGCCTCCCATGCCTCCGCTGGGGCCTCTCCCTTTGGTGCTGTCTCCTCTGGGACTCTGCCGAGGCTGGAAACAAAGCCTGCAGGCTAGTTTCCTCAGCCAAAGAAAGAGTTACACCCCCCCACCTCCCGCAGCTGGTCACCCCATAGAGAAGGAGCATGAGTCTGCTCTGGGTCCTGCCTGTGGCTGAGTGTGGGGGAGAGAGGGGAGTGGACACGGCGCCTGCCTCAGGGAGGAACAGTCCCATGGAAGAGACAAGAAAACACACACAAACCATTATACAAATCGGGACCCCACACGATGTACCCCGCCAGTGGCAGTGATAGTAAGAATGGGAGACAGGGGAACAAGCCGTTCCAGAGGGTTGGGGGGGGGGTCGAGGAAGGCTTCCCGGAGGAAGAGGGCCCACAGTGGGCCTTGAGAAATGGGCCGAGGGATCTCTGGGCAGCCACTGCTCAGAGAGGAGCCCGGGACAAGGACCCCTGGATTGCTGGACCCTTTCCACTGCTCATGAGGGGCTGATGGAGGGCGGTGGGGGGACTCACTCTGTTCTGCTGGGCGCTGGGTGCTGGGCACCGGCGGCTCTGAGCTCCCATCCCTTTCATCCTCCCTGTAGTGAAAGAGACAGCAAGAGCCAGTGGGGGTCTGCGACTGCTCCCCACCTCGGACGCCTCCCCTACCTGCCACCTCCCGTCCACCAGAACTTTCTCACAAAGAAGGCAGGCCCTGGGCCAGGGGCCACGTAGTGTGATTCTCTTGACCCCCAATATTCTTGCTGGGTGAATCTCGCTTAAAAAGCAACCTCAAGTTCAATCTTTTTTTCTTTTTTAAAGATTTTACTTATTTATTGATTTGAAGGAGAGAGACGGAAATAGCTACAGAGAGCATGAGCAGACAGGAGAGGGAGAAGCAGGCTCTCCGCGGAGCAGGGAGCCCGATGTGGGAGCTCCATCTCAGGACCCCAAGACCATGACCCGAGCCAAAGGCAGACACTTAAGATTCAACCGACAGAGCCAGGTGCCCCTTTAAGTTCAATATTAAAGGGAAAAGAGTTTGTTAGAGACCAGGGCAATGCTTCTCAATGAGTACCATGCAGTTCACAGGATACCTGTGTAGCAACCACCTGGGAATTTTTATTAAATACAAGCTTTAGGGCCTCAATTCTAGACCTGTTAAACTTGAGAGTTTCTGAGGCTGAGGGCCGAAAATCTGCATTTTATTTTTTTATTTTTAAAAAATATTTTGTTTATTGGGGTAGCTGGGTGGCTCAGTCAGTTAAGCATCTGCCTTTGGCTCTCAGGGTCCTGGGATCAAGCCCCACATCAAGCTCCCTGCTCAGTGGGGAGCCCGCTTCTCCCTCTCCCTCTGCCTGCTGCTTCCCGTTTGTGCTCTTTGTCATAAATAAATAGATCTTTAAAAAAATATTTTGTTTATTTATTTGACAAAGATGGAGAAAGCGTGAGTAAGAGCGGGAGAAGGAGAGGGAGAAGCAGACTCCACACTGAGCACAGGACCCCAGAATCCTGACCTAAGCCGCGGGCAGATGCTTAACTGAGCCCCCCAGGCACCCCCAGAAACCTGCATTTTAAACAGTACACCCACATGCTCTTTGAAAACCAGTCGGAGAGTGTGTGCTTTCTTCCAAAGGGCCTTGACCTCAGCGGCTGCTTTTTCTCCTCGCTCCATCCACTGCTCCTTCGGCACCGGCCTCCGGGCTCCTGTCTCTGCACCCTCCTTCAGGCTCCCCGCAAGTGGCCAAAACCACAGTGTGAGGCAATCCCTCTACCCTTGACCCCTTCCTTCGCACAGCGAGCGGTGGCTTTTTTTTTTATCTCCGGATGATGAAGTACAGCCTTCAGCTGGGGGGCATTTAAGACGCAGAACCCTTGGCTGGTCCCCAGCCACAGCTGCAGGACCTAGAGGCAGACCTTGACAGCCTCAGTGGAGGCAGGAGAAGCCGAGGCAACAGCAGCAGGGGCCACAGCACCGCGCCCCTGCCTCTCCCCACTGCCTGGACACCATGCTTCTGGCCACATTCAAGCTATGTGCTGGGAGCTCCTACAGACACTTGCACAACATGAAGGGTGAGCTCCCTGGCCTCTGGGGTGGCCCCGTGCTGACCCAGAGCACTCGGGCAGTGTGGTTGTGTGCGACTGGGAGTGGGGGAGGGAGCCAGCTGCTCAGGCGCTGATCCCACTTGGGCCTCCTGTTGGGGGAACCTGCACAGGTCTCTTTCCTTCTGGACCGCCCTGTTTCCCAGGAACAGCTGGGCTGGATTCTAAGACGCCTGTGTCCCTCCCAGAGTCTGTCACTTCTGCCCTTCTCTCCAGGGCTCCAATCTTTCCTGAGCTCTTCTGACTTTGCCTGGATTGGCCCCAAGGATACCAGGAAGGACTGAGCCACAGTGCAGGGGTGGGAGTGAGCCTTGAGTCCAGCAAGCAGTACTGGGAAGCCCATGCAGAGAAGAGCAAAGTGAAGAGAGAAAGTGGAAAGCTGGAAGTCTGGTTAGATTGTACAAAGAGGAGGCAGAACTGGTTACCCAAGTCTGATTTTATAGAGCTAATCAAGACCTAGGGTTATCTGAGTCAATCCCCTGCAGTTGTTGAAGGGTGCACAGACCAACTTAAAGTGCTTCCCAATTACACCGGGTGGAGCGGGCTTCTGTTTCCGTGGAAGCTGTGCTTGGAATCCCTGCGCCAGCCCTAGACCAACAAGCCTCACCGCTCAGCTCACCATGCTCAACGCCAAGCTCACCGTGCTCAACCCCAAGGACATATTGAGCAGTTACTCCTGCAAAGGACCCCAGCTGCTCACAGCAACACAGACTACAGGGGATGGGGGGGGGGGGTCTTTGATTCTCCTCCTGCAGCAGATTTTTTCTAGTTAGACGAAGCTTCTTTCGGCTCCGGTAACCAACCCAACCCCCCCCCTCCCCCAGTCCAGGCAGGATGAGGCCTGGCCAGCCCAGGCCAGAGGGAAGGTTGACTCTGGCCCCCGGATGCAGCCTGGCTGCCAGAGTAAGGGCCCTGGACAGGGAGTCAACCTGGCACTAATTTAGGTCCCCACTAGGGATCTGTGTTCCTGAGCAAGTCACCTCCCTCTCCCAGTGTTTCCTCATCTGTGGCAAGGAACCCAGTGGTCCCTCTCTAAGGGCGTTTCTCGATCCTAGGCAACAATTTGCTCCCCTCTCTGCAGGGCTGAGGCAGCAAGCTGTGCTGGCCATTGGCCAGGAGCTGAACCGGAGGGCACTGGGGGGCCCGACCCCGGGTGCGTGGATCAGCCAGGTTCGGCGCCGGAGCTCTCTGCTTGGTAAGTGCTGAGGCTTCAGGCTCCTGCCAGCGGCAAATTCCCTCCAGCACCCTCACCTTCCCCTAACCCTAAGCTGGCCTTTCTCACTCACTTTGAGAGTTCCTGGAGTTCCTCAAGGCCAGACCCCCTGTTGGCTGCAGCTTTGTGTTTAACTTCACCTGCAGAGGGGACCCTCTGGCTTTGGCCTTGGCTCTTCAGAGGAATGAGCAGATCCAGATGGAAGGGATGGAAGCCGTGGGTGGGGGAGGCCAGGGAAGCCGAGCAAGCTAGGTCTCTCCTTGGCTGTGTACAGGTTCACGGCTGGAAGACACCCTCTATAGCGACCAGGAGCTGGCCTATATCCGGCAGGGCGAGGAGGCCATGCAGAAGGCCTTGGGCATCCTCAGCAACCAGGAGGGCTGGAAGAAAGAGAACCAGCAGGTAAGTGTGGGCCTGGAGGAACCCACGCTCCTCACCGTTCCACTGCCATCCTTAAGGCCTCAGGATGCCTTTCTCATGCAGCAGGTGGTTTTAATCTGAAAATTCTCCTTTCCCAAGAATACATCCTCAGATACTCCCCTGGCCCCTCAGAGACATCCTGGAGACTCGAGTTTGGGAAACACTGTTCTGGGATCCTTTGTTACCTTCCAAACACATCGTATGCCGCATCTGGCAGAGACCATGCAGTGGGAGTTCTGCATGCGTTAGAGGCCTGCACCAGCCTGGGTCAGAAGTGCCAGGGCCAGGGCGTGATGTTGGGGCTGATCAACCTGCAGGGCTCATCTGGGTTCAGCCACAAAGGAACTGCACGAGAATACAGATGGCCCGAGGCCTTCTGGGTTTCTGGGCTCCTGAGCACTGCATCCTGACAGGGAACCGGTAATAGGCATGTGTTCAAGGCCAGGGGCTCTACTGAGACTCTGGTGGCTCTGCCGTCTTCCAGAAACTTCTATGCTGCCTGTTGCCCTAAGTTCAGGTAAACCCACTCCTTCTTCAAGTTCTGAGTTAGCAGACTCCTGGTTTGGGAGTCAGGAAATCTGAGATGCAGGCCCCGCAATGGCCTAAGGCTAAGGGTCTCTGGGCCTACAGCCTTCCGTTGTAAAATAAGGTATTGGACTGAACATCTCTTTTTTTTTTTTTTTTAATTTTTATTTATTTGACAGATACCACAAGCAGGCAGAGAGGCAGGCAGAGAAAGAAAGGGGGAGGCAAGCTCCTCGCCAAGCAGAGAGCCCGATGCGGGGCTCGATGCCAGGATCCCGGGATCATGACCTGAGACAAAGGCAGAGGCTTTAACCTACTGAGACACCCAGGTGCCCCTGAAAACCTCTTTTAAGCTCCCACCCGACATTGGGTGTGTGTGATTAGCTGGTTGTGGACCAGGCTCTCCCACTCCCAGGTTTGTCTCGCTCAGCAGCTTTGTGCTTCTGAGTCAAGCAGAGCCTTTTCAGTTGGACCTGCCTACGCCCATCAAAACTTACCACTAAGAAAAGAGGGTCCAGGAGCGGGCAGGTTACCTCTCAAGGCTTTAGCAGATGTTCGAGGCTCGCAGCAAGAAAGATTACCGTCTTAATCAGAAGTGCTGTTAGGCTTCTTCATGCTTAGCTCAGACTTCTTTCCTGCCTTGCCTGCCTTGACGGTCTGTGGGCCTTAAGCAAGAGATATTTTTCTCTGACCTTTTTCCTGAACCTCCTCTTTTGTCCCTGACAGACGAACGGGGACAAAGTGCTGAGTAAAGTGGTCCCAGATGTGGGCAAGGTGTTCCGGCTGGAGGTGGTGGTGGACCAGCCCATGGAGAGGCTCTATGAAGAGCTCGTGGAACACATGGAGGCAATGGGAGAATGGAACCCGAATGTCAAGGAGATCAAGGTGAGGAGAGTCCAGATTTGGGGGTGGGAGGAAGTGGGAGGGTAGGGCCGGAACCCTGGGAGCTCAGTCAGAAAGCTACGCAAAGAAGCTACAAGCTGTGAGTGGTGCCTTTGCCCCAGCACTGGGTGAGTGGTAACTCTGACTCCCTGTGGCCTACTAGGTCCTGCAGAGGATTGGAAAGGACACAGTCATCACCCACGAGTTGGCTGCAGAAGCAGCAGGAAACCTGGTGGGGCCCCGTGATTTCGTGAGCGTGCGTTGTGCCAAGCGCCGCGGGTCCACCTGTGTGCTGGCTGGCATGGCCACACATTTTGGGGAGATGCCCGAGCAGAAAGGTGTCATCAGGTAATACTTGCAATCCCTCTTGGAACATAGGCTTGTGGGATGCACCGCCAAGTGTGTGATGAATCCTCAGCTCCAAGAAACCAGGCCTTGATCTCTACCTTCAGCTTCCTGTTACATGGAAATATTATTTTTCCATAGCAGGGGAGGAAGACAAGTTTGGCCCCACATAGCCACTTTGTCCCGAACTTCCCAGGAAATTTAAGCACCTTAATAATTTTCTAGAACACTTAGGGTTGAGGTTTAGCTGGTGTGTTCAGGTACAACCCTACTGGTGATCAAAATGTAATCCATACTACTCAGAACACAGCTGCTACCCCCATTTTCCAGGGGCACCAGCCACTGCCCTGGACACTTTCTCTGGCATCAGCAACTTAAAGGCACCACGGGAGGCTGCCAGGCTCCAGGTCCACCCAACATGTGTTCTGATGATCTGGCAACCATGCCAACCTTTACATATCACCCTTGGCAAACAATATTTCTGAGATTGGGAAAAGGCAAGGTAATAGGGAAGTGTGGCTAGTAGAACCGATCAGCATAAAGAATTCTGCACGGTCCTCCTGACTTGACTTCTCTCTTCATTTGCCAGAGGTGAGCATGGTCCCACGTGCATGGTGCTCCATCCCCTGGCTGAAAGTCCCTCCAAGACCAAACTCACCTGGCTGCTCAGCATTGACCTCAAGGTGAGGGGTACAAGACAGCTCAGTGTGCAGGTGGTGGGGAGGAAAACTGGCTCTCACCCTCCCACATTACCCCAAAAGGAACGGGAAAAACCCTCTTCCGTTTTTAGACAGGCTGTTGGAGGGAAGAGGCTTGAGTAATGACCTGTTATTCCATCATCTCAAAAGCCTGTAATAGCTTCTCTCCCTTTTACCTCTTGTGTCGCATTTCAACTCTGCAGTTATCAATTTGGAAAGAAGAAACGTAGGCCCCACAAGATATGGTCGCTAGCTCAGCGTCACACAGCTGGGATGAGAGCCGTTCTGTGCTTCTTACACTGTTGGGACAGCAGGGCAGTAATGCAGTCTTCCTGGTCGACCCCAAGGTCACCCCCATAAACAGAGCTGGAAGACCAAGCCCTAAGCAACTCATGTTTGTGATAGGATACAGAGGTTTCTACAGTGGAACATTACCCATGAGATGGCCTAATTCTTCTTCTTCTCTAGGGATGGCTGCCAAAGACCATCATCAACCAGGTCTTATCACAGACTCAGGTGGATTTTGCCAACCACCTGCGCAAGCACCTGGAGTCCAGCCCTGCTCCTGAAGCCAGGTGTTAAGGACCAGCCTGCTTCTTCCAACTGTCCTTAGCTGCACTGGCTTGCACGCTCATCGGGAAGATCTCTGCTAGAAGCCTACAAGTCTAAGATCTTCATCTGGGACTGTGGGATGGGGTGGGAGTGTATTTCCAGTAGGATACTGGGACTCTGATTGGTCAAATTTTACAACTAAGAAAATGGGGACAAGGCTTTTTAAGAGAAAGAGCTTTCTAACTTCATTCGGGGATTAGCTGCGAAATGAAGGTTAAGGGACCCCAAATATTTGTAAGACTTCTTTTTGGGCCCTTACACTTCTATTAAAAACATCTTTAAAATGGTACTGATACAGGGTGCGAGGGTGCTAAACACAATGACTGGGGCCTTGTGTTTTATGGGCTCATGAGCTCCATTCCTCATAGGCCATGTGTGTGGATGCAGCGGGGTTTGACAAAAGGGACTCCAGCAACCCTCTGCTCCTCTACCAAATAAGTAGCAAGCAGCACCAAAGATCAGCAACTCCCCACAGCAGGTGCCCTCAAGAAATGTAGTCTAAGTTTTCTTGATTGAAAAAATGCAGAAAACTAATTAATTCCATTCTCCTATTTTTCCCATGAGCACCAGTCAGAATAAAGACTCATAACCGACACAAAAACTTCAGTCTCTACCGGTTTGTTTAAAAATTCTTTTAAAAAAAATCATTCTAGTAAACTGCAACTTTTTGATAAAGGAGTCCTGGACAAAGGTTTTTTTTTTTTTTTTTTTTTTTTTTTAAAGATGTTATTTGAAAGAGAGACAGAGAGAGCACAAGCGGGGGAGAGGGCCATAGGAAGAAGGATAAGCAGACCCCCAGTTCATGACCTGAGCAGAAGCTGGACAAAGATTTTAATGAAACTAGATCCCATAGCTCACTAGAAGGAAAAACTACTGGGCACTTAGGTCACTCAATTATTTAAAATCTGTTATCAGGATCTTTCATAAGGGTTTAATTTCCATGATAAGGACAAACCTAAATCAATTCTTGAAAGAACTCTAGAACTGGTGGCTGATGGATGAGTACTGGAAGAGGATTCTGACTGAGGATTTTTATTTACTGACTTAAAAGATAGAACAGAGGGACGCCTGGGTGGCTCAGTTGGTTAAGCATCTGTCTTCGGCTCAGGTCATAATCCCAGGGTCCTGGGATGGAGTCCCGCATTGGGCTCCCTGCTCAGCTCCTCTGCCTGCTGCTCTGCCTACCTGTGCTCTCCATCTCTCTGTTCATAAATAAATAAAATCTTAAAAACAGACAGGGCAGGACCAAATATGAGACAATGAATGACAAAGTTGAACAGAAACAAATCTTATTATTTTCCCTGAAGAGAATGTTGAGATCTGAAAAGGGAACTGAATCTTTAGTTCAGAGCTAATTATATCAGCTTCCAGCCTGGTTCAGGGCTGCCACTTTCTGCCATTAACAGGTCAGTGTTTTACAATCTCCAGGGGAGATGGCTAAAAAGAGGTGCTATGGTGATAGCCAACTCCCCTTCCAAGATTCAGAGAACTTTTGCTTTAAAGATATAAACTGGGATGAGATCACGTTGCTAATGTGTGTAGGGAAGGTGCAAATCCAACCCTTACCACCTGAAGCTTTTCGATTCTGGTTCTAATAGCATTGCTGATTTAAAGCATTTGGAAATAGAGCCCTAGCTTATTTATTAAAGAGTTTAGCAGGAGTGGGAGTGCTAATATTTATTGAGCTATTAAAATTTTACAGCTCAGAAAAGCATTTTTTATTATTTATTCTGATCATTTCCTAGAGTGGTCTATTTTTAGCATAGATCACATTACTGTTGGGGCGCCTGGGTGGCTCAGTCCGTTAAGCGTCTGCCTTCGGCTCAGGTCGTGATCCCAGGGTCCTGGGATTGAGTCCCACATCAGGCTCTCTGCTCTGCGGGAAGCCTGCTTCTCCCTCTGCTTGTGTTCCTGTTCTCACTCTCTCTCTGTCAAATAAATAAAAATAAAACTCACACACACAATTATTGTTTATCTATCTGGGAGCTTCAGAATGAGAGGGCATAGTTGTAGAAGTATTTCTAGAACAGAATTATCATCCACTCCCAGCTAAGCGAAAATGATTGTTTAAAGATGTTTAAAGATGTGTGAAGCAATATACACTCTGGTTTCAAAAAAGAACAGGCTGAAAGCAAAACAATGGCATTTTACCACATACCAGTGAAGTTTTGAGCTTGATTGTAATTTGCCTTCTTCAAACCAAGCAACTGTGTCTTTGAGGGGACTGGGAGATATTTTCCCACTTGTTTAATTTTACATTGGAATAAAATTAAGTTGTCAGTGATGATCTGCTTAGAGGTCTCCATGAAGAGTGGGGATTCTATGAGCTCTCCAAATGAACCTCGAAACACACATGCTTTTAAATATAAATGGGCAAAATCATTACTTCTGCAACCTCTGATCTATGAAAATCCGATGTACAAAAATTTTATCATTTAAATGGAAAGTGGGTGTACAAGTAACGTGGTAATTTATATTACAAAGAATTTACCTCCAGCTTCCCTAATGAATACTACCCTCAGTTGAAAACTAGAGCTATAATACAACCCAGGAATCACATTACTGGGTAACTACACTAAATATCCAAATGTAGTGCTCTGGAGGGGCACATGCACCTGAATGTTTATAGCAACAATGTCCACAATAGCCAAACTATGGAAAGAATCTAGATGTCCATCAACAGATGAATGGATAAAGAAGAGGTGGTGTTTATACACAATGGAATACTATGCAGCCATCAAAAGAAATGAAATCTTGCCATTTGCAACGATATGGATGGAACTAGAGGGTATTATGCTGAGTGAAATAAGTCAATTAGATAAAGACATTTTTCATAGGATCTTTCTGATATGAGGAATTTAAGAGGCAGGGTTGGGGGCTGTGGAGGGTAGGGAGGGAAAAACGAAACAAGATGGGATTGGGAGGGAGACAGACCATAAGAGACTCTCAATCTCACAAAACAAACTGAGGGCTGCTGGGAGGTATGGGGGGGTAGGAATAGGGTGGCTGGGTGATGGCCATTGGGGAGGGTATGTGCTATGGTGAGTGCTGTGAAATATGTAAGCCTAATGATTCAGACTTGTACTCCAGGGGCAACTAATACATTTTATGTTAATAAAAAGTGAGCAAGGAAAAAAAAAAGAACACTACCCTCATTCTCTGAGTTCTTCCATCTCTGATCATCCAGCTTTATAACCAAGTCTGCCCTTTAAGACCAGCCAGGAATGAATAGGTAGGTGTTCAGTGGTGATAGACTGAGTCTTTAGCCTACAATCATACTGACTGTTAGGTCTTCTGTGAAAAGATGCAAAATGGCCAAAACAGCCTGGACGGTTTGTTAGGAGACAAATATATTAGCCAAAGCTACCGTGTTCTTTTTTTGGTTTCTAATGGTTATGTCACCATACAGTACCATATATTAATTTTTGATGTAGTGTTCTATGATTCGTTGTTTGTGCTGAACACCCAGTGCTCATGCAATCCATGCCTTCCTTAACACCCATCACCGGGCTAACCCATCCCCCACCCCTCCCCTTGAAAATCCTATTTCTTGGAGTCCGCAGTCTCTCATGGTTTGCCTCCCACCCCGATTCCCCCCCCCTTCATTTCCCCCTTCCTTCTTCTAATATCCTCCTTGCTATTCCTTATGTTCCACAAATAAGGGAAACCATATGATAATTGACATTCTCTTAGTATAATCTCCTCCAGCCCCAACCATGTTAATGGAAAAGTTGGGTATTTATCCTTTCTGATGGCTGAGTACTATTCCATTGTATATATGGACCAAATTTTTATCCTTTCATCTGCTGAAGGGCATCCCGTTGCCACAGTTTGGCTATTGTGGACATTGCTCAAAGCTACTGTGTTAAGACACCAATAGTCACTTGAGATTTGGGAAATTTCTTTCTTCCCCCTTCACTTCTTTCTTCTTTTCTTTCTTTCCTTCCTTCAAGATTTTATTTATTTATTTGATGGAGAGAGAGAGAGAGAATATCCCAAGCGGACTCCCCACTGAGCGCAGAGCCCGATGCGGGGCGCAATCCTGGGACCCTGAGATCATGAGCTAAAATCAAGAGCCAGCCACTTAAGTCACTGAGCCACCCAGGCATTCCCCCATGAACCCTTTTAAATTCTTGTTCACCTCCTTGGTATTCCGATTTCACAGGATAAAGACCATAGCTGGGTTGGCTGGAAAGACTGGAAGCAGGAGAATAGGGCTTGGGATCGAGTCAGAAACGTGCCTGTCTTCCCAGTTCTGACCACCGTTCCTCAGACTGCCTACCTTGCTACCCCAGTCCCAAGAGGAATCCAATGTGAAAGGGAAGCAAAGTGCCACACACACTTGAAGACCAGTTTTATTTGGGAAGAACTTCTAAAAAGCTGCAAGCAAGTTTTTTTTTTTTTTTCACAATTACAGTTCTACAGACCTAGTAGTTCCAGAGACCCCAGTGTTCAAAAATATTTCAAAATGAATAAAAACCCACATCAAAAGGAAAGACCTTTTAGATCTGGAATGTACAGCCACAGATTTCAGGTGTTCTCAGATTCAAGCCAATTACTTCCTTGCAAATCAGATAGGATGAACTCAACATCACAAAAAGAAATGTCTTTAAATAAGTTAGCTACTTGGACAAGATTATTCATTCGGTAGAAAATACAGCAAGGTATCAAGTCCCAGTTGGTGGGATACATTGTACAGCACCAGTTTCACAGGGAGCGCATGGGATCCGAGGGTCAGCAGCTGCTGGCATATGGCACACAAAATAGAAGCAGTCACCAGAAGTGGGCAAAGTGTTGTAGGGCAGGCAGTCTCTGCCGGTCTCACCCCCACTTTTCGCTTGCTAACAGGAGAGGCTCTGTGCTGCAGTATCTTTGGAAGAATGTTTGCAATAGTTAAAAAAAAAAAAACAAAAAAACAGATCCCCCTCCCCAATTTATTCCCCAGAAAGTCCACAGCTGCAAAGAAAGAGGGACCTGGTCAGGGTTCCCATGGCGGGCTGCGCCTCCCATCCACCTCTGTTTCCACATGATATAAGACATCAGCCAGAGTATGTTCTACCACAGCGCCCCAGCCCATGTCACTCATCTGTGGGAAGGACAAGAAACAGAAATGAGGTGATGAGAACAGTGACAACGAGAAGTAACAGAGATACTGAGATTGCGTCGTGACTGTTACTCACAGGGCGGTAAGTGAGATCCTTTGGAGGATACTTGAAGCATGGTCCAAAGTTAATGGAAACCTGTGACAGTTTGATTCAGACAGACATGAAAACACAGAAGAAAAGAGTGAAACAATTTAATGTGACACAGGAACTTTTTAAATGTAGCTATGACATTCAGGGTGCAGTGGAACAAATGAAACAGATTACCATTGCTAAAAGTGGTCAACACCCTAATGTCCATCTAAAATTAGATAACTAAAACAGACTTTTGTTGAGTTCTGTTTATAACCTAAAGATTTCCTTATTCTACTTAAATGGTGGTTACTGAGAGACTAAAAATACAAGGAAACTTCCAGATTACCTTTTCAAACCACTTAAAACAACCACAAAAACCTAAAAGGATCTGATGAGAGTCCCCTTCACACTGGATCATATTAAAAACAAAACAAACACAAACAGCACAGTGTATGAAGTAACCAACAGTTAATAGTCAATGGTGGTAGGTCACCATGACCTATAACACCAAGCTGACTGATGTATGTATATACTGCATATGCCTTACACTGAACAATAACATTCGCCACACAGTACATTCAAAAGAAAAGTATGGGGCCCACTAACTGCACAATCTTGTATCTATCCAAGCAAATACTTCCTAAGACACCCAACTGTTTTTGGAACTGTCACAGCAGGAACGTATTTCCATCTCATTCAGGCTACTTAGACTTCTTTCTGGAACTCCCATCAATGGCTCTTCCAATACTATGATTCACCTATTTCCTTCAAGTCGTGTTCACAGGATGAACAGAGGATACATACCGTGCAACTCTTATATAGTGAGATGGCCGGAAAATAAACCCCCTCAAAAATATCTTTGTAGGCCACACCTTGATTGACACCGTTTTTATAAAATATTATCTGAAACAAAAACCATGGTTTTACTTCAGAATTTAACAACGGAACAAACAAACTGAAAAGGAACTCACTTGAACCCTTTAGCAGTGCTGTCACCATGCTGCTAATAATGTCTTCCATGAACAGCATGTAGCTTGCACAGCAACAACAGTGTCTTACATTTATAGAGGACTTCCAGGTTTTTCAGAGCATATTCACATGCACTAATCTAGTTGGTCTTCAGGTTTATTTGCTTTCTGGATTCCTATACTTATACCAAACTATTACTTATACCAAACTATTCGACTCTGTATTATTCGTTACACTGTATTTATAAAAATGAATTTTGTTTTCCACCAATTCCTTGGAACCACACCCTCGTGAGCTTATTCATTTGCCCCCTTCCCTCTCGCTTCTGTATTTCTCCTTTGAAAATCTCTTCAGATCTTCTGAGTTTCAGAATCCTCATTTTCTTTGTCCTTTTGCTTTTGAAATTATTCTAAATATTCTCTCTCAACCACTATCTATGGACTTCAGAAAAGGCTTTTTCTGAAGTAACTTTCTCTGCCTGTTCTTCCCAGCAAGAGCGCTATTCTCTCAGGCTGGATTATCTGGTTGTATTATCCTTAGACCTATTAACTGTTTCCCTTTACATTTTCTCCCTAAAGACAACTGGAGCCCTACTTTATTTTCTCCTACATTCGCCTCTATTACTGTCCCAGGATGTTTTGCAGAATTTTTATGGAGAAATGTCTCCCACTCAAAAATTTCTTCCGCCCTTTTCCTATTTTCGTCCCCTGTGGCTGGTCCAGTCATGCCAGCCTTTATTTACACTAGGACTTTGGGCAGACGTGTTTCCATCAACCTTGGAACAGGAAGTAGAGAAAGTTCTAGAGGACCCTGAATGAACCATGACAGCTCCTCCGCCTCTGGGTCACACAGCAACATCCTCTCCTGTTCTGGTGTTCCTCCCTCTGTGCTTGATCCTTCCTCTGAGAAGAATAAATATCTTTGACACGCTTCCTCAATCGCTTGTAGATTTCCTCAGTAGGTTGCTGTTTCTACCCCTTTCTCTGTAGACTGTCCCTAAAAGAACCCTGAGAGCAGCAGCACGGTACCACAGGAAGAGCATAAGCACAGCAGGCAGGAGAGGGAGCTCGCTCTGCTGCCCCTTTGGGCCTCATTTTCCTTACTTTAATAATTAGGAAGTTGGTCCCAATCTTCAAAGTCTTCTAGTTCTGACATTTTTATGACCATGACTCACCTCACTATGGGGAGTCTGCTTTAAGCTCTTCTCTGCTTTATCCACAAAGTCTTTTTCCTCAAAATACAAATAACTCTTGAACTTTATCAAAGCCTTGAAAACCAAGAAAGAAAGGGGAAAAAAAGGAACATTGAAGCATCAGCTACATCATCATGAAATTAAAAAAAAAAAAAAAAAAGCCAGAATCACACAAATAGCACGGAGTCCTTATGTTCTGCAACAGATATTAAAAAATCTATGTAGGGTTAGCTTTGCTAGATTTTAAACAACTACGTGGTTCTTAAAAGTACCAGATAGCACATAGTTGTTAAACATTTCAAAAAAGGTCTTTACTAAAATTTATGAGGAAACATACATATACACACTTTCACCACAATAAAAATACCCATTAAACTAAAACTAATTCAAGGTTTCTTCCCCTCAATAATCTCAGTGAAAGAAGTAAGTTTACTGAGCTTAAAATCTCTTATTCTATAAAAACATTTTTCAAGGGCTACTTCCTTTCATCCGAGTTCCCTACCTGCTTCTCCCATAGGTGGTCTCTGGGTCATCCATTCTTTGCAGTTCCCAAGAGCCCAACTATTCACTCCCAGGGAAATAGATGATATTAATTTTTTTAAAATTTGAATCTCTTAGCACATACATACATTAAACACAGTAAGAAAAAAAATTTCAAGAGATCTACCAGAATGTAAAATGAAGAGTATCTCTCACTCTCTCTCACCATGTCCCTTAACACTCAAGTTTCCCTTTGCCAAAAGCAATCTCTGTTCCAGTGTCCTTGTATATCCTTCTAGAAAGTCTAGGTATATACTAGTATCTTCAAAATTAAACACACACACACACACACACACACACACACACACACACCAGACAAAAACACAAAGAAGCAAGAGGACTGATAATACCCAATTTAAAAATTTACTCTAAAGCTGCAATAATCAAGACAGTGTGGTATGGCATAAAAGTCAACAAAGAGATCAATGGAACAGAGAGCCCCAAAACAAATATAACTGTAAAAGAAAAATTTGATAGATTTCATAAAAATTAGAAACTTCATTTCATCAGAAGACACCTTTAAGAAATAAATTAGTCACAGACTAGGAGGGGAAAAAAATGTTACTTTTTAAGTAGGCTTCCCGTCCTGCATATGGCTTCAACTCACGATCCTGAGATCAAGACCCGAGCTGAGATCAAGAGTCAATGCAACTGGGCCACCCAAGTGCCCCCAAAAATATTTTTTAAAAAGCCACTTCTAGGGGTGCCTGGGTGGCTCAGCTGGTTAAACATCTACTTCTGGCTCAAGTCAGGGTCCTGGGATTGAGACCTGAGCAGGGAGCCTGCTTCTTCCTTTCTTCCCTAGCTCGTACTCTCTATCTTCTTTCTCAAATAAAACCTTAAAAAAAAAAAAAAAGCCACTTCTAACCAAGAAGTGTAATCCAATATATATATTAAAAAACCCTCTATAACTCAATAAAAGGATAACCTTATATATATATATTTTTTTTTTTTAAAGGTGAAATATTTGAAGAGAAACGTTACAAAAGAAAATAGATGGCTAATCAGCACATGAAAACCTACAGAATATCATTAGTCATCAAAGAAATGCTAATTTAAACTACACGGGGACACCAAAAAGGCTAAAATTAAGCTGACAGACAACAAAAATGCTGACAAGGATGTGAAGCAACTACAATTATCATACATTGGTGGAAAGAGTCCAGCAATTGCTTCCCTGCTCAGTAGGAAGCCTACTTCTCCCTCTCCCACTCCCCCTGCTTGTGTTCCTCTCTTGCTCTGTCTCTGTCAAATAAATAAATAAAATCTTTAAAAAAAAACAAAAAACATTTGTACAAGAAAGTTCACATCACCTTTATTCATAATAGCCCCAACTTGAAATAGCTCAAGTCTCCATCCATAGGAAAATGGAATAATCTGATCTAGTAATTCCATTAACTGGGTATTTACCCAAAGAATAAAAAACACCAATTCAAAAAAATATATGCATCCGTATGTTTATTTACATTATTTACAATAGCCAAATTATGGAAGTAACCTAAGTCTCCATCTACAGATGAATGAATGGATAAAGATATGGTGTATACACAGTGGGACATTACTCAGCCATTGCCATTTACATGGATGGAGCTAGAGAGCATAATTCTAAGTGAATTAAGTCAGAAAAAGACAAATATACGATTTCCCTCATATATGGAATTTAAGAAACACAACAAAGAAAAGACAAAAAACCAGACTCAATGGTAGAGAACAAACTGGTAGTTACCTTAGGGGAGGTGGGTGGGGGGAGTGTAAAATATGTGAAGGGGATTATAAGTACACTTATCATGATGAGCACTGAGTAATAGATGGAATTGCTGAATAACCCTATCATACACTTAAAACAAATGTAACACTGTATGTTATTTATACTGGAATTTAAAAATATTTTTTTTAAAAAAACAGGAAAATGGATAAACACACTGTGGTGTATTCATACAATGGAATACTACTCTACGATTAAAGGAAACAAGCTATGGATACATGCAAAAACATAAAAGAATCTCAAAAGCATTATGCCAAACAATAAAAGCCAGATTCAAAAGATGACATAGTGCATGGTTCCATTTACTTAAGTTTAAGAACAAACAAGACTAATGGAATAGGGGTGCCTGGGTGGCTCAGTGGGTTAAGCCTCTGCCTTCGGCTCAGGTCATGATCTCAGGGTCCTCGGATTGGGTCCCGCATCGGGCTCTCTGCTCGGCAGGGAGCCTGCTTCCTCCTCTCTCTCTGCCTGCCTCTCTGCCTACTTGTGATCTCTGTCTGTCAAATAAATAAATAAAATCTTTAAAAAAAAAAAACCTAATGGGTGGGAGGTCGGGGTACCAGGTGGTGGGTATTATAGAGGGCACAGATTGCATGGAGCACTGGGTGTGGTACAAAAACAATGAATACTGTTATGCTGAAAATAAATTAAAAAAAAATTAAAAAACAAAACAAAACAAAACAAAAACCTAATGGAATAAAATTACGACAGGGAATAAGTATTTCAAGACAGTGGTTGGCTCTATAGGGATGGGAGTTGGGACTGATTAGGAAAGAGCATGAGGGAACTTCTGGGGTGGTAAGATTCTAATGTCTCCTTTAGGCCAAACTCAAAACTCAGTGAATATACACTTATTTTTGTACATTTCATTTTATGTAAGTCTTATATCAAAAGTAAAAACTAAATAAAGGCTGAACTCTAGCTAACAACACGAATCCTGAAATACATGGGCAGGGGTGCGGTATATTGATGGCTAGCATTCTCTGAAGTGCATTGAAACAAAATGGACGGACAGATGGGTGGGTAGAGGAATGAACAAATAACAGGTCAACGGCAGAATCTAGGTGATGGGTATTTGGACATGGACTTTAAAATTCTTTCAACTCTGTCTAAACATTTTTGTAACAAAAAGTGAGAAAAACATGGGAATGGTATGTCGGTATTACAAAAACCACTCAGGCCACTGCTGCAGCATTCATTGGCAGCCACAGGTCTTCAAACCCGGGAATCTCTCAAGAGGACAAACTCACCTTATCTTTATAAGTATCAGGAAGTGACTTGGCTGTTTCTGTGTCTTCCGGAAGATTGATATAGAATCCTAGGACGTCTCCCTGTCCATAGCCAGAAGAGTAGTGTTTGCCAATTGACTGGTGGAACTTGGTTCCTTTTTTGCTCCGCCATGAATAGCTAAATTTATCATAACCTAAGGGAGCTTGAAGGTTACCTGTCCCAATAAAGACAAACGGGAAGTCAAAAGATGGCGAATCAACCCCGGTTTGCTGGAAGAAAAAATTGTACTCCTTCTCATTTTAGTTTTTGTTTTGTTACAAAATTGCAAACCACCCAATCGTTCAGGAAGCGAATTTTATGCCTCTTATCCAATAAGGTGAAAAGTCACAAAGCTCATGCAGATGGTCTGTCTCTGCCTGCTGCAATGCCCACACAGCAGCTCTCACTTACCTAAGGGCTGAGACCAGCCCAGTCTGGCAGCAGTGTCTGGAGGCATCTCATCCACTGTGATTTCAAAGTACCAGGCACCTTTCCGAACCCCGTGAGAAGCCCGGACCATGGAGTAACCCTTCTCTCCAATCACAGTGAGTCGGTCATCGGAGATCTTCAGCTGGGGAGCTGCAGTACGAAGATGAAAACAAAGGTCTGTAACTTACTGGAGGCACTTGGAGACAACTGCCCCCCAAACCAGAGTCTCCTACACTCTAGTAGAACAAAGTAAAAAATTAGAAATAACAGGTCAGGAATCTGAAGTATTAGTTCAGGAATTTCAAAATCTCAATGTAAGTTATGGCTGAAGGCAAGAGGAAAAAAATGGGAAGGAAGTGGTCAGGTAATTTAGTTTCTACCAAATGATATTTAAGTTAACAGGTTAAAATTAATAATGCTGTCTATTCCCTAAAATATAACAAACCAATTATAATGTGCCTGGAGCCTGATTTGTAGAAGCCATCTTTTTTTTTTTTTTTTTTAACTTTAAAAAAAAGATTTTTTTTTTTTTTTTTGACAGAGAGAAATAGATCACAAGTAGGCAGAAAGATAGGCAGAGAGCAGGCATGGGGGTGGGAAACAGGCTCCCTGCGGAGTAGAGAACCCAATGCGGGGGATGTGGGGCTCGATCCCAGGACCTGGGATCATGACCTGAGCTGAAGGTGGAGACTTAACCCACTGAGCCACCCAGGCGCCCCAAACCATCTTTTTTTTTTTTTTTTTCTTTTTAAATGAAGTTTTCCACCCAATGTGGGGCTTGAACTCACAACTCTGGAATCAAGTTGCATGCTCTACCTACTGAGCCTGCCAGGTGCCCCTAAATAAGCCATCCTTTAATAAACTTGATATTTGATTTTGAAAGAATTTTAGATTTTAAAGAATAGTATACATTCCTCCTATGTCCTCCATTCAGCTTCCCCGAATGTTAACACCATCTATGGCTATAACACAATTATCAAAACCAGAAAATTAGCCTTGATAGAATGCTATTAAGTAATCTATAGATCATCTTCAAATTAAGCCAATTATCCAAATAATATCCTTTTTCTGTTCCAGGCTCTAATCCAACATCCCACATTTCATTTGGTTGTTGTGTGTCCTTAGTTTCCTCCAATCTGGGACAGTTCAAGTCTTTCATGACCATGACATTTTGAAGAGTACTGGTCACTTTCCTTTGTAGAATGCCCCTCGGTTAGGTCTGTCTGATGTTTTCTCCTGCTGAAGCACAGGTTTGGCTTTCTCGTCAGGAATATCAGTGAGGTCAATAATGCTGTATCTCTCAGTGGACAGTATCAGGGAACACATGATGTCAAAATGCCTATGTTACACTTTGATCACCTAACTAGTGGGGTGCCTCACTGGCTTCTCCACTATGAAGTCACTATTTTCTTTTAATTAATAAGCATTTTGTGGGGGAGAGGAAAAAAGGTATCTGACACAATCAAGGAAATCTGATTATGGACTGAATTCGGATGATGGCAAGAAATGATCTATTTTGTTAAGTATGATAAAAGCATTGTGGTTGTGAGAGAAAGAAAACACCCCTATCTTTTAGAAATGCGTATTTTTTTTAGAGTATATAGGGTGAGATTTACTTCTTAAAAATTCAGAAAAAGAGAGTCACAAAAATAAACAGATAAAACAAATATGGCAAAAACTTGATAACTGTTAAATCTGGGTGAAAAGTATGCAAAGATTCATTATATTCATCTTTCCACCTTTGTGTATGGTTTGAAACTTTACTATGAGGCTTATGTAAGATAAGGGGACAATCTAAATCAATAGGAGGGGATATTGTGACTTGGAAATGAAGAAAAAAAAATGACAGAAGATAGAAGAGTATTTTCAAGTGATGTAGGTTTGATTTTATCAATGTAGAAACATCACAGATCCAATTAAGACTTCAATGAGGAAAAAGCATTTGAAACTGTTTATGACACTAAAAGCCTGAGTTCTATTGGAGGAAGCACAAAATTTAGATTAGCTATAGCTTTTATAAAGGTCTTTACGATTTACAAAGTACCTTCCCAGGTAGGTAGGTAGGTAGACAAGACTCTGAGATGGAGCAGCCGATCCTGTGACTGTTCGTGACCACACCACAGCTCAGTGTGGCACGGCTGACTGAAAATTCTTGGCCCCACACTCTTTCTGTTACATGGACCACAATGGCTCCTGTCCCAAGCAATGATAACTTCCTTAAATTAAATACATCCTGTTTAATGGGACTTTCTTAGGTATTCAGCAAATTCTACCTTCTCAAATACTTCTTCCCTTACCCCTTTCTGGGCAATTCAGCCCTAAAGCCATTAGGTGGGGACTGAGCAAGGCAAGTGTCCAGGATAGGGCAGTAAATAATGTACCTCCCTCCTAAAACACTTACTAATTACATGCGGGGGAGGGGGGAAGCAACTTTTCAGTGGATAAACCTGGCAGATACCATGTTAGCCAAATGATCAAAGCGACATCATTGGTAATGAGGCAAATTAAAATCAGGCACCACCTGACAGGATGCAACATGCAGAACATAGCATCATTTTAATATTTCTGTCAAAGATGCAGAACTGAATCAAATCTTCAGATTTCAACCAGACAAACTCAAATTGCGGGATATTCTATAAAACAAGTGGCCTCTCATTTGCAAAAGCTTCCAGGTCATCAAAGTCTAAGAAAGACAGAAAAACTGTTACAGATTGAAGACTTAGGAGATATGACAGCTAAATGCAGCAAATGATTCTCAACGGGATTCTTTGCTACGATGGCATTATTGCACCAACTGGAGAAACCTGAATAAGATCTTAAATTCATCAGATGGTAGCAATTAGTGTTAATTTCCTGTCTTTGACGTTTATATACTGGTTCTGCAAGAATATGAAAGTTTAAAAAATATCTACTAACTCTTTGATATTCTTCCTTTGAAGAGGTGGAGGCTAATTTCCCTCCACCTGAGTGTGGGCTGAACGTAGTGACTCATTCCTAACAGAACAAAGCTGAAGCAACTATCCGGCTTGAAAGTTGGGTCACAGAAGATACTCGAACTCTACTGCTCTCTTGGATCACTTGCATTGGGAGAAGTTAGCTTCTACGGATGAGGATAAATAAGTAGTCTATGGAGAGGCCCACATGGTGAGGATCTGAGGGCATCCTGTCAAAGTAACACAAGTAAGTCATCTTGGAAGTAAGTCCTCCAGCCTCTGTCAAGTCCTCACTTGTTAATAGGCCCAGCTAAGAACTTGACTGCAGATGCCTGAATTCTCCTGAGCCAAGTCACATAGCTAAGGTGCTCCCAGATTCCCAAACCTCAGAATCTGTGGGAGATAATGAACCTTTGAAGTTTTAGACTGCTAAGTTTTATGGTGATTTGCTAAGCAGCACTAAATGACTAACACATAACTGGAATGTCCTTGCTTATAAGAAATACACCATGAAGTTCTCAAAATGAAAGGGCATCATGGCAACTTACTCTCAAACGGTTCGGAGAAAAAAAAAAGTTCAGTACTATTCTCACAATTTTTTTATACATCTGAAGGTATTTCAAAATAAAAACCTTAATAGATACAATATAGATTTATTTATAAATTTATATACAGACTTATAGATTTATTATATATAATTATAAATATATAATTATTATTATAATTATATATTATATATAATTATATATTATATTATATTATTATTATATTATAATTTATTATAAATCTATATTTATTATAGATTTATTTATTTATAGATTTAATTTTTGTAAGGCATAAAGAGCAAGCAGTCATTGCTATTTTATATATTATATATATATATTATATATTAAGTTCTAACAAATAATTAACTATTACAGGTCAGTGTTCTCACTTTTTTTCTCCTTCTGGAATTATAACTATTATATATAATAGTTATAAACAAGATATAGTTATATATATATATATATATACACACACACATACATATAAATATATAACAAGACAAGCCTCACTTTTTAAACCCTGAAGTCACTTACTTGGCTGGCCTTCCTTACTTTCAAAGTATGCTTGTCACTATCAGAAGTCAAACAATCCACATATAATGGACATTACAACATGGGATTACATTACTTCACTTTGAAATGACCACCATCAATATAAGTGTTAGCAAAAAACTAATTTGATTTGATTTTTTTTTAAGTAATCTCTACACCCAACATGGGACTTGAAATTGCAACCTCAAGATCAAAAGTCACAAGCTCTACCGACTGAGCCAGGCAGGTACCCCTACAAGTGTTAACGTTTTTAGTATTAAACCAAGAAATAATGGGATTTCAAATACAGTAAATATATGCCCTGTTTAGATCTAATTCAAGGAGACCACTGAAAGGAATATTTTAAACCATGGAAATATGAGTATGGACCGGGTATTAGATCATTAAGGAATTATTATTCATCTTAGTTAGGAATAATAATGGTATAATGGTTATATATACATATTTTAAAAATTTCATTTATCAGGGCGCCTGGGTGGCTCAGTGGGTTAAGCCGCTGCCTTCGGCTCAGGTCATGATCTCAGGGTCCTGGGATTGAGTCCCGCATCGGGCTCTCTGCTCAGCAGGGAGCCTGCTTCCTCCTCTCTCTCTCTGCCTGCCTCTGTGATCTCTCTCTGTCAAATAAATAAATAAAATATTAAAAAAAAAATTTCATTTATCTGAGAGAGTGAGTCAGAGAACACGAGCAGTGGCAGAGGAGAGGGACAAGCAGACTCCCCACTGAGCAGGGAGCCCAACACAGGTCTCGATCCTAGAACCCCAGGATCATGACATGAGCTGAAGGCAGACGCTTAACCAACTGAGCCACCCAGGCGCCCTGGGTTAACCTTTTTGTACAACTCCTGGAACCACAGTCAGGTTTCACAGACCCTTCATGCACTCACTCCCCTGAAACACATACACAAACTCTCTCTCCGAGAGGTGGGAGACCCTAAAAATAGCAGAAAAATACTAACAAATGAACCTAACTATTGTAAAAGAGACACACAATCACCCTGAAGGAAGTGGGGCAGAAGAGAACTAATCTAACAGTAACCCAAAAGGATGCTGCAACGCTAAAAGCTGAAGAGCCGGACGTAACTGCTGTAAGCTAGCTAGTGAATGTTTCTCATAGAGGTTACCAATTCTGAATCTACTTATGTGCACACTAGAAATGAACAAATATGGGAGTACACCATAGACAGTCAGAGTCAGGTTTCTCACTGTTGGAGAAAGAAGTGACCAATAAGGATAGACGGAGGGCTGGCACAAACCGGGAGTGTTTGACTAGAATCAAGTCGTCAGTGCAAACGCAGTAGAGCCCTGTATATTTATGTGTCAGCTGGTACACATACGGTCTCCTCCTGTCCACTGGGTGGGGTCTAAAACTGAGCATACTGAACACTCAGGTCTTCATTTCTAAATCTCATTCTCCAATCAAAGGAACCAGGGCTCTTTGGAGCAAGTGGCTGATATATTTGGCCTAGGGCAGGGAAAAGACAAGGTAAGCCAGGAACATTTTGTGATGTTGGAAAGTAAAGGAAGTACTATTCAAACAAAAAAGGAGGCTTATCAAAAAAACACGGGAACTGGGGCACCTGGGTGGCTCAGTGGGTTAAAGCCTCTGCCTTCGGCTCAGGTCATGATCCCAGGGTCCTGGGATCGAGCCCCGCATCGGGCTCTCTGCTCAGTGGGGAGCCTGCTTCCTCCTCTCTCTCTCTGCCTGCCTCTCTGCCTACTTGTAATCTCTGCCTGTCAAATAAATAAATAAATCTTAAAAAAAAACAAAACACAGGAACTAATCTGAAGAAGCTCCCAATGGCCAAAGCAGGAATAATTTGAGCTACTAGATAAAGTATATCCCGATGGAATAAAATAAATATCTGAGTTCACACTGATAAAAGTAAAAATTGATTAAATAATAAGTGGAGACAGGAAGAAAGAAATATAAAATCGTCAGGCAAGCACAACACACTAATAATTGTTGCAGGAGCATCTGGGGGGCTCAGTCAGCTGGGCATCTGCCTTTGGTTCAGGTCACGATCTTGGGGTCCTGGGATCGAGTCCCGTGGCAGGCTCCCTGTTCAACTCAGAGTCTGCTTCTCCCTCTCCCTCTGCTCCCCCTCCCCATCGTTTGTGCTCTCTCTCTCAATCTCTCAAATAAACAGAATCTTTAAAAAAAAAAAAAAAAAAATTGAAGAAAAGATCCACCGAAGGATATTAGAGCAAAACTTTATAAACAAGGTTATCTCCAAAGCTCAAAGCATCTTTCCTCAAGCTATTTATTAACTACAAAGGATAAGACAGAGAAAGACACAGAAACCACCTTAACCAGATGACCATGGTCAACATGATCAATCATAAGACATCCACATCATGACTGCCATGAGATGATGCAATGAGGACTCAATTCTCTGGTATTCTGACAAAATATGCATAGCATCAGTCTAATCATGAGAAAAAGTCACACATTCACTGAGGAATATTCAACAGAATCCCGGATTAATATTTATATAGTGTCTGGTCATTAAAGACACGCAAGGACTAAGGAACTGTTAAAGGCTGCAAGAAACTGAGGAGAAATAATGAAATGCAACGTACGACCGACCTTACAGAAGAGGCCTTACTGGGGAAACTGGAGAAATGTACATCAAGCCTTTTGTTTCATTAATAGCATCATCCAATGTTAACTTCCTGGTCAGGTAACTATATGATCAATCGTGTAAGATGTTACCATTAAAAGCTTGGGGAGGGAATATACTAAAACTATTGTTTTTACTCTAAGTTTATTTTGGGGCATCTGCCTGGCTTAGTTGGTGGAGCACGCAACTTCTGATCTTGGGGGTGTAATTTGAGTCTCACGATGGGTGTCAGAGCTTACTTAAAAAGTAAAAAATAAGTTCAAAAATAAAAAGTTTTAAACACACACACACCTATTTATATATAAATGTCTAGAGCTTATTGGAAGAGACAAGGAGATTCTTTGAACGTGTTCCCACTGTGTCTAGTTAAAACCAGATGGTGGGAGTGTGGTAATGATGTTGACAAGTATATCTTGTCTGGACTGGACAAAGCTGAAGACAGTATTCAAAGTAACACCTGGGTCCAACATGAACATTAACACCTTGCATACCTCGATCATGTAGGGCTAACAAAACTCGTTCATACAAGCAGGCTCTGTAGAGGTCTCCAGGAATAGGCTTTCCTGCCCAGCAGTCAAGTTCAAGCTTCTCAGGGTCAGGAGCATGGGGATCGGGCTCAGCTAGAATATACCGATAGCCATCTTTGTTAAACGGGTGTTCCAAGGGGTAGCCATGAGGGGGAAGGCGCTGAGCAGAAAACAAAGGGTCACTGCAGAAAGGAAAAAATAAAATCAAGAAACTAAAACCCCCTCTAGCTCAAATGCCTGCAAATCTGTAAGAAAGACACCTGATTTACTAGATTTCAGCAGGAGTACATGCAACTTCACAAATGGTTTTCATTGCTAAAGTAGATGATCCTGCCCTCTGGAGGCAAAATAGGGAAATGAAACAGGTTTGTTTTTAAATTTAGTAAAGTGGTTTCAAATTACTCTCTAGCCTATAGGACCGTCTTTGAAACAGAGCCAGTACTACGCGGGGAGAAAAAGGGAAAAGCGGAATAAGGGCAATTTCCTTTAGTACATTAATTACCATAAACTAATGAAACAAAATTCAGAGATGGGAGCACTATCTTGCCAATCTAAAAAAGAAAAAACCAGGCTTTACTGAACAAAGCACAGGGAAGAGGCATGAGGGGAGAGGCACAAAGATGACATAAAAGTGCGTAAGTTCAATACTGGGTCCACTCTCCCTCTCCTCCACCTAACTCTTCTCAAGATGTCTTGACAGAACTTTACTCCAACAGGGTTGCCGCCCCAGGGGCTGTTTTCACAAATCTGAAAAACAGGGCTCCTCACGTGGGATTATTTTACCCCTCAAACTGCTCAAGATTTGAGAAAAATGGATAGGCTTTTGCATCTCAGACACCTGAGCTAGTGAAGAGGACAGCTCTTTGCCCACTGATGGACTGTGCCAGCCCCAAAGAACCGTCTAGCAGTGATGAGTGGGAGTGGGTGTTCTGCCCACCTCCGGGCCTTCTTGGTGGTCCCTGTGGTCCCGCCGTCCTGCTGCTTGCGCTTGGCTCCTCTTCCTTTGCCACTGCTTCCTGCTGCAATTCCCCCTTCAAAGACAAGGTAGATCACTTTCAGTGAGCTGTGACAGAAGCTTCACGTGGATATGGAAATTCCACGGCGACTAACACTCCCGACGTGCATTTGTGTAACACCGCACCCAGGAGGACCTCCTTCCTGAGAGCATAGTGGATTTCACCCTGCTTCCGAAGGAGTCTGCTGAGCATCTCATGGCTCAGAACACTGAGCTCTGGCAGTAAGCTTAAACGAACCTAGCACTAATGACGACTGTGGACCGTTTTCAACCTTCCTTTCTTATTGAACGGCAACGACTTACTGAACTACACTTTCTGAGGATGTGACACAAATGCATTTTCACTCATTCAGATTCCGAATACCCACATCTAAAAACAACCGCAAGGATAAAGATTTTTTCCATCCAAATCAATATGAACATCCACGAAGACTATCCTCACTCTAAGTAGATGTTCACTAGCTGGAACTATGCATGATACAGTCCGTAAACATAATAAAGGCACAATATCTGCTAAAGCACTTAACTGGAAGATCCAACAAGACAAAGGTACAGAAAACATAGAAAACAGAAATGGAAATATTAAAAAGGTGTTTCTCTCCAGTGCTACTTGGTATCCACTCTGGGGTGTGCATGACACAAGTAGAAAGGCTTTAAATTTAGTAGGCAGCTTTTACAATTCTTAAGATTGTGCCAATGTATAACATTCAGTTAGACTGCCCTAGCTTGTGGAATTAAGAGCAAATATCAATCGACAATTTACTTATGTTATACAAAAAATAATTTAGCTACATACTAAGCCAAAGAAATGCTACCTAGTGATCTCTAAAATAGGTACTTGGAAATTTCTGTCCAGTTCCATCTTTCCTCTCAATTTGTTTTTCTGTCCACCAGAATATGTCCCTGAACTGCAGGAAAACACCTTTATGGAAACAACTACATAGAGTACCATATCTTAACTTGGGGCAAGCTTGGAAATTATCAGCAGTTCTGCTGCAATGAAAAGGATCAAGACATTGAGAGCAGGTCATATTCTGCACATACAGGACCAGATTTATGCAGAACTACCTTTTATGAACATACCAGGTATTAGTCTTATTTCCCATAAAAAGGTTTAATGTTAAAACTTGCAACATCCATTATCTCATGTTTGAGTTACCTAAAAAAATTATTAATTTTTAATTGCTATTTGTATTTTAATTAATTTAAGAGAGAAGCTTTAGATCTACCTGGAATAAAACAAGCAATACTAAGGGGACTGCTGGCCATGTTAGGCAGAATATGACAACATATAAGCTTTTAATTGCTAACATTCAACTGGAACTACAGTTTCATATCAAGTGCTATTGCCACCATTTTCACAATGCTTTAAAATTTTAATTTAGTTTTAGCTTCTACCACAACTCAGCAAAAAGCATTTTCCAAACCACATAATACTTAAGTCTGAGAGGCTGAAAGAAGACAGAGGAGGAATTCACCTCCAAAAGAGGCTCCACCTGTAAGAACAGAAGTGGCACCATGTATTTGTCAAAGTTTAACAATTAAAACGGGAAAAAATGGTGTAAAATATAAACAATACACTTAGCTATTTCCAACCCATCTAATATTAGTAACAGGAGACACGATTACATATTTAAGATACTATCACTCCAAAGGACAAGTTAATGACATCACATGTTAGATGAATAGCTCACTACCTCCAGCTACCCCTACTTTCATTGGATTACCATTAGTACTGAAGACCATTAGTGTCATTAGGTGGGTTACTCATAGAAAAACACGTATAGCAGGTGATAAGTACAGATTGCTGTCACGGGACTAAGCTAATGCTTCAGGGCAAGAAAAATTAGAAGACCAGCATAGGAAGTCTGTTAAATTGCAGCTGAATTAAGAGTAGGGGGAGAGAGCGACTCAATCTATAGTAGGTGTTAGTGATGAGGATACAGACATGGAGTCTAAGGTGAACACAGTAAATCTGACCTTAAACCTGTACCTTGTTTTATGCTAAATCTATTTCACTCAAGACCAAACTGTGGTGTAAAGGGACAAAATGTTCTTCACTACCATTTGTCGAATCTTTGGCTAGCTTCCAAAAACTGGGTACTGGACTTTAAAGCTTCTGTAAATATCTAATTGAGAACCAACCCAAAGGATGCCCAATTCTAGGCATATTTGGATTCAACAGCTTACAACTATTTCATCAAGAAGACATTTAAACACTTACCATTTAGATTCCCACTTGTAGACACAGCACTGCTTTGTTTTTGGTTGTCGTAAGCAGGACCAATGTTACTAAGATCCTAGAGGGAAAAATATATTCAATTATAAAGGAAGGCTAGATAATCAACGTACACTGGCAATGCTCAAAAACACCAAGAAATTCTTAAAGAATGTGAATCAAAACTGACAACCGTAAGAAGTCTGAAATTTACACGGTCCCAAACTTGGATGCTTCAGAGATCAACAAGTAACGTGTGTGTGGTGGGCCAAGTGTAAGGATCAAAGTGGTTAAGAACGAATTGGGGGTGGAATGGTGGAGGAGGCAAAGGCACACAGGAGTGCCTAAGCCCCATTTTCTCAGCTGCTGTGGGAATTCAGGCCCACTGTAATCAGATCTTCTCATTTTAGAAAAAAAGACAGATATCTGAATTTCTAAAACCAGCACAGTAAGTTAGCAAATGCTTTACTCACCTACCTTAAGAAAACTCTGGCTAACCTGATTGATTGATGAACCGATTTTGCAGAAGGTGACTGACCAAGGTCAAGACTAGCTAAGAATGGAACAAATAAGTAATTGCTGCAACTTCGCAGAAGGGACCAAGAGTAAACAACAGTAACCTCAATAAGGACACCCGTCCAACCCCCCCCAACCTTATGCTGCCATTTTTTGAGCACATGTCCCATAAAGAGGCTTGATTCCTGAATGCTCACACTCAGAAAGGAAGACATCTCCTTTTGTCCCTATATCCAATCAGCATATTCTATTCAACATACATGCCACCTCATGACATCCTGTCTCCTTATGATTAAATATACCCAAGACCCATCCTTCGAGAAGGCAGATCTGAGAAATTTTCTCCCGTCTCCTTGCTTGGAACCCTGCAATAAAACCCTTTTTCTTTACAAAACTGGCGTCAGTGTTTGCCTTTCTGTGCATCATTGGGCAGTGGACCCTTGTACAGTAACATTTCTATGTGAAACCTTGAATTTTCAATGGTGCAGGTCAAACATTTTAAGGGACAGCTGGAAGATTTGGCCTCCTGACCTACTTGCCATTGAACAGAGTGGAAATTTTCTTTTTCCTCATGTTATGCTAGATACACAACACAAATTCTAATTCACAACAAATTTTTTCTTTATAATAACAAATGTTTTTAAGAGTAAACTTTGAGATGGAAAGAAAATTAGAAACAACTTGGCACAGCCCATTTATAAGGGAGGAAATTAACATTAAAAAAGATAAAAAGAATATGCATAAAGTTGTAACGTGGAGGGGAAGAGCCAGAACTAAAACGCCACACTCCTGGTTTAAGGTGAGGGCTCTTTCTTTTTGCACACAGCAATGACCCTTCATTTGGAGCCCACCGTGTTAGAAGTCTTTCATGGCAGTGGCAAACAGACAAATGTTAACAGAACCTAATTCTCTGTCTCCAGATCACAAGGGGAGTACAAAGTACCTGATCCAAAAGTCCAAATTTGGGGTAATCTTCTTCTGGGTCCTTACTCCCGGGATCAGGATGTTCCTTTACTAAAAATACATCTCTTTCTTTACTCTGAAAGGAAGCAGTATTTTAGCATTACTGGAAAATTTTATTCTTCAAAGTAGTACTGAATGGATGATCAACCAGCAACTCCAATTCCTAAGTGTAATCTCCCAAAATGACAGTATTGCTTTTCCCTCTGATTAGAAAATTAATACATGACCATCCAAAAATTCAAACAGAGAAACTTGAAAAAATGAGAGCCAAAGTCCTTCGGAATCCTCACCTATCCCTCCACCTCACAGAGATAAGCACTGTTAACAGCTTGCTGTTGGCTTCTCCCCAGGTGCTCTCTTTAATTCTAAGGACAATAATGTTTAGAACAGTGTTATTTGTTTTTGTTTTTAAAGCAAAGGAAAAAATAGTCTGCAATGTCAATATAAAATTATACTTGCAAAAGTACAATGGACAAAGGTTTCAGTGTCATGTATAAAGCAACCAGGGTGATATTCACTTTAGACACAATTTGTGACGTGTGAAACCTGTTAAAATTTACAATTAGTGATACCTTACTCTCCAAGATTTAAAACTAAGTTGTTCTCATTTTCTTAGTCATCACATTTCAGTGAGACTAAAACAAATTTAATTCTTACAAAGAACACTGACTTTCAAAATGTCGAGTCTAATCATTTTAGTCTACTCACCATTGTCTTAACAATGTTATTTGGCCAAGTCATTTTCCCAGGTCTCTGTCTGGTCGTCATGCACTCCCAGTATTTATCAATAAATGGTATGATATCCTAATTTTTAAAACAGAATATATTAAGATTTCTATAGTTGCTTTCAAAGTTATACTCACAAAAAAGGAAAGAAAACTGCAGCTTTTTCAAAGACCTTGTCAGAATTGAGAGAAAAATCCAATGTTTAGTCTTCTCATGATTAAATAAATACATAATTGCATGCAAACACATAGATTGTGAGGAATTTCCAGAAAGTATATACAAACCTTAACTACATAGGGCTTACAATCCAGTTGGAAGGAAAGATCTACTCCATTCTCTTGGGTGCCATCTGGACAATGATTCCCAAATCATTCTCTCCCCCGAGTTCCTATTCATTCCTACCTGTTTCTGACATCCCTATGTGGCCACCCCACAGGTACTTAAAACTTCTTGTAAAGAAAACTAAACTTTGGCGGGAGCAGGGGGCGCCTCGGTGGCTCAGTTGGTTAAGCATCTGACTCTTGGTTTCAGCTCAGGTCATGATCTCAGGGTCATGAGATCGAGCCTTGCATCTGGCTCCAGGGTGTGGAGGCTGTTTAAGATTCTCTCTCTCTTCCTCTACACTTCACTCCCACCCTCTAAAACAAAACAAAACAAAACAAAAATACTAAACTTTGTATCCTACCTCACAAATCTGCTTTGATTTCTATTCCTTTTCTTTCTTTCTTTTTTTTTTTTTTTTAAAGATTTTTTTGTTTATTTGACAGAAATCACAAGTAGGCAGAGAGGCAGGCAGGGGGGGCGGGGAGCAGGCTCCCTGCCAAGCAGAGAGCCCTATGCTGTACTCAATCCTAGGGCCCTGAGATCATGACCTGAGCTGAAGGCAGAGGCTTAACCCACTGAGCCACCCAGGTGCCCCATGCTGATTTCTGTTCTTGCTCTTAAGGCTCAGAATCACCTATTACCTAGAATCACAAGCTAGAACCCATGGAGCCATCTTGGATTCTTCTCTTGTGTACGCCTTTCACATCTAAACCAACACCAAATGCCTGTTCAGATTTCAGAAATTTCTCACCAATCTGGCCTCCGTTCTATCCCTGCTGCTTTGATTATCATCCTCACCAGTTCTTGCTGGTGTGACTGAAAAAATATCAGAGCTTGCTCTTCTGACATCAACCTTCCCCTATTCTCATCATTCTCCCAGAGTCCACCAGAGTCAGAGTCTACCACTAATATCCTCCACTAGTCAGTTCCATGAATACCAAATCTTTACCAAAAGAAACCAGGATTGGGGTGCCTGGCTGGCTCGGTTGGTAGTGTGTGTGGCTCTTCAGCTTGTGATTGTAAATTCAAGCCCCATATGTTGGGTGTAGAGATTACTTAAAAATAGTATCTTTAAAATAAATAACCAATAAAATAAAAGGAACCCAGGTTCAATCAAGGAAAGTCGAAAGGAAGTCTGGAATATTCTGCTGGTCCAGAAAGTAAGGAAGAGTTCAAAAACGGATAGGAACATATCACAAAGTATCAGGAGTCAGCCTAAATGGGGCTACACTGGTCAAATTTGAGCACCATTTATGAGAAATCTAGTAACAGAGTATAAAAATCCACAAATCCACAGGGATACTTTAAAAAAAAAAAAGTGGACAGAAAGAACTGCAAGAAATAAATGAATAAATGTATTCTTTTTCATAATGATCACTCTATTAACCTGATTCAGGCTAGGATAATAGGTGGTTGCTAAAACCACAGCTTGAAAGGGTTTGAACAAGACGGTAACACAATCTCACTGCATCAACACACAGAATGCTTAGTAATTACAAACAGAAAATGTCCCTTTACAATGGAGAAATCTGGTGATACCTCCTCTCTACCTAAGTAATCAAATTTAGGACTACTTCTAATAAAACAAACTAATATTTTATGCCTCCTGATGTGACACAAGGAAAACTATACACTATCTACATAATATTCTTGCAAAAAATGTTTAACCAGAGGGGCACCTGGGTCGCTCAGTCGATTAGGCATCTGACTCTTAATTTTGGCTTAGGTCATGATCTCAGGGTTGTGAGATCGAGCCCAGCACTGGGCTCTGCACTGGATGTGGAGTCTGCCTGAGATTCTTTCTCTCCTTCTCCCGCTGCCCCTCTCCTCCCCTCCGTCTCTAAAACAAACAAACAAACAAACAAACAAAAAGCTCAACCATGAGGAAACAATCAGATAAATGCATATTGAGGAGCATCATGCCAAACAACCGTCTAGGCTCCTCAAAATTTTCATGTCACAGTGGACCTCGGCGCCTGGCTGGCTCAGGGGGAGGAGCGTGCAACTCTTAACCTCAGGGTCATAAACTGGAGCCCCACATTGGGTGTAGCCACTCTTAAATAAAATATATAAACTTTGTAAATAAGCAAATCAATAAATAACTGTACACCACAGCAGACCAAAAAAACAAAGTAAAATTAATTTGGGAACTGTTTTAAAGACAAAAAAAGACACTACAGGGACACCTGACTGGCTCAGTAGGGAGAGCATGTGATCTCAGGGTTGCTGAGTTCCAGCCCCATGTTGGGCGTGCAGCCCTACTTTAAAAAAAAAAAAAAAAGAGAGAGTGAGAAAGAGACACATTACAACTAAATGTAATGTGTGATCCATGCCTGGATCCTGGATGGAGGAAAAAGCTATGAGGGATTTAAGAATAGCAGTGAAAAAATAAAATTATATACTTTATTTAAAAATAAAAACTACATATATTAGACAGTAGTATTACAACAGAATTAAATTTTCTGAGTATGATCACTGTATTGTGGTTATGAGAGAATACTGGGTATAGTGTTCAATGTAGTCTCATATAGCTTAGAGAGAAAACAGAGACACTGGGCAATAAAGCAAATGCCGTAAAGTATAACAACCCGTAAATCTAGGTAAAGAATAAACTATCTGTACTATCTGAATTTTTCTAAATGTTTGAAAATCCTAAATAATAATTTGGGGGAAAAAGTAAGAAAAAACCCAAACTTGATCACAGCACATCTCGAATGCAGGAATAAAAAGAAAGTGAAGGGGCCGTCTGCTGACTACTCCAGCTTGCAGGACTACGTTCTCACTTCTATTCAGGAGAAAATCCCTTGCAGGTCTGATCTCAGCCATACTAGTATCACCAGACACCCCACACCAGTGTCTTTCAAACAGTAGATTGCAATCAATTAACAGGTTATAAAATCAATTCTGTAGGTCAAAACTAGCATGGACTAGAATAGAAAATAACAGTGCAGAGGGAAAAGATTGGAGAGTAAGCACTGTTTGGTGATATTTTTGTTTCAGTTTTAAATGAAAGGTAGGTATAAATGTACACTAGGCACAATGTAAACTCCACTGTTCTAAAATTTACATAATTTTCTTATTTTCTTACCATGACTCACAGTAGGAAAGACTCATGATCACTCACTCTATTAAAATCATCTAATTTTGATTCCTGACTTTGGTAATGTGGTTTGGCAGTTTAATAATGAAGGATAATTCGTTTAAATAAACTCAACCCCTTCCCTCTGACAAAATCTGTAATAGCCATCTACAAAAACAGATAAACTGAGCTGCTGAGAAGGTCCACCTCAAGATCTGATTATTAATTGTTACTTATAAAGCCAACCAAAACTATTTAAGGATTCACCCAACTAATAGCTAAGCAAAGTGACATACTGTGTACATACTAAGAAGTTAGTAAATCACATAAAATATGTAACATATAACCAATGAATCTACCGTCATATATTCATAAAAATTGTGGGGAAAGTACTTATTGTTGAGAAGTATATTTAGAAGTTCCACCGGATTCTTGGGCATAATTGCAATTACATTAATTTCTTCTCTACCTTATCTTTGGAGAACATGGTTTTCGGATGCTCATCCTGTGTTCGGGACTGCCATGTTAGGTTGGCCAAAGCACTAAGGCACATTTCCTTCAAGTCTAGCAAAAACAACAAAAAAAAGTTATCTACAGTATTATATCCCTATTACCAAAAGAAATTCAACTAGGAGGTCCACAAACTAACAATTATAGCAGCAAAAAGTAGAGTCATCATTGATCTGAAATGGACAATAGCCATTATTTGGAGCTAAACCCGAACTTCTACTAGCTACCAGGCAGTGGCTTCCTGATTCTGCTACATCCAAATCCCTTTTCTTTTGCAGCTCATCAGAGGGCAATTTTGCCGCACTCCATAGTTTGTTCTTACTTGCTTGTTTCCGGAGGAAATAGGTATTCCCACTATGATGGCACACATTGCAGTGAAAACTATAGTTGGTCATGAAAGGTAGACAGGATCTGCAGAACAGCCAGATTAAACACATTAGTGAACTTCTCAACACATATTTCCTTTTGAGGAATAAATCAACAGAATCAACAAGGTTTCTCCTCTCCCCACCGTGAAAGTAAGGTAATAACAATATATTAAAACTTAGTAAAACTAGTAAAACTTAAAAAGGTCATCAAAGCCAAAAGAGGGCTTGTATTTTTACAAATACCTGGATTTTTCTTTTTCTATAGAAAGGTTTTATTTGTCAGAATGATCGAGAGTGTGCACATGCATAAGCACCAGCAGGGGGAGCTGAAGGCCCAGGGAGAAGCAGGCTTCCCGCTGAGCAGGGAGCCCAACATGGGCTTGGACCCAGGACCCTGGGATCATGACCGGAGCTGAAGGCAGATGCTTAACCGACTGAGCCACTCCAGGTGTCCCTACCTGGATTTTTCTGTTACAGAAATTTAATAAGACATTATGTACCATGGCAGATAATTCAGCACCAGGAAGTTTCTCTCTGGGACCTTGTCCAAGCTAGTTTATTATAGAATTTGAGTACCTAAAAAGAGTATGTCAGGGGGCGCCTGGGTGGCTCAGTGGGTTAAAGCCTCTGCCTTCGGCTCAGGCCATGATCCCAGGGTCCTGGGATTGAGCCCCGCATCGGGCTCTCTGCTCAGCAGGGAGCCTGCTTCCTCCTCTCTCTCTCTGCCTGCCTCTCTGCCTGCTTGTGATCTCTGTCTGTCAAATAAATAAATAAAATCTTTAAAAAAAAAAAAAAAAAAAAGAGTATGTCAGGCCAGTTGTGGAAGAAGACAAAGCAGTCTCTTTAAATATATTTATATCTAAATATTTGTATGTAAATTATATTTAAATATAAACAGCTTTATAAATGTCCATACACAAACTATGTTTAAACACTTAAATATTTACTTAAACTGCCAATAACACCATTGGAAAAGGCAAACAGAAATTATGACAAGATTAATTAAAAATGTAAATAATGGTGGTGCCTGGGTGGCTCAGCTGGTTGGGTGTCCAACTCTCAATTTTGGCTCAAGTCCTGATCTCATGGGGGTCAGGAGCTTGAGCTCTGCATTGGGCTTCACACAACTGCACAATCTTCTTGAGATTCTGTCCCCCGCCATCCTCTCTCTCAGCCCCTCCCCACTGCTCTCTCCCTACAATAAATACATAAAATCTTTTTTAAAATGTACATCATTATTCAGGAAAACACATAGGTCACAAAACATTACTTGTCTCATCACCAAAAGAATCCCACAGATGATAATTAGTCTTATAAGAGTTTTAAGGATACAGGTAGGAACTTCACATTTAAGAGTTAGAAAACATTTTTGGAGGATATAAGTTACGAACTGGATTTGGGAAGATGAGTCAGTTTTCTTTTCTCTACGTGAACTATGTATAGAGATGACAAAGGGCCAACCAGTGGGCAGAGAGGCAAACTGCTATAAACAAATTTGTCCTAGAGAGGGGATCTGTCAGGGATTTTTTAATTAAAAAAAAAAAAAAAAAGGTAAGCCTTAAAAGGTAAGGAGTCCAAGGAGTCAGGTAGAGTTGGATTTTTTTCTGTGGGTAATGGGAATTCCTTGAGGGGAAAATGACGTGGTTAAAAATCCAAGTTTCATAACAGGATGGGTCCAAAGGAAGAGATCAGAAAAAGCAAATGTATGTAAGATGCTTTTTTGTCTGTTCCAGCAGAAGGTAAAGAAGGCCTCGGCCTCACCTAGGGTGAAATAAATAAAAACAGAAAGGACAAGCTTGTAAGAGAAAAAAACTGGTAAAGCTTGGTGACTAACAGAGCGGGGGTGGTGTGGGTTGTGGAGTGAAAGGAGTTCTTATTACTAAGGGTGCTTTTATCACAAGGATGAAATCTTCTTAAAGGAGAGTTTGGGGACAAGAGAAGACCGTCTGTTTAGAGGCAGAGAGAAAGATGCCAGTGGAGGGAAAGAGTTAAAAAATGGTGGTGCTGGGGCACCTGAGTGGCTCAGTGGGTTAAAGCCTTTGCCTTCGGCTCAGGTCATGATCCCAGGGAGCCTGCTTCCGCACCTCACCCCCCACCCTGCCCTCTGCCTGCCTCTCTGCCTACTTGGTGATCTGTCTGTCAAATAAATAACATTTAAAAAAAATGGTGGATGCTGAGGATATAACTGAGGAATCAATGCATTGGAGAAGGAGGAGTGGTGGTGACTGTATCCAATGACTGGAAGTAGAGTACAGGGAGACATTAGTCTTAAAAAGGAGAATGTAACAGAAAAATACAAGACTAGTTCAAGTTGTAAGAGAAGAAATCAAAAGCAGGCTTATAAAAAAAAAAAAAGAAAAAGGGTTTATCTTGGACTCAGCTGAAACTTGCTTAAGTTATGCTCAAAGAGAAGCTTCCCGAGTGTGTGTCCATTGCCACCATTCAAGAAATTAAGAGACATTATTGTGAATGTAAAATTGAGTTCCCTTGCCTTTACCTTGCTCTCGAAACCTTTCTGTTCAACAGCCCCCTGTGATAAAATCACCTACAGAGAGCAAAGCCTCAAACTAGAGATATGTAGGCAGTCATTATTTAATTCAAATATAATCTGGTGTTTATAGCTGCCTTTTTCCAATCCTGCTAGCTCACTTCCTCCATCTCAGCTGTGAAAGATAATCTGTCCCACCTAATTGGGCTTCAGGTGTAACTTCTCAATTTCAGGTACAAACTGGTTCCTACCAAAACTCCAAACTGTGCTTTGATTCTTCCCTAGAGCACCCCAAGTTCTCTCTCTGGTAAATTTCCTAGGCTTTTTAAAAAAAGATTATTTATTTATTTATTTGACACACAAAGAGAGATCACAAGTAGGCAGAGAGGCAGGCGGTGGTGGGGTGGTGGTGGGGACAGGCTCCTTGCCGAGCAGAGAGCCAGATACGGGACACGATCCCAGGATCCTGAGATCATGACCTGAGCTGAAGGCAGAGGCATAACGCACTAAGCCACCCAGGCGCCCAAATTTCCTAGGCTTTGTCTATCCAAGTAAACTCTTCTTCGCCAAAGGGGCCCAATTTTAGGTCTTGTCTAAATGACAAGCTTAGCTTATGTTGTATATTTTCCCTACAGATCCTTCTACCAAGATCAATTCTTTCCTCCAGATCCTTTAGTATTTTTTTTAAATTTTTTTTATTTATTTGACAGACAGAGACCACAAGTAGGCTGAGAGGCAGGCAGAGAGAGAGAGAGGAGGAAGCAGGCTCCCCGCTGAGCAGAGAGCCCGATGCGGGGCTCGATCCCAGGACCCTGGGATCATGACATGAGCTGAAGGCAGAGGCTTTAACCCACTGAGCCACCCCGGCGCCCCAGTATTTTCTCTTTTTTAAACATTCTATTTTAGATCACCAGTCACATGTTAATTAAACATTAGCATTTCCAAAACCCACTATAAGTTTTTAACTAGAAAACATAAAATAAATTATTAAAGGATGATATTTCTTTGCAAACCCACCCACTGAGGAAGAATTTCAGACTTAATAATGTAGCCTTGAAACAATCTAAATTTACTTGCATAACCTGAACCATAAGGAACAACAGAGAGCCAGCAATACAATTATTTCCATAGACAAAGTCAATATTGAGCACTTGCTGTTGACTTGCTGTTGAGAATAAAGCACAAAGCCTTTTATTCCCAATCAATCATAAAATGATTTTGATTCATTAGAAGAGGAAATTGGAAATATGCTGAGGAGTGAACATCGGATACTTAAAGAGAGTGAGTTAGAAGCCAAAAGGATAAAAAGAATGGCTCAAGCATGAAGAGGCACTGGTCATCTCAAATTTTTGACAACAGACTTTGTCTACCATAGACACCAACCCTTTCCCCAAAATCCATAACACCCAACACAACATTTAAATGATACTGTCCCATATTTATATAGTGCTTCATAATTGCACAGCTTTGTCTCCTAACCAGATTGTAAGATCCAAACAAGGACAATATCTATCACTGCATCTACTAGGTCTGGGCCCTCAACAGGTAGAAAACACGCTCAGGTTACTAAAACAATTTCTGATTCAAATCCTACTACTCACTGAACAGGGGTTAGAAGACACAGAAAATAATGTGCTTTTATATTTGCTCACAAACTATGATTCAGGTGTTGAACATGCTGAGATTTATTTTACAGGGCGATTCTTACAGATTACCAAAAAATACTCACGAAGTATCTATGCCAAAGGTGTCCGCTGTGAACCATTTTGTACATATCCCACACTGCAGCTCTACCTCCCCCAGCTGTCGGCCATTCTCTTCATCCACCGAGCCCGCCTGGGTATCCATCACCTCTGAAGTATCCCCAGCACCTTCCTGTGTCCACAGAGCAATCAGAAAATCAAGTTAGTTGATCCAATTGTATTTCTGACTCACTTAAAAATGTAAAACCTATTTTGCCTTGCAGACATCCAAAAATACTTACTAGTGTATCTTTTCCATTAGAAGATTCTGTCTCCAAACCACCACCTACATCGACTGAATTTGCATCCCTACGAAATAATGGAAGCATTCAAGTAAGAATTTTCAGGAGAAACAAACCTCAAAACGCGTATTCCCAAAGGTAATGATCCAAGTCTAGCTGAACTTCACACTTCTACAGCTTTTTCAACTAAGCCTGTTCTCAGCCTCGCTGCCCCGGGTTAGGAAGAACACGGCCTAGACAGACGCAGGCCCATGGGGCACAGGGAAGCCTGGTCCGCCCTTACAGGCACAACTACATGGGATGGAACTGGTCCTGGGGAAAGTTCGCAGGGGTGCAGCTCTCCCACTGTTTTCAGAGGAACCGTTACTTCTTCCAGTCCGGCAATGCAAAGTGGTTTTTTCCCTAGGATATTTGAGGGGTTCCTGCTAGAAGACAGAGCTACGAGCCCCCTGTTAGGATGCAAAAGCAGGATAGAGAACAAGAACCTTGACTCTCACAAACCGCGAAAGGTGCTGAAAGGGGCGTAGTTTCAGACCCAGTTCAGAGGGGAGGGCCAAGGGGACGGGCCAAGCAGCGGGCGGGACTACTGTCCTGGAGGGGGCAGGGCGAGCCGTTGGCGGCTGGGCCTAGGTTCGGAGGGGGCGGGCAGGAGGGCTCCTGGGAGCCGCCGGATTCCAAGAGGGAAGGGCCTCCCGCCCTGTGTCTGCCTCGGGCCACAGGATGTCTTACCCGCTTTCTGCCTCTCCAGAACCGGGTTCCGCTACTGGAGCAACAGATGTCCCCTCTCCAGCCGGGGCAGTTGCCACCGCTACCACCGGTTTTGTCTCCCCTTCTTCCGCCGCTGTTGCATTTGCGGCCGCTGCTGGGCCGGGTCCTGCATCCACTCCCGGTCCGGGTCCAGTTCCCGCCGCCGCCATCACTGCCGCCTCCCAGAGTTCTCGCGAGAATACTATCTCTGTCTCGCGTGAGTTGCTGCCAGGCTTTCTAATCTTCAAACAGTAAAGGCTCTTGATGGGTCCACCGCTTGTCTGAAGAACGGGCACTCCGGGCCCACTTTAAGGTGGGGCGGGCAGGGGGAGGCGGGCGGGGTCTCGGGGTTGGGATCGCTTGGGGCTGCTCTGGGCTGGTCGGCGGGAAGGCGTAGGAGTGGGTTTCCTCTAGGACTCACTTCATTTCAGGACTGGACGCTGCGTTTTCGTAGCCAGCACTGGAAATCACCGCGCAGCCTAGGCGCTTTGAGAGCGCTGGGTACCTACGGACTCTGAAGGTTGTGGTATGCAAACATTCCTCACCATGAAATGCGGGAACCGTCTTCTGCAAACGCTAGCTAGCGCTCAGTGCCCCGCTCCAGACGCAGTTCGCTTAATTGCCCTTGAGATCGGCCACTTCGAGCACGTTTTCAAGTGGCCGTCCAGCCTAGACTGTGAATGCAGAGCCCCCGCTGTACAGGCGAGGAGCGGAGAGGGGATGTGGTTGGAATATCCAGGCGGTAGAGGTAAGCAGCAGTGTGTGTTCTGGAAGCTGCCAGCCGCTTAATAGTGTAAGAGAAGGAAAATGAAGCCCAAATTAGGCAGTCAGGTGCTTAAGGACTTACTGGTTGAAAGATTGGCCTTGGAGAAAGGAACAGGTATCGACCAAAAGGTAAGAACGTGAGGAATCCACAGGAGTATTGGTGGGTGAAATTCCTGGAGTAGAATCATTCAGCGCCGTGGTCTTCCAACTCGAGAATACTAACCTCATGAAGTATTCAGGCTAAGACAGTTTTCAGGAAATCAGTGTGTACATCCTGATTTTTACAAAGTTGCCTAAGGACACTCTTTCCTCCCACTTGGCAGAAGAAGGCATACCTGTCTCCAATCCTGAATCATATCTATGATGCACTGCCCCAAGGTGTACAAACCTATGGGACTCCAGACACAAGAACACTTGGAAATATGTAGATATTTGGATTTCGCCATTGGTTCCCAAGTATTTGCTGTCAACAAAACTGAAGGAGGACCTAATTGCATTACCAGCTGATAAGATTATTTTAAAAACTGTTGGTGATAAATGCTAAAAGTAGTGGGTGGAACTTTAAGAAGAAACAATATTTCCACAGACTCAAAGTATTTTCCCCCAAAATATTTAATAGTTATAGTGGTGGTTTTAACATACAGCTAAAAATCTGTGGTACTGCTTCCTCCAGGAGGTAGAACTTGAATCCCAACTCTTGAGTGTGTGGGCTGGTCTAACTTGCTTCTAAACAATATAATATTTTATTTTATTATTTTTTAAAAAGATTTTATTTATTTATTTATTTATTTGACAGGATTATAGATTATAGATCACAAGTAGACAGAGAGGCAGGCAGAGAGAGAGGAGGAAGCAGAGAGCAAGATGTGGGGCTTGATCCCAGGACCCTGGGATCATGACCTGAGCCGAAGGCAGAGGTTATAACGCACTGAGCCACCCAGGCGCCCCAAGAACAGAATATTTTAAAGGAAGATAGTAATTTTTACAATGGAGAAACTGGCAGACACCACCTTAGCTAAGTGGTCAAAGTTAACATCCCATTAGTAAATCAAATCATGTGCCCCCTGATATGATGCAGTGAGAAGGACTTCATCTCTGGAATTCTTTCCCCAAAATCTATAATCCTAGTCTAATAAAGAGGAAACAGTCAAATCCAAATTGAGACATTCTAACTGATCAGTACACTTCAAAACTGTCAACATCATGAAAGACAAGAAAAGACTGAGAAACTCTGGGGGAGACAAGGAGATGACCACTAAAAGCAGTGTGGTGTCCTGGATTAGATCCTGGAACAGAAAAGGTATAATAGTGGGAAAACTGGTGAAATCTACAATGTCTGTAGTTAGTAGAATTACAGCAATGTTAATTTCTTATTTCTGATCAATATACTATGCTTTAAGATGTCAGCATTAGGGGAAGCTGGAACAAGACTGTATGGGGGAACTCTTTGAACTATCTTTGATTCTTCTCTAAATGTAAAAGTAACTGAAAATTTAAATTAAAAGAATTGATGATAGATCACAGTATGCTCTGGCATAGAACTTTGAAGGAGTTCAAAGAATTGAATTCGGTAGATTCAATAAATCCTAGATGGGAATCTGCTTATTTGTGTAAACAAAGATTGTCAGCTCTTACATGTATAAAAAAAGAAAAATAGGAATAATATTGATGCTAAACCTGTCTCATTCTAGCAATGGTAGTATTCATCCATGGATGTGAATTAAATAAATTCTTGGGTGGCTCAGTCCACTTGGCATCTTTAAAAAATAAATAAATAAATATTTAAAAATCTTTTTAAATATTTATTTATTTATTTATCTTATTATACATATATATCTCTCCATCACTTGGGCTCACTCAAATAAATAAACCTTAAAAAAATAAAGAGAAAATGAGATGATGTAAAATTTCCAACAATTAAAACTTGTTCACGTATTTTTTTTTAAAGATTTTATTTATTTATTTGACAGATCACAAGTAGGCACGGGGGGAGGGGGAGGTGGGGGGGGGAGGGCGGGAAGCAGGCTCCCTGCTGAGCAGAGTCCGCTGTGGGGCTCCATCCTAGGACTCTGGGATCATGACCTGAGCCAAAGGCAGAGGCTTTTCCTGGCACCCCAAAACTTGTTCATGTATTTGTTTGAAGTTTATTTTTATTTTCATCTTCATTCTTTTTTTTGTTTTGTTTTTTTAAGATTTTATGTATTCACCTTGAGAGACAGCACGAGAGACAGAGCATGAGCCAGGGTGAGGGGCAGAGGGAGAAGCAGACTCCCTGCTGAGCAGGGAGCCCAAAGTGGGGCCCAATTCCAGGACCCTGAGATCATGACCTGAGCCAAAGGCAGACTCGTAACCTACTGAGCCAGCCAGGTGCCCTTTGATTGTGTATTTTTTGAATGGATTATGGAAGATGTCAAATCACTACAGTGGAAATTTCTTTTTAGTTTTATTTAACAATGCTAATGTTTGCAATCCACGTGAAACCCTCTGCAGATAATTAAACTTACAATAATAAATTCATGCAAATAAAATTTTGCAGACCACCAGTTTAGAACAAGGTCTTTCAAGTGTTTGACCACAACTCCCATGATACATTTTGCAATGTGATCCAGTATATACATTACATTATTTACAACTAAAAGATTCCTGAAACAATCTGCACTCTGTGTTAGAGCTTCTTTTTAAATGCCAGTAGTGACCCATTAGATTGATTTGATAACCTCAGGGAATCATGTAACAGGTTTGAAATAGTCCCTAAACAAATGTTTGACTCTGAAGGTGACAGAACAATTGAATGACAGCTGGAAGGGAATGCAGGGTGAGGGGACAGAACTAATGACACACTTCTACTCATCAGTAGGGAGCCAAAGGTTGAAAATACAGGAGAAGTGGTGGTTGATGGAACAGCTTTCTAAAGAAACTGGGTCAGGGAGCTGAGTCAGCTGTCTGATGGAGTTCAGTTTGATGGCAAGGAGAGAATCCATTCCTCTGAGACAGGAAGAAATTGGGGGGATGGAATAAGGATGTGGCTTGTAATTAGGAACAGGACGCCACGAGACAGTACAGGTGGCCGATAGTGACGGCCTCCCTGAGCTCTGAGCCTGCACAGCTATGGTGGTTCCACTTTCTTTTTTTTTTAAAGATTTTATTTATTTATTTGAGAGAGAGACAGTGAGAGAGAACATGAGCGAGGAGAAGGTCAGAGAGAGAAGCAGACTCCCCGCAGAGCTGGGAGCCCGATACGGGACTCGATCCCAGAACTCTGGGATCATGACCTGAGCTGAAGGCAGTCGTCCAACCAACTGAGCCACCCAGGCATCCCTGGTGGTTCCACTTTCTATCTTCCGGTTCCTGCAGCAACACTAGGCTATAGGACAGTGAAGGTGAAACAGTTTGAGTGTTCTGTTTTGCCAGGCACATAAAAGGAAGGGCCAGGAGAAAGGGCGATCAGAGAGGATAGCAAGAAAGCAGTTCCGATGATTAACCATGGTCTGGGAGAAAGCAGAAGGACAGGGAAAACGGGGAACCCAAGCGTCCAGAAGTCCAGATGAGAAGGTAGGAACTGGAAAGGGGAGAGTTTGAAGTCAGAGAATATTTGAGTTTCCAGATGTTAGAAGAATTCAGAGCGCCTGGGTGGCTCAGTTAGTTAAGTGTCTGCCTTTCCCTCAGGTCATGATCTCAGGGTCCTGGGACTGAGCTCCAGGCCGGCTCCCTGCTCAGTGGGGTGTGTGCTTCACCCTCTCCGTCTGCCCTCCCCCTGGCTTGTGCTTTCTCTCTCTCGCTTGCTCGCTCGCTCTCCCTCTCCTGCAAATAAGTGATCTTAAAAAAATATTTTAGGAGAATTCCACAGCCAGCTCACCTGTGGGTAAAAATGGGTAAGGCTCAGGTGGAACCAGACCTAATTTCAAGAACTGGAAAGCAAGGCATCCTCCACACTGGGCAGCTGTTCAAGATAAAGGTTACCGAAAATCACTAATAGCACCGGGTTAGAAGTTTAAGATGGATAAATGGGAGAAACTCCACATTTTTAGAAGCTCTCCCTGTCAGCCGCAGGGAACTCCCCTGGCTTGCCAGAAAGCTGTCTCCCTCTGCCCGCTGGAGAGTCCATTATTCGCCCAGCCCTGGTGAAAATACGGAGCCTGTTCCCTCGTCCTCAAACACAGTATTCAGAATGCTCACAATTGTTATTCTTGAGCAGTGGGTTGATAAAGACTGCCTCTTACTCTCTCCTCTCTGTTTTCCAAGTGCTCGACAATGTGCAAGTGTTGTTCAAATCAGAAGTAAGTAAAAGCTTTAAAAAAAAAAAAAAAAAAAAAAAAGACTGTCTCCTTCCTCATTTTTCTCCAGATTTGTCTGGAGATTGATCCAGACTGATCCAGACTGATCCACAACTGTCTCAGTTGTGCCTCCCTCTGGCCTCTTGTAATTGTTCACCTCACTAGGATGATCACACCTGAACCTTCCTGCTTCAGGGTTTCCTACTCCAGCCCAGTCAGCCATTCGACACCCCTGCACCACTGCATCTTTCCTTAGCAAGCTACCTACCACCTTTCAGGGAAAACGCCGACTCAGCCCTGTGTTCAAGAGTGCCCAGCAGCTGAGCCCCAGACTTGTTGGAACCCACCATTCTCAGGATAGATCTCTAGGTCCTGTTTCCCTCCATCTGGATTGCCCCACACCCCGTTCTTACATCCATGTGCATTACATCTAGGACGCCTGGGTGGCCCAGTCAGTTACGCCATGGGCCCTAGCCATGGCTTAGCAGGAAGCCGGCTGCTCCCTCTCCCATGCCCCTCCCCTCACTCATGCTCCCTGGTGCGCACTCCCTCAAATAAATAAAATCTTCGAGAGAGAAAAAAAAGACCCACATCCAAGTTATTTCCTCCTGGAAACCTTGCTTCATGCGGTCTTTACGTGAGTACCTGTGACTCAATAGTCCTCAGCTGCAAATTAGAAAATTTTATTGCAGACACAGTGTCCATAATCCTGGTTGGTTCACCTGTATGAGGTCAAACACAGGCAATCATTTCATTTCTAACAAGCCATGATGTCTTATGAATAATTGACTTCTTTAAAATGTTCAAAAGCAATCAGCACCCCACTCTGCACACAGTTCACATTGAGCTGCTCCCTCTGGCTTGAAGAGCAAATGTGAAAAACCAGGTTTCAGATCGGTATTGTTTGACGCTGTGGGATTTAATTATTTTGGATAAAGTTAGTAGGGCACCTGGCTGGCTCAGTCAATAGAACATGCTTCTTCATCTCAGGGTTGTAAAAAAAAATGTTTTTTTTTTTTTAGATTTATTTATTTATTTATTTGACAGAGATCACAAGTAGGCAGAGAGGCAGGCAAAGAGAGAGAGAGAGAGGGAAGCAGGCTCCCTGCTGAGCAAAGAGCCCCATGTGGGACTCAATCCCACGACCCTGAGATCATGACCTGAGCTGAAGGCAGCGGCTTAACCCACTGAGCCACCCAGGCGCCCTAAAAAAATTTTTTTAAAAGATTTTATTTATTTACTTGACACAGAGAGAGAGATCACAAGTAGGCAGAGAGGCAGGCAGAGAGAGAGAGAAGCAGGCTCCCCGCTGAGCAGGGAGCCCAATTCGGGGCTTGATCTCAGGACCCTGAGATAATGACCTGAGCCGAAGGCAGAGGCTCAACCCACTGAGCCACCCAGATGCCCCTCAGGGTTGTAAATTTGAGTCCCATGCTGGGTGTAGAGATTACTTTAAAAATCCTAAATCAGTTTAAATAAGAAGCAATTATTTTGTCTGATGGACCTTCTGGATTTAAGAATAAAAAGAGTGTACAGGAAAAAACAGTATTGGGGCTCCTGGCTGGCTCAGTCAGGAGTCTCTTGATCTTGGGGTTGTGGGTTCGCACACCACACTGGGTGTAGAGATTACTTAAATAAACTTAAAAAACGAAAAGAGAACTATTATGCTGTGATCCTACTTTTGTATGTTTGTTACTATACACAAAAAAATCTGGGTTATGGCTTTTCTCAGTGGTTATCTCTGAGGGAGGGGAGGTGATTACAATATATACTTCCGTAGTATCTGTAATATACTTCCATAGTAATATACTTCCCGTAGTATCTTAGGTTTTTCTGTGAATTGGATTTGTTATCAGAAAAGGTGAACTCATGGGGCTCCTGGGTGGCTCAGTGGGTTAAGCCGCTGCCTTCGGCTCAGGTCATGATCTCAGGGTCCTAGGATCGAGTCCCGCATCAGGCTCTCTGCTCAGCAGGGAGCCTGCTTCCTCCCCCCTCTCTCTCTCTCTGCCTGCCTCTCTGCCTACTTGTGATCTCTCTCTGTCAAATAAATAAATAAATAAATCTTTAAAAAAAAGAAAGAAAGAAAAGGTGAACTCATGGGGCTCCTGGGTGGCTCAGTGGGTTAAGGGTCTGCCTTCCACTCAGGTCATGATCCCAGGGTCCTGGGATTGAGTCCCACATCAAGCTCTGCTCAGCAGGAAGTCTGCTTCCCCCTTTCACTCTCCCTCTGTGCACTTTCTCTCAAATAAATAAAATCCTGAAAAAAGAAAATGCGAACACATTTTTAAGAACTTTACACATATATGAACTAAATAATTCCCCCAAGGTAAGTGTTGAAGTGAACTAACCTAATCATCTTTTAAGCTGAAAAAAGATGTTCCAGACCCTTAAGGAACTGAAGATTTTTTTTCTCATTTAAAAACAAAACTGGGGTGCGCCTGGGTGGTACAGTGGTTAAGCGTCTGGCTTTGGCTCGGTCACGATCCCAGGGTCCTGGGATCAAGCCCAAAGGACTGCATCTGGCTCCTTGCTCAGCGGGGAGCCTGCTTCTTTTCCACTCCCCCTGCTTCTGTTCCCTCTCCCGCTGTGTCTCTCTGTCAAATAAATAAATAAAATCTTTAAAAAAATAAAAACAAAACCAAGACCTATCTGAGCCAGTTTCTAACTGTTGCTGGATTATTTCTCACTCCAGAAACACACTCAAGCTGTGTCCATTTTGTCTCTTCATCAAACAGCTGCAGTAACTTTTTTTTTTTTAAGATTTTATTTATTTATTTGACAGAGAGACACAGCGAGAAAGGGAACACAAGCAAGGGGAGTGGGAGAGTGAAAGCAGGCTTCCCGCTGAGCAAGGAGCCAGATGCAGGGCTGGATCCCAGGACTCTGAGATCATGACCTGAGCTGAAGGCAGAGGCTTAACGACTGAGCCACCCAGGCGCCCCCACAGTAACTTCTTGCATGACTGGTTTTTTTTGCTGTTGTCTCCAAGAATGAAACCTTCCAGAAAGCCTTGCAGCTTAAAAACCTAGTTCTAGACCTTCCTCCTCCCAAGAGTCTGCTTTAACAAAATAGCGGCATTGGCAACGGGCAGTACTTTGCAGAGGCTGAAAGTCTGGGGTGTGGCCTGAAATTCTTGCATTTGCATTTCTAACAATCTCCCTGGTGGGGGCAAGGACGCTCTTCTGAGGATCACGCTCTGAGTGGCAGGGAGTAGAGTATTTCTAACCCTATTTCACCTCCCCACTAGCTTTTCTCCTGCAATCCCTTGCAACAGGGCGTTGTGTACAGCGGGTAATAACTGACCATGCTTAGCTAGTAGCTAACATAGCAGAATGATTCCCGGAACAGTAATGGGTTTCCCGTCTTTTCTTTTCCCTCTTTAGTCTTTTTGCCGCAACACTCTTGCTTCCCACATAGTGCTTAACCCTGGTTATACGTTAAAAATCACCTGAGGAGCTTTAGGAAGAACAGGCAATGCCCTTTGGCCAATTCAATTCAACCTTGTAAAGCAGGGATCCAGACATTGGTAGATTTAAAAAAGCTTCCTGTGGGGGCACCTGGGTGGCTCAGTGGGTTAAACCTCTGCCTTCAGCTCAGATCATGATCCCAGGGTCGTGGAATCGAGCCCCGCATCGGGCTCTCTGCTCAGCGGGGAGCCTGCTTCCTCCTATCTCTCTGCCTGCCTCTCTGCCTACTTGCGATCTGTTAAATAAATAAAATAAGATTTAAAAAAAAAAAAAAAAAGCTTCCTGTCTGGTTCTAACGTGCGACCAGGGTTGCCCTATGCTTCACTGACTGAAGGAGCAATAGCGCAAGGTGACACAGTCATCTGCATTCCTTAGAGGTCCAGAAAGGTCTCATAACTAAGATACTCAGGATAATACTTCTACCCCCCATGTAGATTACCCAGATGAGAACGGATGCGCCATGACTGTGGGGTAAGTCTAGATAGATGGGACTGAGCCTGGTGGTGATTTCAGTGCCCTTGTGTGGCACAGGGGGGACAGGATGACTCCTACACACTCTGACTTGGCCCAGAAGTTGCAGAGGGTGCTGCTGGAGCTGAAGGGGCCAGGGTCCATCACTGAACACCAGATGGGGCAAGGGAAGGCTCAGTGGATACCTTTCGGGGGGAGCCTTAGGTGTACCACCCCCAATAGAACGTAAAGTTCTATTGTTGGATTATGAAAAGAAATGGAAAGAGAATATAAAGAGAAATTATTTTGGATTATATAGTCCCAGTCCTTGCTAACTTGAGTTGTGGACCAAGATTCACATTTGTAACACTGGCAAGGATTCCAGTGTTGGGCCTTCAGAAACACTGTATGTGTACTTTATATAGACGGTTCTTGACTACCAGAGGGCCTCCTGTCCCCTGGGGAGAGAACTCATGGGGTGGGGGAAGCATGTCCCATCCCCAGCCTTTGCCAAAGGTTTCTGGGCCCTTTCTGAAAAAAGAGCAATGGGCCGGATGTCCAGGACTCTGCTCCCTGCTCCCCACTCTCCCTCTACCTCCATATTTTATTTTTTTATCAACTATAAAGCAAAAAAAACAAAAACAAAAAAAAACAAAATCCAACAACAAAAAACAAACAAAAAAAAAAACCCACCAAAAAACAAAACCCAAAACCAAAGCAAAAAATGTTGTATTTGTTGTAACTATCAAAAGATGAAGATAGGGGCCCCTGGGTGGCTCAGTGGGTTAAGCCTCTGCCTTCGCCTCTGTCATGATCCCAGGTTCCTGGGATCTAGCCCCGCATTGGACTCTCTGTTCAGTGGGAAGCCTGCTTCTTTCTCTCCCACTCCCCCTGCTTGTGTTCCCTCTCGCACTGTCTCGATCTCCCTGTCAAATAAATAAAATCTTAAAAAAAAAAAAAAAGATGAAGATAATTACTGTGGTGGTTCATCTCAATGAAGCATTTATTTAGTCTCTGCCTGAGCTCTTGGTCCTTAATCTCATATGTATATAAACAGAGTTAACTAAACACTCCTGATTACTTCCAGTAACCAGACACTTGAGTCCTAAAAACAGTAAAAAGGGTTTATTCATTAGGAAAAAATGTAAGCTCCACATGGGTGGGGATTTTTGTGTTTTGCTCACTGATGTATCCCACACACCTAGAACAGTGCCCTGCACACAGAAGGCACTTGGGAAATATTTGTTGAATAAGTGAAAATGCATCTCCTGTGAAGGACTGTCCCACTATAAGTCCAAACGTGCCACCAGCCCCACTGGGCAAAAGTGGCCCAAAGAGTTCAACAAGGGGGTCCTCAAGAGTCTGAGGAGTTTGGAAACAAGTTGCCTTTGCCTACCCAAAGATATAAGGGCACCTATTGGCTGCTTCTCTCCTCTGGCCCTTGTAGCAGACGCAAGCTTGCTGTGATGATTTGGATTAACAGAGCTGACATCCTCAGATTATGTAGCTCCGTGGTTCTCAAAGTGTGGTCCCAGGATTAGCAGCATCAGAATCTTGGGCTCCACTCTAGACCTACTGAATCAGAAAATCTGGGGGTCCAGCCTAGCAATGGGTCTTAACAAGGTCTCCAGGTCATTCTCTAATGCCCTCTAACATTTGAATATCGCTGATGGAGCAGAATAACAGGCAAGAGGTTGAGCTAGAGGAGGACCAAGTGTTTAAAGTTAAGGGCCCTGGGTGGCTCAGTGGGTTAAAGCCTCTGCCTTTGGCTCAGGTCATGGTCTCAGAGTCCTGGGATCCAGCCCCGCATTGGGCTCTCTGCTCGGCAGACAACCTGCTTCCCCCTCTCTCTGCCTGCCTCTCTGCCTACTTGTGATCTCTGTCCGTCAAATAAATAAAATAAAAATAAAAATCTTAAAGTTCAGGGCCCATTTTGAGTGCTGGGCAGGTGGGGTGTGCATCCAAGCAAAAAGATGCTTCCTGCCCTCCTGCAGTTCCTTGGGGAGCTAGTGATGAAGGCTGTTTAGAACTCATGGGTTGGATAGGAGTTTTTCTGGGGAGAGTCCCTGTGGGATACTGAGGCCGAAAAGGTGGGGAGGGAAAGAGTGAAGTTAAAATTCTCCCTTGTTCTAGATATAGTAGGTTCTGACCGGACGTAGTAGATGGTTGTTCTATTGGAATTGCAGGAGAAGAGGCATAGTCAGGTCCTCAGAACATAAAGGAAGCTGTTTAGTACAAGAAACTGGAATATCTGGAAAGCTCAAGAGGACAGCAGTTATAAAGAAGAATTGAAGTAGGAGCAAAGAGAGAGAGTTTGCCTCATTCAGGAGTCCATGAAGACTCCTGGGGAGAGACAATGTTATGACCTCCTTTCTCTCCCTTCCTTGACAAAAGAGAGCTTCTGACCGAACTGTAAACTTTCATGCAGTTACTCATGCAGGGACTGAAGCTTTCATGATGCAGACCCAAGAGCCAGGGCCCTCTGCTAACCACCCCTCACTGGATCCAAATACCCATCAGTCACATATACTTTGTGTTGCATCTGTGCAAATGCTACACATAGCAGCCCAGCTGTTTTGATGGGTCAGGATCAACTATCCCTTGGGCTGAGCATGTCTTCCTGTTGGTGATGGCTTGTCTTCAACCCTGGAGGAACATGAAGGGAGCCGTCATGTCTGAGATAAAGAAGAAAGAATTGGAATCTCCAGAAGGGAAAGAAGAGTCTGGTTGAAAGTTCGTTCTGCTTGGAGGTGCCAAATCCTGTCAATGGAGGGATAATCCACTGGTAACTGAGTGGCATTTCCAAACATAGCTTGACTACAGAAAAAACAAAAACAAAAACTGGAGGGGCCATCTTCTTCTTTTGTGGTTTGAGAGCTCCCAAATCCAGGGCTAAATAGGTAGAGGTAATGAACCAAAGCACACAAGGCTACAAGGCACTTACATAAAAATTCTCTTTTGCCTCTGGGCCTCTTGTACTGTCAAAAGCTGATCTGGTTTAAATGCCGTCTAGGAAGGATAGGAGAGAGGAAGTCATGCTACTTTCCCCCACAAATCAGTACCACTAGCATAATTTCTCAGTGAATTGAGTAAAAGGGAGAGAAGGTTCACCAGGCTTACAGTGTTTGAATTCAATGCCACTATGCAGGACATTAGAGCTTTCTAGTAGGTTGTACATGCCCCTTGCCTGAGCTAAGAGGGTCAGCTCAGGTGCCAGGAAACAGAGCTCTGGATGGGCTTCTTGGTGGTTCTTGAAGGGCTCAGGAGCTGAAACTGTCCCAGGAGTTGGGAGATGGCCTGAGTGACAACTACATTTATATCCATGATTCCAGTGCAAATCTGAACCTATCCTGATACAGCCTAAGGAAAGTGTTTTTTAACAGTTCAGAGTCCTGTCCTTTTGGAAGGCAGTCTTGTTTCTCCTATGTTAGGGTGGAGTGATGCAGAAAAGGTTTAAATGCAACCTAATAGTGAAGGTTCAAGTTCAGAAGCCAAGCAGGAGTAAATTTGGCTCCTAAGTGGATGGAGCCACCTGGCTACTGTTGGTGAGTGGTGAGTTGAGGACTGAAGGCAGTACCATGGCATGCATGGCTGTATTTGGTTGGAGGGGGAGAGACAGGTTGTCACTAGCTTGTCCCAAATGAGGTCTGAGCAGTGTAGAAGTGTTCTCCGTTACCAGGGGATACACCTCTGGTCACTGTCTGGAATACTTGCCCCTCAGTATTCTTCTCAGAGAACGAGGGGCCAGTCGCATCATCTTGAGATAACGTGAAGAAGTGTGCTTAGGTCTACAATACCTGTAGCACCCTCACTTTCCCTCACCTAACTGAATGGAACAGAGCAATGGAGATGTAGGCTTCCTTCCTTGTTTTAATGAACTCTTCCAGCAGGGGGCAGCACAAACTGGAATATTGCAGCTGGAAAACTCAAAAACATTTCCTAGAGAACCTGAGAATAAGGATCAGCTCAAAGGTCTTCCTTTAAAAACCAGCGCCCTGGGTTATGGCCTCTGAACAACTGGGGGAGGGAGGGGTTCATTTCCACTCTGGCCATGGGGTCTCCTCTCTCCCTACAGGATACCTGCAAGTTGTATTCTTTGGAATGTCTACATTCAAGAAAACCTAATCTTCAGGGATTATACTTCCATCTGCCGTTTTCTCCCCTTCTCGTGTTGATTTAACCTGCTGCAGTTGAGGAGGGAGGCTTTGTCCTAGTTATTTTCAGAAACTGAGGTATCTACTGCCTGTCACTGGGGGGCTGACTCTTCCTTGCAGGATTCATCGTCCCACAGCAAGGGGCACGTGTCCTCTGCTTAGGAGGGCAGGGAGGGTTGACTAAGTTCTGAACCTTATTTTGAGAAGGCCAGGTTTGTGATTTTAGCAAGGAAAGCTGAATATATAAGACAAGAATCACACGTAGCCTCAATCTCTAAACATAGGTTACGTCCGTGAGGTCAGCACCAGGAAAGGAGAAAGCTCTGTTATGCCCACTGCTCTGTCTCCAGTGCTTGAATGCATACAGTCGGCACTCAATAAATAGCCCTTGCATAAATGAAAGCATGAAATCTATCTTCTTTCACTCCTTGGCTTTCACCCTCATCCAATCCACTGAACACTCGAAGGTCTGCTGGGCTCTAGTTACCTTCACCTGATTCACCTGAGCACCGGTGTGGCACTGCCTCATTCTAATACCTCCAACCAACATCCTAGTTGTCTAGGGCTCAGAATCTACAGAACCCAACCTCAGTTCCAACCAGTACGATCTAAAGAGCATGCATGGGCTTTGGAGCTGGACAGACAGAAGCTGGAATCCTAATTCTGACACATAGCCACCACGGACATAAGTAAAATGGGATTAAAAACATCTACCTTAAAAAAAAGAAGAAAATCTACCTTACATTCTCAGGGCCATGAATAAGATTGTAGTAAAGCTACAGGCATACAAAAGGCATTCAACCAATGATTCCCCCCCCCCAAAATAACCAAATCTTAATGCTACCTAAATTTACCTTGTGCTACAGAACACACAGGAGCCTCCCATGATATTCACATGATATTCCTATGCACACTGTATCCGTTCCAGACACCCAGCCATTGCTCCTGCAGTCTCTCTGGCAGCCCGCCCAGCCCACAGCCTTCATCTGCTCCTGCCCTGCTCCCACTCTGCTTACAAGCACTTCATCATGCCTCAGTTTTATCCTCAGGTGGTGGTCTTGACATTCCTCTGTATTGCCTCAAGAACTAGCACCTTGCTGGGTATGGATTAGAGGCTTAGCAAAGGCTTGTTAAATCAGACTGAGGTGGGAAAGGACCACTTGCAGGTCTCTGAATGAACCCTGCCTCTCCTGAGGTACGGGCTTTCAGTCCAAGGGATTCCTTGATTTGGCTGTGTCCTTGGGCCCTTCCTTGAGTCATTTCCATGGTGAATGTCTCATGAAGGGATACTGGTAGAAAGATGACCTTGTCTGGCTTCCTGGGAGTCGGAGGGATGCCCACAGCTGTACCAACAGCAGCAAGGAAGTTGGAAAATGACTGGCGGTTCAGGTCCCCGCTGCACTCGTGCTCCCTGGAACATTCCCCAAGGTTCTGGTTTTGGCCTTCTTGTTTACTTGGTGCCAACTGCTAACCCGGCATTCCCTTCTGACCTCTCTTCTGGGCCACCTGGACTGGAAACCTCCAGGTCACGTCTCTCCTCCTTCCACCAAGTGCCGTCAAGCCTCCTTTCCCAGGAGAGAGTATGGCAGACTCCACTCCATTGCAGCCGCTTCATCCACATGCAGACTCACCAGCTTTGACATTCCTCCAGCTAAACTGCTCTTGGCCCCAGTCCCTTGGCCATTCCTGACCCAGGAAGGCCCTTCCTAAATTCAAGTCCTATACTACATAGGGTCCTATATAGTCCCTCCTCCTGTCTGAAGGTTTCTCAGATTCCCTTATCCTATGGCATCTGCACAGCTGCCACACATTGGACAACCACGAAAGTATTGCTTTACGACCTTTCTAGGTGTCCGACTACCCACGGTACCTTGCATCTCCAGACCAAGTGGTAATACCTCGTCTTTCTATTCCTTGGCTCACAGCATGTGGCGGCTGTTCCTGAGTTGTCCCTGGGTTCCCAAGCCAAACTCGGATGGTTTCATAGGGTGTCCCTACAAAAGCTGTAAGACTCAGTACACTGGGATGGTAGAATGGACCACGGGGAGCCTCCTGTTATAGATCTTTGCCACTTCATAGTACCCAGCTAAAATGATGCTCAAGAGAGGTGCCTGGGTGTCTCAGTCCGTGAAGCAGCAGGCTCTGGATTTCAGCTCTGGTCCTGATCTCAGGGTCCTGGAATCGGGCCCCACCCACCCCTTCCCATCAGGCTCTATGCTTAGCGGGGAGTCTGCTTGAGAATTCTCCCTCCCTTTGCCCCCCCCCCCACCACTTATGCTTGCTCTAAAATAAATCTTTGTAAAAAGAAAAACACCTGGGTTTTCTGGAGGATACTTGTGTTCAGTGGGAAAGGCGTACAACTTGTAAATGATTTTCTTATTGTCAGAGAAGCCTATTTTTACCCTCTCTTGGACTAGAAGATATAGGACCAAGGGGAATGGTTGTATCGTGCAGACTTGTGAGCAAGACCTCAGGTTGGATGCTTTTACTGGAAAACTGAAGGACGGGCAAGGCTGGCTGGTCTTTATCCCAATTCTAGGTGGAGCTTCAGTTGCTGTCTTTGCTCTGGTGGAGGCCTCTCCACTATGTCCCTTTCTATCTATAGGAAAAGGGTATGCTGCCGGCCTGAAGCCAGCAGGCAGCCAGAGCTGGGCCTTTCCGCATGCCCTCACCAGGCACATGGATTCCAGCTGCCTTCAGTCCTTGTGAGGGGAGGGGACTCCAACTCAGCTGTAGGAAAGACCAGACAAAGACCGTGACCACTAAGCCCTGCTACTCCCCAAATGGCAGACTGACAAGTGCTAGGAGTCCAGAACTGTAAGGTCCAGCTCAGCCATTGCCTCTTGGCCAAAGGCCATCCACCCCCAGCATACCCTGTAATGAGAAACACCCGCTGCTTTTCAGCAAGTCCTCTGCCCGGCATTCAAGGCCCTTAGAAATCTGGCTCTTTTCTGGCCATTTATAAAAGCTACCCCAACCACACAAATTGCTGGCTCTGGCTAAAGGGGGCAGGTTGAGGTCTTGTCCTTGTACACCCTGGTTCCCCAAGACCACTCGACCTGGGCCGTAGTGGACCCCCAGCTCTCCTCCGCCCACTCCTCCTCAGGATCCCAGCTACAGCATCCCCTCCATGGAGCCTCTACTTGCATGGGCCACTCTCTGGTAACCAATCCTAATACGATCTCTTTTATACTCCCTTTCCTTTTGAGCAAATCTTACGCTTCAGTGAAATCCTCAAGACAGAGCACTCATCTCATGTTTGTGTCCCCCAGACGGTGCACACAAAGGGATCACTGGACAAACAGAAGGGGGAGCATGAGTCAAAGACATGCTATATCATGCAAGGCTCAGGTTCTTCCCCTGGACTCTTGCAGGGAATGGGCCACAGAGCGAAGGTGACAGCAAGACTTGACAGGTTTAGGGGACAAAGCCCAGAGAAGAAATTTTACCTACCACTGACCAGGAGCTGGAGAGCAGCAGGCAGCTCAAAGCCAGTCCCATCTGTTGTGTACTGGTGTGCGTTTTACTTCTCTGAGCCAGTCTCCTGAGCTATACAATGAGGATAACACTTCGTCTACTTACCTCCTAGGTTCAGTGTGAGAATCAAGCGAGATAACATATAGGAAAGTGCTTAGAAGTACAAACAGTAGTTGGTGTTAGTTATCCAGATGGAGTTGAAAAGAGCTCAGACAGGGGCCAACTCTTGGCCCTAGGGCGAAGGTGGCTTTTATTTCCTCTCTTGGGGAAGGAGGGGACAGCAACCTAAGGAAGGGGTGGGTGCGCCCCCAGAGGCTGGGGCCGGAAGAGCTGGATAATCACTCAGAAGGGCTCCTCCACATCCAATCCTGGCCCTGGGCTGCAGGCTGTGCCCACAGAGTCACTTCCCTTAGGGTGGCAGCTCCCCCCTGAGGGGAGGCACATGGAGGTATCCGCTGGTGTTCTCGAAGAGGAAGGGGGAGCAGGTGCCCTGAATGAGGAAGGGCATGGGATGGCCGACCATCCCATGCCCGAGGGCCGGGATGGCCGACCACATACTCAATGCCTGCCCAGGATTATGACTTGCAAACGGCCTGGCTGGTGTGACTTTTCTCCCGAGAAGGGCCAGGGGTGCCCTGAAGAAGGGCCAGGGGTGCCCTGAGGCATTGCTCGATTCAATGGCTGGTCCTTTAAATGTCCATTTCAAACTGTGACTCTTCACCTAGGGAGAGAAGGGGCAGACAGCCAAGTAAGCAACAGGTGAATGGTAGGGCCCATATTTTAGAGGCCAGGGAGAGGCGTTATTTTTCATTTTGTTGTTCCTAAGAGTGGGGGCGAAGGAGAATAGAGGGAGGGCAGGACTCCAGTAGGATTTCCTGGAAACAGGCCTGAAGGTCCAGCTGTACTCTCTTCCCTAATCCTAAAGGAAGAGTAGAGCCTGGGTCTCCCCACAAGAGAAGGGACTGTCCTAATTTTTGTACAGTTTTTATTTCTCTTAATAAGAATGAATGTTTACTTGACTTTGATATAAATATAACCTCACAGAAGAATATTCCTTAAACAAAAACCTTTTTCAAGCATGTGTCCCAACTGTGGTTTTGAAGTTCGTAACACAACCCACGAGGCATATGTCCAAATACCCATGGACTAGCCTGACTCTGCAGTAAAGGGGTTATTTTGGTAATTCAGCTACTCACTGCCCTCACCCTAACTCTTTCCACAAAGATCTCCAAGCAACTCAGGCTGCAGGAGGTTGTTTTCTTAAATGGAGCTGCCTCATTCATGATCTCTCAAGTAAGGCTGCTTTGAGGTTCTATGTACCGAGATGCCCACCCCGGCCCCCAGAAGGAAACTGGCCACTTCTTCTGGTTATATTTATCCAAATATATGGTCCAAGGCTAGAGGCTTTGGTTAATATCCCGTTAAGCAAAATGAAAAATTATGTCCATCCCTCACCAGCACAACGGAACTCTTAAGCCATTATTGTGGTTCAGGGTTGGTCAGCCTGGGGCACCTCTGGGCCAACCCTGCATTTGCGGTGGGTGAGCAAAGCTCCAGAAACTGGGAGGGACTTGCCGCAGCCAGCAGGTAGTGATGGTTCCACAATGTCAGGTGTGACTATCTCCATCCTCAACTTTTGAGGCAAAAGGGGGTGGGTGGGAAGTACCATGGAGCTGACCCCATGAATCTGTCCATCCTTCTCTGCATCCTTCAACGAAAGGCAGTGACCACACTGCCTGGAGCGGTCCTTCACACTGCTCTGTGTGTGCCCAGCCTCACCTCCCTTCCTCCCTCCTTCCCAGTGCTCTCCAAGTCTACAAGGCAAGGCAAAGCAAGGGCTGTCGGGCATGGACTGTGGGGTCCCCAGGGTAATTATGAATCACGTCCTGCAGGCCCTAGGTAGATGGACTCTGCAGCTGTCAGCAGGGCCAGCCCAGCCCGAGGTCCCAGTTGCTTCCTGTCTGGCCTTGGTCCACTGCCTTCCGGGTGAAGGGTCAGCGGGTTCCGATGGGACTCACAGGCTGTCTGCAAGTGCTTACACTTCATCCTCCCACAGCAGAAGAGCTGAGCCACTCTGGTGAGCTAGTCACGATGCCACACAGAGTGCATTCACACACACCTCCGCTGGGGTGGTCACCCTCATCAGGGTGGGGGGAAGGTGGGGTAAGATATCAGGAAGGACCTAGCCGCCCCATGTCACCTGCAGAAACAACGGGTTGCATTGTTTTGATTGGTCTTCCTCAAGAGCCCACTAGTGATCATTACTCTGACAGGAGGCACCCCGAATGCCTTCCTGATCCTATAGGCCTATAATCTCCCAGAAGGCAAGTTTACTGTATCTTTGATAAGTCATGTCCTCAACATGCACACCATGGGTGTGTCCCAAATGTGGCAGACACAAGGAAATGCTTCAGGGACAATTATACCAAGGGTCACGCTGATGTCAGTTGTTTGAATAGTCTCCCCTGTGACACCTGCTCTGATGTGTCACCGAAATCAGGGCTTGCACCTGGTCTGTGTTCTAGCCACTCCCTCTTCACTCTCCTTTCCTGAGCATCATTTCAAACAAGCTCCCCACGAATTAGATTACCTGATGGGGCCAAACCACCTCTCCTGGAGTTCTTGGACCCCTTCCATGGGGAAGGTTGGTGCCGCTGAGACTTCTACCCACCCTCCCGACACCCCTTGTCTGGTCTCTGAGCTGCTCCACAGAAGGCGGGGAAGTGACCATCATTCCCTTCCCTGAAATATCCTCTCTGAAGGGACTCCACCGGCCACATACGTCCCTTCCTGAGGAAGAGCCTGGTCGAGCCCTGTCACTCACCGCCGGCTGGCTTATCTTCCGGGCTGTTGCGCAGGTGGTTCTGGCTGGGCTCTGTGGGGGGCTCCTCACTGGCGGGGCTGGTGACCCCGGGAATGGTGGGCAGGTCCCTCGGAGGTGTTTTGGTCACAGGTGAGTTCCGACACTCCATCAAGAACTTCCGGTCATAGATGATCCTGGTACCTGCAGCGGGGCAGGGACATTGAAAAAGCCATCTCCAACCTCCTACCTGCTTATTTTCCAGTTCTGAGGCATGGCTCTAGCAGAGGTGGCATGTTTTTCTGCAAAAGCCAGATCAAGGAGTGAGGCTGGGGTGCCTGGCGGGCTCAGTCAGCAGAGCATATGACTCTTGATCTTAGGGTTGTGAGTCTGAGGCCCACCTTGTGGGTAGAGTTAACTTTAAAAAAAAAAAAGAAAAAAAAAGCGCACGCACGCGCACACACACACACACACACACACACACACATAAAGGGAGGAGCAAGGCAAATTCAGGCGTCCCGCTGCAGCCCTCCTCTGCTGCCTCAGAACCACCAACCCCATCATGTGGACGCTCCGATGGAAGAAGAGGCCTGGCAGCCCGCCACACTGCACCTTCTCCCCTGGGCTCTCTCCTTAAAACCCATCAGCTCCCTTACCTCATCAGTGCTCAGTGCTATTACTCAGGACAATCACAGCCAATATTACAGAAGATACATGTTTTTTATTTATTTAACAGACAGCACACACAGGAGGAGGTCCAGAGGGAGAGGGAGAAGCAGACTCCCCAGTGGGCAGGGAGCCTGATGATGGGGGGCTCGATCCCAGGACCAGGGATCATGACCTAAGCCAAAGGCAGATGCTTGACTTACTAAGCCACCCAAGCTCCCCTAAAGGGTACATTTTAATTCGTTTTTCAATTCAGTACTTCGAGTACCCGCATGGGATTTCCAGAATCTGTAACTTTATTTTATAGATGAGCAAAGAGAAAGTTGAGTGAATCCCCCAAACTAGTAAAAATGAGAACTCTCCCACCTGGGGTTTGTGGACAGGAGTGGCCCATGGGGTCTTCTCACCAAAGGCTCTCCTGCTAAGCCCGTCTTCCGTGTGATATCCGCTCTGATGTGTCACTGAAAACAAGGCTTGCACCTGGCCTGTGTTCTGTCCACTCCCTCTTCACTCTCTTTTCCCAAGCATCACCCTTGGGTGGGGACCAAGTCTCATGGAGTTATTCACTACCCTTAAACCACACCCAGGACCCACCCTGTGAGGACGGTTTCCTGATACTTTAAAAAGGAACATTTTCTATAGTCCAGGACCCAGGATTCTTGTGCCCCAGCTGATTTCATCAAAGAACAGTGACTAGTGAGAAGTGATTCATGTTCGGTCCCTGTTTACTCAGCATGACTTCTAAGCACCAGGATGGCACTAGTAACGTCTCTTCAATGCCTCCCTCAAACTCCTGATTCTCCCTTTTCAACAAAGAGCAGGTCTCCGCCTCAAAGCCTTCAGCAGGCAGTGGAATCCAGCTAGAATTTAAAACTGTCTTGGTGTCATTATATTTCTTTTTATAGTTACCTTCTATTTATGGTAAGTGGATCTGGTTTTCCATATATAGTCGTGATATCAAGTTTCCTTTTAATATAGGATAGGATATCAGTGGATATGATAATAGCATGTATGTTATAGATAATATATATAATAAAATAACAGAAACTAAGTCAAAAAGGTAAATGATATAAAGACGAATATTAAAGATATATACAAAAAAGAAGACAAGGTATAGTACAAACTGCAGACAGAATATGGGTGCCGGAGTTTAGAAGTGATGATTTAAAGACTTCAGGAATGTCCTTGTCAATAAAACCGAAGGATTTTCCCCACTTAAGGGCGATAGTGACATTCCAACAGTGGGGATCCACATCTCAATGCTGAGCACCAGGCTCTCCAGGAGCAGCCCCAGGAGAGGAACCCATTTGCACCCTTGAGCTCTTGAGTCTGAATGCATGAGGTTAGGGTCCTTCTACCGAGGGCTGGAATGTGAGCAGCAGAGAAATGGTAAGATACCAACAGGTGCACTTGGCCTCCCTGCCTGTCCTCATCTGACTGCAGCCTGACCTAGGCAGTTACCCTGTCCCACTCTCCTTGCCTGAGGGGCAGTAATGCTGAATTGTCATCTCTGTCTGTCAAATTAAAAAAATCATTATCACCCTGTGGGCCATAGCTCATAGCTCACATTTCTTAGTGGGAAGGTGTAAAGCAAAGCACACAAAACCCAGCCTGCATTGGAGGCTCTGCTCCTCCCTCTCTGGGCCTCAGTTTCTTCATTGGTAACATGAAGGCCTAAGTGCCTGTGAACCCAGAGGCTACAAACGGAGAAGTACAGTGGCTTCTCCTTGAGGGTAAATGCCCTGGATTCAGAGATGGACCACGCTTCTGTTTCTTAATCCTCAAGACTCAGCAAGAATCTCCCTTGTCCTTGCCTCCCTCCAGCTTCACTTTTTTGTTGCTTTGTTCACCAAAGAATCGGGAACTGACCCCATCAAAGTGGCACCTAAGAGTTAGAGATTCAATAGTCTTCAAAAAGAACTGGGGCGGGGGGCACCAGGGTGGCTCAGTTGATTAAAAGTCTGACTTTTTCCAAAAAGACGTTATTTATTTATGCATTTGAGAGAGCGTTTGCGCACAGGCACACAGGTGCGTGTGAGGGAGGGGCAGAGGGAAAGAATCCTCAAGCAGACTTTGCTCTGAGCGCAGAACCTGACTTAGGACTTGTTCTCCTGACCTGAGATCATGACCTGAGCCAACACCAAGAGTCAGATGCTCGACTAATGGAGCTACCCAGGCACCCCTAAGCATCCAATTCTTGATTTCAGTTCAGGTCATGATCTCAGGGCTGTAAGCTCAAGCCCCCCATTGGGCTCTCTCTCACTCTCCTTCTGCCCCTCCCCCACCTCTTTTCCTCCCTTAAAAAAAATTTAAAAGACCCCAAACCCAAAAGACTGGGGGTTTAAAGTCTTGAGCTCTTTAAAGTCATGAGCCTCGTGAGATTTTTTTTTTCTTTACATTGTGGTAAAATACAAATAACATAAAATTTGTCATCATAGCCATTCCTAAGTGTACAGTGCACTACATTCACAGTGTTGTGCAGCCAATCTCCAAAACGCTTTCATCTTGTAAAACTGAAACTCTATACCCAGGAAATAGCAACTCCTATCTCCTTTCCCCCTAGCCCTTGGAAACCACCATTCTATTTTCAGTCTCTACAAATCAGACTGCTCTAGGTACTTCATACAAGTGGAATCGTACGGTATTTGTCTTTCTGTGACGGGTTTATTTCACTTGGCATAATGTCCACATGTGGACCAGGTGTCAGAATTTCCTTACTTTTTTTTTTTAAGATTTTATTTATTTATTTGACAGACAGAGATCACAAATAGGCAGAGCAGCAGGCAGAGAGAGAGAGAGAGAGAGAGAGAGAGGAGGAGGAAGCAGGCTCCCTGCTGAGCAGAGAGCCCGATGTGGGGCTCGATCCCAGGATCCTGGGATCATGACCTGAGTGGAAGGCAGAGGCTTTAACCCACTGAGCCACGCAGGTGTCCCAGAATTTCCTTACTTTTTAAGGCTGAGCAATACTCCATCGCATGGATATACCACATTTTGTTTATCCACAGACATCTAGGTTGCTTCCACCTTTCGGCTATTGTGAATACTACTGCTGTGAACACACATGTGCAAAGAGCTCTGCAAAGACCCTGCTTTCAATTTTTGGGGGGTGGATACTGGGAAGTGGCACCAGGTGATTTTTAAATCATTGATTACTCTTAGAAGAGAAAAAGAGCCTCTGTGCCTATTGTCCTACACCTAGGGCAGCTGTTTAAAAATAAGAATCCTCATTTGAGCTAATAAAGCCCAGGAACTAAATGCCAGCAGAGGAGGCACCCAGGACACCTGCCATCAGAGGGAGGGCGCAGGGGAGGGAGCCTGCAAGGAGGGCGGGAGGGGGTGTTCACGAGTCGAGTCGGCTGTCAAAGGCGCCAAGCCTTGCAGGGGACTCTAAACCCCCTCCCACTCATTTGGGGTCAGTGAGGAATATGAGATGGAGAGCAAGGTAGTGGAAATGTTTCCCATGGAAGCAGCTTTAGCTTTTCAACCCTTTCTTCTTCTATCCCTTTGTGGGCTATACTACCACACAGCTTCAGCAAACAGTGATCTTCTGGAAACTCCCTCTGTCTCCCACAGATGAGACAAACAACAAAACACACATTCTCATATTGTCAAAAATAGGCACCCTTGGCTAAAATACAGTCTCCCGAGATGGGGACTTGGCCTGCATACAGGAGCAGGAAATGGAAACCGCGGCAGGGTGGAGGGGTTGGGGGGAATGCCAAGGTCCCTGCAAGAGGCTAAGTGGCAACAGCTGGAGGCTATTGATCAGGTGTGGGCCTCTGGGGTGTGTGGGTATCACACCTGGTGATCTCCACAAAGTAGAGCTGAGGGCCTACTTTCTCTTTCTATATTAGGGAAAATGACCCAACTCCGTTAGGCTTCTACAAACAAGAGCATGAAGAGCTTCGGGGCTCTAGGAGGCTTCAAGATGGCAAAGCCAAGACATTTTTCCCCCCTGCTGCTTGTCTCAAAAATAATGCAAACACCAAGAAATAAAACAAGAAACACAAGCACATACTCAAGTTGGAAGCAAGGGGGGCTCAAAATGGGACTCCAAATCACAATCTGTGAATACAGAAAGCGAATGGAGGAACAGTTCTAACAGAGAGGATGGGGGGGCATCTAAATGTGGGGACGTGGGGGTGGATGTTGCAATAGGAAGTGGGGTTCTGCAGAACCCCAGGAAGGTTCAGGAATTAGAGGCATCATGGAAAATGGGAAGGGGGCTAACAACAGGCAGAGATCTCCTATGCCCCTCACTCCAGGAGGGAGGGAAGACAGGGCAGTTAAGTTCAAGTTGACTTCCTGAATGGTGAGCCTCAAACGCCCAGCCCTGCCCCGCTTCAGAATACAGATCAAAGATAAAGACTGACTGATGTTGATTTTGGGAAGGGGGTTCTGGATGAAAAACAGCAGCTAGCCCCCAGATTGAGTGCACCCACCTGCCTCCACACCTTGCAAAGGGCCTCCAGTCAGCTCTGCAGTGCTCACTCTTAAATATAACCAGCCAGATGCCTCCACGCATTTCTGAGAAAAGCTTACATCAATGGAGAGACCCAAACAAACCAAGAGGGAAACAGCAAAGAGACTTCACTGTTTTTTAAACTTTTTGAAGACTTTAAAGAACAGAAGGGGCAAAAAAGGTAACAGACAAAAAAAGAACAAATTAGAAATCTAGTATCAGATAACAGTGAAAAAAGAGAGAAGAGAGAAACTGCTAGAAGGAATTTACTAAAAAAGTAAAAAAAAAAAAAGAAAGAAAGAAAAATTTCCTGAATTGTAAGAGATCAGTCTTTGAAAAATGCCCTTTCAGTATCTCGTGTAATGAATTAAAAGTACCAACTTAAAATTCATTGGGAAATTTCTCAATTGTTTGAGTAAAAAGATCCTAAAATCTTCCAGAAAGGGAAAAATACAACAGGTGCTCACAAGGATTGGGAATAAGAATGGCACAGACAGGGCACCTGGGTGGCTCAGTGGGTTAAGCCGCTGCCTTCGGCTCGGATCATGATCTCAGGGTCCTGGGATCGAGTCCCGCATGGGGCTCTCTGCTCAGCAGGGAGCCTGTTTCCTCCTCTCTCTCTCTCTGCCTGCCTCTCCAACTACTTGTGATTTCTCTCTGTCAAATAAATAAATAAAATAAGAAAAAAAAAAAAAAAAAAGAATGGCACAGACATTTTCAATGGCAATGCTGGATGCCTGAAGACGGTGGGCCAATGCTTTCACAGTCCTGAGAGGGAATCCATTTCGGCCTGGCTTGATGCCCAGCCAAACACCAATCAAGTAAAAGTAGAACAGAGACGTCTTCAGAACACGACAGGAGGAATATTCTACCAAAATCAAACCAAGAGTAAGAACTTTAGAGGATCTCATATCAGTGGTTACATAGCAGGTCCAGAGCAGCCAAACCCTGTCAGTTCCCAACAGAGGGAAAAGAACGGACTGATAAATCCAGAATTCGGATTTTGTGTGTAAGACTGTATTTTGTTGAGTATTTTAGAGGTGCTGGAGGGTGTGGAAGACTTACTTGAATGAAAACTAAGCACATTTTTAAAAGTAATCTCTATACCCAATGTGGGGCTCAAACTCACAACCGAGATCAAGAGTTGCATGGTCTATGGACTGAGTCAGTCAGGCACCCTCAAACTAACTACATTTGAAAGATTTCCTTATTTTAAAGAGAAGGGAAGAGGGAGAGAGGGAGGATGTGTGTGTGTGCGTGTGCGCGCACACACACACACATTCACGAAAGTGGGGGGGCAGGGGCAGAGGGAGGGAATCTTTAAGCAGATTCCCTGCTGAGTGCAGAGCCTGAGGTTGGCTCAGTCTCAGGACCCATGAGATCATGACCTGAGCCGAAACCAAGAGCGGACACCCAAAACTAACCATATTTTACAATGAAGCAATAATTAACTATATATTTTTTTAAAGTTGTACAATGGGGTGCCTGGGTGGCTCAGTCAGTTAAGCATCCAACTCTTAGTTTTGGGTCAGGTCATGATTTCAGCTCAAGGTCCTGGGATTGAGCCCCTGGTCAGGCTCCCTGCTTAGTGGGGAACCTGCTTCTCCCTCTCCCTCTGCCCCTCTCCCCAGCTTGTGTGTGCTCTCTCTCAAATAAATAAAATCTTTTTTAAAAAAGCTGTACAATAATTAACTACCTGGCTTGTCAAGGGTCATGGTAATAAAAATAAGGCATATTTTTTTAAAAATCATGGTATAATTCTATTGGGGAATGAAAGAGGAGGGTGTTTAAGTGATAAGTTCCCCTCTATCAATAGGTAAATCCAGAAAAAGTTAGAAATATGGGGGTAAATCCCCAGAGAAAGAGCTGGAAAACACTGGTTGCTTCTAAAGAGTGAGGGGAGGTTGAGAGGCAAGAAGTTACTGCTTTCTTAGGAGCCTTTTAGCAAACTTGAGATTTAAGTATTTATGTATATAAACAACTTACGTCTAACTTGAACAGACTTTATGGAAAAAAATCAGGCTCATACAAAAGAGAATAATATATTTATACAAACACATATATGTATGGAAAACTTTGATTTTTTTTTATATTAAATGACAGGTTAAATTATGGATCAGACCTACAATTCAGTGCTGTACGGTTACTATTTGGAAAACGCATACATTGTCCATGACATATTGTGTGAAACAGTCACAGGACTGTACATATTTTGTGTCTGGTGACCTCTGGGGGAGTAAGATAATCCAGGCAAAGTGAACCTCTTTTACACTGAGCAGATTTTGTTTTTTAATACAAAACTCTAATACACAGGGCATTAAGCAAACAAATAAATATGGAGATAGGGTAAGAATCTCCTTTTCCAGTAAGTCAAGTTAAAATGGCCCTGGCTGGAGCTAGGTAGACTCTCCCTGCTCTCCTTAGAAAGCCTCAGGGCTCCCTGCTGGACTGGGTAAGTGGAGCACAGAGCTTTCCCTCTAGCACCTCTCAGGGCTGCTGTGTGCTAGACTTTAACTCCCAACTTCATAGGGTTATGGCGTGGATTAGAACAGCGGCTGACACAAGATAAGACCGTTACGAACAAAGCCTAGCTTTTACGACTAGCATGCCTTCAGGTGACAGATTTTTAGGGACCAATTATATGGTTAGAGCTAGGACAAATCAGATGGGAGGTAAGCAACCTTGAAAAGAAACTAGGGGTGGAGGAGGGTGGGTAAGGACAGCCTCTATCCCTTTTTCAGTCCACAGAAACATGCTTCAAGAATCAACATGAGCTTTGGCATGTTTGGGAAACCAGTGTCATTTAGGACTTTAAAAATTTCAGATGTGCACCAAATACAAGAATGGTATTTTTTCTCGAGGCATGCTTGTGGTGACGACAGTTTGCTTGAATGTACAAAGAATGCAGACGTTCTGGGGCGCCTGGGTGGCTCACTTGGTTAAGTGTCTGCATTCAGCTCTCGTCATGATTCTGGGGTCCTGGGATTGAGCCCTGAGTCAGGCTCCCTGCTCGTCCCTCTTCCTCTGGCCCTCCACGCTTGTGCTCTCTCTCTCTCTCTGTTCTCAAATAAATAAAATCTTAAAAAAAAAAAAAAAAAAGAATGCAGACATCCTCTTGGGTCTGTTTTCCTTACCTGTAAATAAGGGCAGTGTACCAGGCTCATTCAAACGATTTTTAAAGCCCCAACCATGTGCCAGGCCTTATAGGTAATCTTTAGGGTCTGTTCCAGCTCTGACACACTACCGTCTATTTTGGGGATCTTCTTGTTGGCAGGTGGCCAATGGGGTGGTGCAAACAGCCACAGTGCTGGGAGGCTCAAGTTCTGGGCTCAAACCTGGGTGTGTAGTACCAGCCCCTCAACCCTGAAGGGCAGTTGAATTCCTCAGCTCTAAGAGGAGGGTACTAACTCACCTCCCAGGAGTACTGTGAAGATGCAATCACTGTGGGCCAGACGCTGTGCTCAGAGCCTGTTATGCCAGATCTCAGTGCTCCCATTCCCCCACTCCCCACACGGGAGATACAGTATCCTCAACTCACAGACAGGAAACTGAGGCTCAGAAAGTCTGTCCCCAGGAGCAGACCTAGCCTGTCCTGCCTCCAATCCAACCTCTGTTTAAAACTAGCCAAGCAGACCCAGGCTGCCAGGCCTCGGGGATCTTCTGACTTTTACCTATTCTTCTCAGGATCTGGCCAGAACAGGATGTTCCCTGAGAGAGGCCTGCCCTGATCTCTTCTCCACCTTCCCACAGTACCCACACTGGGTTCAAAAGGGGGCTGGCCACCACTTCTGTAAATTGAACCCAGCCTGTCCCTTGCTTTCCCCCTGTGCCTCCCCTGGTGGAAACATTCTTCCCCTGAGCGGGTGACGTGAGGCCTAGCAAGAGTACAAGCACAGAATTCCTAGAACTGCTGTTCCCATTCCAGGGAAAGGGAGAGTGTTTCAAACATGCTCGGGGGAGGCTCAGATGCCTATGCTCAGATGCCAGCAGCCCGTGAACTAAATACTCCAGATCCTTCTACACTCAGCTCTCGCCAGCAGCTCTGTGTCATCGTGGAGGCAAACTCACAGGGTCTACTAGGGGTCTCCCTCCTCGCCCACCACACACCAGGCAGTCTGTTTAGCAAGCTGAGCCACCTTGTCAGGGAGAAAATCTTGGGTAGAGAATCAGAGCTTGCTTGGTCCGAGATTTTTCTTCACTTCTGGCCCTATTAGCTCTGCAAAGGCAACCAAGATCTGGATGTTTCTCGGGGGCCAAAAATGTTACAAAGCTCCTTAAATACCAAATGAGGGCAATCGGTGAGTGACAAAGGGCCCTCTTGCCTTTGACGCCCTGATGTGTGAGGGAATAGTCCACTTTATTTGAAAATAAAGCAGCAGGGACGGAGCTTTTGCAGAAACCTGCAGAACAAAACAGCCGGAGTAATTATTCTAAGGGCTGGCCAAGCTCCTTCCCCTTCCCTCACCTGCCCCCAAACGCTTCAAAATGCACCAGTGCAGAACAGGGAAAGCTACCCCTGGAATTCATTACCAAAAGGGAGTGCCCATCTAAAATGCCTCCCGTTCCACAGCAACAAAAGCTGTGGCTGGAAAAGGGAGGGGCCGTTTGCTGTGTGAACTGCCTCCACACCACATCCAAATTCGTTGGCTTCAGTCCCAACCTCCAGGACCTCCATCAAACTGTCTTTGGAGATAAGGTCTTTAAAGAGGTCATTAAGTTCAAACAAGGCTGTTAGGGTGGGGCCCTGATCCAATACACAGATGCCCTAAGTGTGTGGAGGGGGTGGCTAGGTGGCTGGGTTAGGCGCCCAACTCTTAGTGTCAGCTCAGGTCATGATCTCAAGACTGTGTGATTGAGCTTCCCCGCTCCCCTGCCCCGGTTCTGTGCTCAGTGGGGAGTCTACACATATATGCTCCCTCTCTCTCTCTCCCAAATAAATAAATACATCAAATCTTTAAAAAAAAAGGGGGGGGGGAGATACCGCAGATACCAGTAAAGAGGCAGCAGGAGGGGCACCTGGGTGGCTCAGCTGGTTAAGCCACCGCCTTTGGCTCAGGTCATGATCCCCGAGTCCCAGGATAGAGTCCCGCATCGGGCTCCCAGCTCTGTGGGGAGTCTGCTTCTTCCTCTGACCTTCTCCCCTTTCATGCTCTCTCTCACTCTCTCTCTAATAAATAAATAAAATCTTTTTTTTTTTTTTTAAATGAGGCAGCAGGAGGACAGCCATCTGCAAGCCAATGGGAAGGGCCTCAAGAGAAACCAGCCTGGATAGTACTTTGATCTTGGACTTCCAGCCTCCAGAACTGTGAGAAAATACATTTCTGTTGTTTAAGTCACCCCGTCTGTGGTATCTTGTTATGGTAGCCCTAGCAAATTAATATAGGCCTGCTTTCCCCCTTGTATTCCAAAGGGCAGAAGATAAATCAATGTACACACGCACTTTCTTTAAGGCAGATCTGGTGTCACCAGGAAACCAAAGGAAGTTCTGGGCCAACCTGCCCCTGCTGGCATTCTCACTCCTACACATTTTCAGCTCCGAACCTGACTCCATCCTCCTGCCAGCACTCCAGGAAATCAAGGAAGTTCAAATGGGGGTGCTGGGCAGGAGCAGCTGGGCAGGGCAAGCGTGGGCTCCCCTGAAGGATGTTCCAAAAGTCTGGCTGCTTGAGGAGGAAAGTAGAGGCGGGCTAGGAAGCAGGTAGCAGGGGGAGCATGGCATAAATGGCAGGTATTTCCCAGGGACTTGGCATCATGGCCACCTGTATCGTTTGCTTTGTGGAGCTGAACGTTGGGCCTTGAAAACAGGTACAGCATTTTCAGGAAGGTGTCCTCAGTTCTTAACCCAACAGTCAATTCAGAGGCTTGTGATTCTGGTCTGTTTCTATACCTGGACTTGGGTCTGCTTGGCCACACAGCAGGATGGCCAGGTAAGTTTCCTCAAAGGACCACACTTTGAGGCTTGGCCTTTGTGGAAGACTGCCTGAACATGTGGCCCCTGAACTCTTCCCATCCCTGCCCTACAGGAGACTTTCTCATTCCAAGGCAATCATCTCCCCCTTCTTGGAATCAGCACTAGCTCTGTGGCTTGCTTTGACAGATAGAATACTGCATATGTGGGCCAAGGTCTCAAGGGGCCTTGAAAACTTATATAAATAAGCTCAGGTTAGACTCTTGAATGCATGGGCCCAAGAAAACAGAGAACTCCCAGCCTTCCAGGTGTCCCTAGCAATGCCCCAGACACGTGGGTAAGGCCATCTTGGACCTTCAAGCCCAGGACAATCTAGTTGCCAACTCTATGTCACCAGATGAGTGACCTCAGGAAGCTTCTTAAGAATGCCCAACCAGCCCAAAGAATGGAGAGAAATAACAAATCATTGTTGCTGAAGTTAAACTACGTTTTTTGACACTCCAGGCCTAGTATCTGAGCTCTCAGTAGAATTTCAGGGACACGGACACTGGATTACAAGATACTTGTGCCGCCCATGTCCCTGATCATCCAAATGTCATGGGCAGGTGTGACTTACTCCTTGCCTAATCAGTGATGCTGGGTGCAAACATAAACAAGGAGCCTCTGTCCCGGTGTCTGAAGCCTTGGCCCCACTAGTGACATGTTCTGTATAAGGGCCACTTCTTTCTGCTCAATAACTGAAACAGTAGTATTAGTAATACTGTTCTCTATAATACCAGGGTAAGTGAGGAAGTTCAGGGAAAGTAGTTTTGTCCCTGGGACATTCCAAGGTAAACAAGTGTATGTACCCTGCAGCTGTATGGGCAGAAAAGAAAAATTTGAATGTTACCATTAAGTCAGCTCAGACTCAGGCCTGATGGCAAAGGAGACAGGTTACCCTGAGAATACTGTCATTCTGGATTGGGAGGGAGACAAACCATAAGTGACTCTTAATCTCACAAAACAAACTGAGGGTTGCTGGGGGGAGGGGGGTTGGGAGAAGGGGGTGGGATTATGGACATTGGGGAGGGTATGTGCTTTGGTGGGTGCTGTGAAGTGTGTAAACCTGGCGATTCACATACCTGTACCCCTGGGGATAAAAATACATTATATGTTTATAAAAAACTAAAAATTAAAAAAAGAATACTGTCATTCTAGGAGTCTTTTCAACTCTTTGTTTTGTTTTTTCAGATTTTATTTATTTGACACAGAGAGAGAGAGAACACACGAGCAGGTGGAGTGGCAGGCAGAAGGAGGGAGAAGCAGACACCCCTGCTGAGCAGGGAGTCCAATGCGGGGCTTGATCCCAGGACCCTGGGATACTGACCTGAGCTGAAGGCAGACGCTTAACAACTGAGCCACCCAGACGCCCCAACCCTTCACTTTCTAAACACCTGACTCAGCACTCAAAAGCCACAATAGGAAGAAGAGTAACACTGCTGGGAAAGAACTTCCCTTCTACTCCAGGGAACAAACATGTAAACAAACACACGTGATTAATTTGTCATGAATCATAATGGAAGAAGAGCATGGGCGTGGCTGAGACCTGAAAGTGACAGGTTTTCTGTTTGTTTGTCTGAACATGTAAAATCTAGGTGTACAAATGAACATTCTTTGCTAAAAACCTTCCCTCTGGGAAGGAATCCTCTTTTCCATACTGCTGTCCCATGTTCCTTTCCTCCTCTGCAAGGATATCAAATAAAGACCCAGAGGAGAAAATGCCTCCCTGCTTTACACCAGCAGACGAACATAGTGCCACCCTGCCTGTCCTTCATTTGGTAATGAAGGACTTTTTTGCTCTTTCAGAAAAACACACATAAGTTAAAAATCAAACTCCTCTTTTATTTATTTTTTTATTTATTATTATTTTTTTAAATTTATTTGACAGACAAAGATCACAAGTAGGCAGAGAGGCAGGCAGAGAGAGAGGAAGGAAAGCAGGCTCCTCTGTGGAGCAGGGAGCCCGATGCGGGGCTCGATCCCAGGACCCTGGGATCATGACCTGAGCCGAAAGCAGAGGCTTTAACCCACTGAGCCACCCAGGCGCCCCCAAACTCCTCTTTTAAATCAGGCCCTGCCATCCTCTGAGGATACTGGAAGACAACAACAACAAAATGTAAGCCTCAGAAAGCAATGAGATCTCACAGCTATTTGTGCATTATTAGCATGTAAGGCCTAGCAGGCTGAAGACGTGGAAGAGGCAATTCTCACGTGAGAATCATACAAGTTCTACTGGTTATGGAGGGTGCGGGGTGTCTGCCTAATTACCTCATTCTATGCTACAACTTTGATGCTTCCAATTCTGTTTCAGGTGTGTTTCCATCTTCCTAAGTAGCAAGCCAAGCCCTTGAGGTCAGACTGTCTTCCGGTTTTGGATGTGGTGAATGCCTTACAACCCGGGAGGCTGGTGGGCATGAGGGAGAGTTTGGGGTGCTCTACGCCCGGGCCCCCGATCAAAGCCTTTAATGAGGGACAATGTGGAATGCTCTAAATGCTTTAAAAGGAAGCTCAGAACAGGGTGAGAAGAGAACCCATTACATTTCCCTCACTGTCTTAATGTCCAGGTTCTTTTAACTTGTCCTTAATGATGAGACCCTGGACAATGAGGAGACACAATCTTCCCCTGTGTGACTGAGGCCTCGGGACACTGGCTGTGCCCTAGCGTCAGTGCCGAGGCCTCCTCCTCCTCTTCCCAGCACTGGCTGTCCCATAGCCAAAGACTTGGAAGCTGCTCCAGGGTAAGCTTCCTGGGCACAGACTTTGTTTATCTAAACCAAGGGTGCCATTAACACCTGTAGCCTTACCTGCCTTCTTCTGATTAACCTTATCCAGGTATGGGGTTTGGGTATGATTACCAGCCAAGCAATCCTGGAGGTTTGGGGGTCAAGAATCCAACACGGAATGGGGAACATGGAGGTTAATGGGAGAGGGGTGGAAGGTTTCTGACCCATTCAAAGATTCTGCTAGTCTGTGGTGTCACTGGTCATTTTTAAGACTCCATTGGCTCAAATACTCATACATAACACTCCTTCTAACATATTTCTCTAAAGTTCTCCAGACTTCTAACCAGATTAGTGATTTAGCTTGTGAAAGGTTAATGACCATGGAAAGTAAACTGGCGTCTTAGGAATGCAGATGGTTCAAATCAGCTACTGTTCCTGTTCCCCTGGGGACAAACACTGCAGTGCCATTCCCAGGAAGAGTGACCTGTGGACACTGCGAGAGCTCCTGACACCTGCAAATAAGCTAGTGTGGGCGCCTGCACAGACTCTCTCTAGATCCTTGTTTGAAGGCTGATGCCAAACTCAACCTCAAGAGGAGGTTACTTGGTGAGAAGCATCACTTTTTGCCAGACCCCAGGGATGTCAAAAGATGAGAGAAGTCACATTCCACTAATTTTTGAGTACTCAGCATGGTACTGAGATCAATCACTAGGAGCTGGTTAGAAATGTGGAATCTCAGGCCCAAATCCAGAAGCTATAGAATCAGAATCTGTGGAGTGCCTGGGTGGCTCAGTGGGTTAAGCCTCTGCCTTCAGCTCAGGTCATGATCCCAGAGACCCCGCATCGGGCTCTCTGGTCAGCAGGGAGCCTGCTTCCCTCTCTCTCTCTCTCTGCCTGCTCTGCCTACTTGTGATCTCTCTCTGTCAAATTAATAAGGAAAATGTTAAAAAAAAAAAAAAGATTCAGAGTCTGCATTTAAGTGAGGCCCCCAGGTAATTTATACATATATTGAGGAATGAGAAGCAGCACTCTAGACTGGAGCAAAAGGGTGCTAGAAATGACCTTTTGTTAGGTTAAGCTTCTTTGCCTTGGCAAAGACATAGGGTGAAGTTGGGCTTTGGAGGAAGACTCTAAGCCTTGGCTAACTGAGGCAGACCAGACTCGCTCACATTAGCAGAAGCAAGGTGTGGTTTTCAGGTTATGGACTGTGAGCTGTGCCTGTCCTGCTGAACACTCCAAACAAGAAATCTGGCTTTAGGCTCCTGGCACAGCTAGCTTTCTCCCAGTTGGTCTCAGACACAAAGTTACACTCTGGTCCAGGTGCCCCTGTCCCTCTCTCCCAACTAAAAACTTTCAAAGGCAGGGAGATTTGTTCTGGTTTATAAAAAAACAAACAAAAAAAACCCCCTAAAAACAAACAAACAACACCCCTCCCCCCAAAACCCATTTCCCAGTCCATGGTCAGAAATGGATCAGAGTTCCCTATAAACAGTAACCCTGGCCATGGATTCCAATCTGACCTGCCCCCGTCCAGCAACAAAGGGTGCAAGAAAGAGCACTTGAGCCTTCAGACCTGCCTCATTGCCCACCCTAAAAAGATCAAGTAGAGATTCACAGCCTCACTTGAAGGAACCCCAAAACTGTCAGGAAAAATCCTGGTAGACCCAGCATGACACAGAGAAGGCCCACCAAATGGACTACATAAAAGACCTATATCGCAAGGAAAGAGAATTTAAGTCAAGGGTGGAGAAAGAACGCTCGCTGAGAAATTTTCCTTAATCATTTTTAATAGAGGAGAGAGCATTTTCCCCCTCTATGCTTGGACACGGTTTCTTGTTCAATCTGAGAAAGCCATGCGACCCTGGATAAGGAACATGTGTTTCCAAGTTTGGGGCCCGGATCAAACAAGTACATCTATGATCCTTAACAATTCTAACGTTGTATGTTTTGGATCAAAGGGTTCAAGACCTCGGATCTGGCAGTGCTTGCCGGTGGTGGGACCATTGCCTGAGAAAATAAGCATGTGGCCCCTGAGGCTGCCAAGGGACCAGGCTGCCGCTCTCTGCCTGCGTCCTACGGCACCCCTGCCTCAAAACGTAGCGCCACTATCTGCGGTGTTTTCGAGTAATTGGCCTATGGGTCGGAGCGGTGGAGGAGGGTGGAAGGGAGGGGAGAAGGGCAAAGCGGGGTGAGGGCAGAGCGGGGTGAGGGCAAAGCGGGGTGAGAGCTGCGCGAGCATGGTAGGGAAGTGTGAGCCACGGGGATTTCATCATGCAAACGGGCAGGCGGGTTTCATCAGCGCCTGTGCGCTGGGGCTCCCGGGCTGGGAGGGAATGCCCGGCTCCAGAAGGCAGCCCAAGTCTGGCCCCCACCCGTGCCAGCTCAGCTTCCTCTTCCTCATGCACTTTCAGGGAGGTCACACGGTTCCCCCGCCCCCCACCCCCGACAGAAGAACGTGTTTTTCTGCACAGTCCTGCCCGAGGCCCCACGTCCCTCTGCAGAGATCCCACATGCGCATATGGGCAAGCTGCCACAGGTGCAGGTGAGGCGCGGCCGGGGCAGGCGAGCGCCCTCAGCCCAAATCCTCCGTCAGAGGGTGCTGGCCCACTGCAAAACTGGGGGTGCCTCAGGAAAGAAAAAGGATTCTGCAAGAGTCGTTTATCCCAACAGAGAACGCCCATCCCCATCCCCTAAAAACCCCAGGCCAGGCCTCTCCATACTCCCAGGCCACACTGACCCCACGCTGTGCTGCCTCAGAACGCCCCCACACCCACAAGGGGCAGCACACCCCAGCATGTGGTCGGTCTGGAAGCGTGCTGCCGGTCTGGGCAGGGGGACTCGGCTGTCTCTCCCGGGAGGAAACGAACCGAGCAGTTTGCAGCCCGGGCTAGGAAGCACGCATCCAAGGGGGCAGGCAGTGGGGAAGCGGCCATCTGCTGACTCCCGGTGGCCCCCTCCGTGACCGTCGCTGCCCCCCTGATGCCTTTATTCCAGCCACCGCGCCCTTCAGTCCGCTCGCCCCGTCTGACTGACGGCTCCCGAACCCTCTCGCACTGCCCAGTCAGTCCGCGCCGCCCGCACCGGGAGCCCGCGCCTACCTCCCGGGGTGGTGCTGAAGAGCGTGCCGCCGGGGGTGGTGCTGTAGTCCCCGGGCGGCAGCTGCACGCCGTCGCCGAGGATCACCCGGCGGGTGGCCGGGATGGCCCGACTTGGGGTCTGGCTGCAGCCGCTGCCCCCAGACATGGTCTCTCTCGCGCTGCGCCCGCAGCCGGAGCGTGGCCCTTCGGCCGCCCCGGCCCCTCCCGCTTCGCCTTGTCCCGCCCCCCGCTCGCCCCTTCCGCCTCTGAGCCTCGGCGCCCCCTGGGATTTGTAGTTGCCGCGGCGCCGCGGCCGCACCAGCCTCCGCGCGGCAGCCGGTACGTGCGTTCCTCGGCAGCTCAGGTCCGAGGCTCCCGTTCGATCGCTCCCGCGCGCGGGTGCGGGCGCCGCCTCGCTTCGGCCCGCCCCTTTCGCTCGCGGGTGCCTCCAGCCACGCTGGCGGCGACTGGCTGCGGGCGGGGGCCGGGGGTTTGTGGAGGTCAACGCCTCGCGGGGCGGGGGCGGTGTTCAGGGCTGTGCGGTGATCCCGGCAGCCCCGGCTCTGGGGAAGGCCTAGATTCTACAGGAGGACTTGGGGCGGGATGGGCCCCTCAACCCTTCTTATTCCGTGCTTTAGTTCCTCCGATGAGAAAGTGCGGTGTAATTGGTCATTCACTCCCTCATCGGCTTTTTGAGGCTTCGCGGTGTAAAGAAATAACCAAGAATGGGCGTTTGGTGGTTTGGGGGACGGGGTGGGAGGACGCGTGAACAAGCCGCCCAGCTGGGTCAGGAGGACTAACGCTAGAGCCGAGGTGGAGCTGACAGGGTCTGGACGTCCGTGGTGGCACGGGTGTGGGCGGGGGGCGGGGGCTAAGAGTTGGCCAGCGAGGTTCCCTGTGGCCCTTTGAGTTGGGGTACAGGGGTCCACGCGCAGCCTGACAGTAGGGCCTCCTTGAACCAACGATGACTGAGTCTTCAAGGAGCTCTGCAAGTGGGGATGGAAAATGCCAGGAGGGCGGAAAAGCCCATCATCGGGTGAGAAAACAGTTTCTGTCATGACGGTGACATCATGCAAGGGGAGAGGAGACGGGAGAACAGTTTAAAAGAAAAATGGGGTGGGGGGGCACCTGCGTGGCTCAGTGGGTTAAAGCCTCTGCCTTCGGCTCAGGTCATGATCCCCCGCACTAGGTTCTCTGCTGCTTCCCGATGGTGAAGGGTCTTTTAAAGCATGCAAAGGTGTTCAAACTTTGTCCTAGGGAAGGAGGAGATATCAGAGATCTCTTAAGCTGGGAAGTGACACGATTAGGGTGGCTTTTTCAGAAAGATAGCTGGAGGCTGTAGAGTTTGAGAGTGGATCCCCGGAGGTATCAGGCCCCAGATAGGAAGATTGGCTGGTCGCTAGGCCTCCACTTCCTACTATTAAGGCTGGTCTCCCGTGCCTATGCAGCAATTGGAATATGGCTGGTTCATATTTACAAGTGTAAAATACATAGATTTCAAAGACTTGGCATAAAAAAAATGGAAAATATCTCAATTTATGTTGATGACATGTTGAGATAATATTTTTAATATATTGGATTAAATAAAATATTAAAATTAATGATACCTGTTTCTTTTTACTTTAGATGGAATTATAAGAAATTATATGTATATAATATATATGTATATAGCTCGTAATATATTTCTGTTGGGCAGTGCTCCTCTAGAATGAGGCAGTAATGAAAGCAATTCTAAAGTTCTCAGAAACTTCCTCTTGGAAAACCATACAATCATCAAATTTTAGCTTTGGCCAGGTACACAGTAGGTCGTCCAGGACAATATTCATCACCATCTTATTCATTCATTTGTTCATTCATTCGTTCGTTCATTCATTCATTCATTCATATTTATGAGGTAAAAGCTAATAATTAAGGAAAGAAAACTTTTCATTGGCACTAAGGTAAAAAAGAAATTCCAAAATAATTCTTATAATTTAAATTCAGTTTTATTAAAAGTCTGTCCTGGCCAAAGATTAAAAACTAAAATGATCTGAAAGAGTAAGTGGAATATGTCTTTCAAATGATCCTATGTACATATTTTCTTCAGTTAAGGTTTTTACAAATTGAGCTAAGATAAACTAACATTCTATGTCATAATCCCATGGTTCTACTGTGCAGAACTCACCACATCTTTTTTTTTTTTTTTCTTTTTTTTAATTCACCACTGTCTTGTTTAAAAAACAAAAACCAGAGTCTTGGAGATGCAGAGGTTTGCCCAAGACCACACAGCTATGAAAGACCTGAGGCAAAGCTGGAAGACCCAGGCTCCCCTCTCTGCCAGGCCTGCCCTTTTGTCAACACACTGGAAAACAAAGTGGCCCATCCTCCTGCCTTAGGAGGAACTGGTTTGAAAGGGGGGTTGTTCAGATGCCTTATTGGATGTGCATTTTTAGTTAGAGCTGAGCTTCCAGGGAAGGCACCCACTTAGCTCAACTCTCACAATGATCTCCACACACAGGTTGGAGAAGTTTCCATCCCATCTTGCTCTACTTGACCTGTACGTAGGGAGGGACAACCAACCAAATTTATCATTTTAAGTAAGTGGAATTTCTCTGGGTAGCAAACCAGGCACACAGGTCTAGTCTTTAAGCAGCCCTGACTTCTCCGGTATTTGTCTCAATACATCTCTGCTGAACTGGACCAGTGCAGGGAAAGAGTGCCAACAGAGGGTCTCCAGGAGTGGCTGCTTGAGGAAGTGGCAGGCACCACAAGATTGAGACACGCGTTCAGAGTCTTAAACCACACTACAATACAGGCTGTTTTAGAATGCCCCTCAGGTTAGGGAGGAGTTTGGGGGCCTAGGCAGTGGGAGAAAAGTGATCCACGTGTGAAAAAAAGAAGTGACCCATGTGTTAGTTTTAATCCATTTCTAACATTATTTGATGCTGAAAACGTTCCCCCTTCACCACTGGGAGTCCTTCACTTCAGCTAGTGCATCCTGTCGCCATGGCCCCAGTGGCCTCTGGAGGCTACTGCGTTTGCTCGTACAATAAGGGCTTCCTATGCTTCTTGCCCCAGATCAAGATTCAACTATTTGAAAAAGACATGTTCAAAAGAAAAGAAAAAAAAAAGCTCATAGATACAGAGAACAGACTAGTGGTTGCAGAGACAGAGCGAGGGGTGGGGGGTGGGAAGGAATGGGTGAAGGGGGTCAAAAGTTACAAAAAAAAAAAAACACATTAAAGAAAAGAGGCAGAGTCTTCACTGACTAGAGGATAAACAGACTATCATTGAAAAGAAACATATCTTACTGCGAGAAATATCTTTGCTGTTTGTTATTGGAGGCAAAGCAGAAGTGAGAGTCATGGCGTCACAGCCCATGAGCACGAAGGGGCTGAATGCTGTGGAGCCCAAAGACACAGCATGCAGGTCACATGAGCTAACATGAAGCAGCCTGTTAAAAAACAGAATTTCACTGAGTGAATCTGAAGATCTAATTGGCTTTGTGAGGTGATTTCCGAACTGGGCAGGACCTAGCAAGTAGAGGGATGCCCCTAGGAGTTGTGCAAAATGGAGGATTTTTATAGGAAGGAGGATAGGGCAAGGGTATTATTAGCAAAAGAAAGGATGGTTACATTTTTTTTTTTGAGGGGGAAGAGGATAACAGAGTTCTTATCATGGGGATTATCTTACCAGAGCTGATGAGGAAATTTCAGATCCACTGTTAAAAGGTCACATTCCTGGGAGAGGTTCAAACTGCAGTGAGGTTTTGGTTTGCTGTGGTTGGGGACAAATGAGTCCATTTGAGGCTTCTCGTTCCTCTTTTAACAATTCCCAAGGGTGAATTTAACATTTTAATATGGTTTCTGGGCTGGAGAGATTACAAAAATTCTAATGGCTCAGAGCAGGGTCTGCGGTCTTTCAATGGACCTCAAGAGTAGGTTCTCAGGCTTAAAATCATCTTCTTCCTGTGTGGGAACCACACCCTGGTGCTGGTGAGTGCCAGGAGTGGCCATCTGGGACTGGCTTGCAGTTGCATCATCCCCGCCCCCCAACCCCATGAGTGACTCTGGGTGTGTGTCCACCTGAGAAGGTTTTGTGTGCTGCTCAGGCGAGCGACACAGCAGAGAGCCTCTGGTGGCAGCTGAAGAGCAGATCAGTGGGAGACCAGCGCCTTGGACCTAACCAGCCCTCGGAGATACATTTAGGGTCACTCAGACTGGGTCATTTGAAGAGAATTACCCAATTCTCTTCAAGGGGTGGTTTACTAAGGTGTGGGCTGGAAATAGGGAAATCATAAGGTCAACTGCAGTATCTGGGACTGAAATTGGGCCTGAAGGAGCATGGGGAAGGTGTGGGTATTGAAATCCAGAGAGAAAGAGAGTCCTCGAGAGTGTGCACTTGCCAGCACAAGCCCAGGCTCACTATGTGGAGTGGCTACACCAGGGCTGTCACCTTCAGTCCTGCCCAGGCACAGTGAGGGGCCTAGGGAACAGAAACTCAGATTTCTCCAACCTCCAGCCCTCCACTGTCCTGTCTGACTCCCCACTGGGCTTATCCAGCTGGAAGACAAAGGACAAGGGATAGCCCAACCTCCTGGGGCATAGAGCAGGACAGAAGAGTGGAGATTCAATCTACAGCACAGTGGAGTAGAGAACACAGCAGGAGGGGAGTGCTGTGTGGAGCCATCCAGGGCAAATCCTAGTCTGGCAAATGCATGTGCACGTGCTGGAAGCGTGCCGAGCCTCACAACGCACTCTTGTTTTGGGGTGATGGCAATGACCCGTACCCACCATCCCCTTGTGTATAAGGTGAGACGTCAAGGTCCTAAGTCCCCAAATGTTCCTCTAAACCCCCAAGCGTCTTCTCCACTCACAGACTGGTGTTTGAACTTCTTCCATTTTAGCTTTTATCTTTGAGCTGAAGGTTCTGCTAAATGTAAACTGTCCTTGACATTCATGACTCCACAAGTAAGGAAAAAAGGAAGTGAACATTTCCTGAGTTTCTACTCTGTGCCTACACCCAATGCAAGAGGTTTGACATTGACAAAATCAATAAATCACGCAACAACCTCAGAAGGCAAGTATTATCCACATGGCAGGCACAAGAGCAGGGGGGGAGGGGCAGACGGAGAGGGAGCAGGGAGCCTGACTTGGGCCCCTGACCCTGGGATCAGGGCCTGACCAGGAGGTAGCCCCTTAACCAACTGAGCCATGCAGGTGCCCCTCTCCCCTCTTACAAGGGCACCAATCTCACCAAGGGAGCCCACCTCATGACCTCATCTAAACCTGATTACCTCCCCAAAGGCCCCACCTCCAAATACCATCCCACTGGGGCTTGCCATCACTTGTGGATTTGGAGGCTGACACAAACATTCAACCCTTAAACAGATAGAAATCTTTTTTTTTTTTTTAAGATTTTATTTATTTATTTGACAGAGATCACAGGAAGGCAGAGAGGCAGGCAGAAAGAGAGGAGGGAAGCAGCCTCCCTGCTGAGCAGAGAGCCCGATGTGGGGCTCGATTCCAGGACCCTGAGATCATGACCTGAGCTGAAGGCAGAGGCTTTAACCCAATGAGCCACCCAGGTGCCCCAAACAGAAATCTTGAGGACTCTTGCCTAGAGTAGGTCCACCCTGGTCTTCTGGGTGGTGACAGTGCCCTGGCCCAGCCTGTCCAGGAAGGGCTCCAATATAACTATCTTTTCTTTCCTTTCCCTGACTCTAGTTGAAGGCCCAATTTCAGTCTTCTAACCTCACTGGATCTCACAGAAAGCAATGCTCGCGGTAGTACCGTGTTTGAACTCAAAACCGACACTATGGTGTTTATTCCATGGGTTTGTAGACAAATCATCCTGGGTTCAAAACCCACTTGTAATCCTGTGACCTTTTCCAACCACTCCGAAATTCAGTTTTCTCATCTGCAAAATGGAGGTAACACCACCTGTCACGCAAAGCTTACAGCACAATGTTTGGGACCATTTTGAACTTCTAGTGAATAGAGTTGTCTGGAAACCTGCCTCCTGATATCCAGGTCTGAGCTTCTGCCTCTGACTCTCCATTTCCCTTCTTTGAAGCATGAACTGTGACATTTATTAAGTGTTCTAGCATGCTGGGGGTGCCTCGCACTGCTCATAGATAGCCTGTGATCCTAACATCTGCGCCAGAGGGCTTGTCTGGTACACATGAGAAAACGTACAGAAAAATAAAAAAGAAAAAAAGAACTGGGAGTATGATGGGAAGGGGATGGTGGTGGCTTGGATTTACTCTTTTATGGCCACCATAGGGCGTGGGAAGTGCTAGGGAAACCCAAGAATTCTCTCAAGGAGAATAATTAAGCCTGCGTCAAGTCACGCAGTCTGAGAGCTAGCTGCTGGGCTGGAGCGCCCTCCGGTGGCCATTCCGCTGAGCCTAGAGGTTCGGGTTTGTAAATTTTTCTTCTTTTTCTTAAGTCCAGTTTCTTGGACAGTCGGCCCCTCCTTTCACTCACTCAACAAATTTTTACTGAGTATGTTCCTTGCCAGTGGATAGTCTAGGCATTGGGAATATAGTGGTGAACAAAACAACCAAATCTTAGCAGTGTTATTTCTCTAAACTAACTCGATACAGGGTTAGTAACTTCCATTTAGATCCCTGAAGCCTATTTTTTAAACATTTTGTTTATTTATTTGAGAGAGAGAGAGCGCGCACAAGGGGTTGGGGCAGGAAGGGGCAAAGAGAGGGAGAAGGAGACACCCCGCAGAGCAGAGACACCCCCCCACCACCACCACCACCAATGCAGGACTTGATTCCAGGACCCTGGGATCGTGATCTAAGCCAAAGGCAGGCACTTAACTGACTGGTGCCCCGGCGCCCCTGGATCCCTGAAGCCTATTATTCACTCCTTTTATATTGCCAAAAGTGATTTTGTAAAAACCTGGCACACATACAGCTTAAATAAAGGGAAACCAGAGAATCATGTAATATTGGTGTAAATTTGAGGAGTGAGGTTTTTGGCTCAATTTTAAGTGACTTGGCAGTGTATCTTAGTGCTTCCTTCCTTTATTACAGATTATGCTTCTGACTTTCAAGTGCTTTTCAGGTTTGTTCTTGAGAGCATTTACAGGGGTTTTTCTAGGTCTGTGCTGCCCAGTACAGTCGCTGCTAGCCACACATAACAAAGATTAAATTAATTAAGATTAAAAGTTTCATTTTTTTTAGTTGCACTAGTCACATTTCCAGGGCTTAATACCCACATATGACTAGTGGCCATCTTACTGGACAGGGCAGATATAGAATATTTTAACTCATTTTATGAGGTCAGACAAAAACAATACCGAAAAATAAAAACTATAAGCCAATATCTGTATAGTACTGGAATTCCTAGCCACTGTAATAAGGAAGAAGAAGAATAAAAGGCATACAGAGTGGAAAGGAAGAAATAAAACTGTCCTTATTTGTAAATGATATGATTGTCCTTAAAGAAAGTCCCCAAATAATCTACCAAAAAAAAAAAAAATTCCTTTAATTGCTGTATGAGTTCTGCAAAGATGCAGGATAAAAGATCAACACAAAAAATCAACCACAGTTCTGTATACTAAAAACAATCATTTAGAAACTGTAATTTAACATAATTTACCATTGGGGTGCCTGGTCGGCTGAGTGGGTTAAGCCTCTGCCTTTGGCTCAGGTGATGATCTCAGGGTCCTGGGATTGAGCCTCGAATTTGGGCTCTCTGCTCAGCAGGGAGTCTGCTTCCTCCTCTCTTTGCCTGCCTCTCTGCCTGCTTGTGATCTCTGTCTGTCAAATAAATAAATAAAATCTTAAAATAATTTACAATTTATAATTGTTCCAAGGAAAATGAAATATTTAGGTATAAACTTAACAAAACATGCATAGGATCTATACGCTGAAAACTATAAAATGGTAATGAAATAATCAAAGAAGACCTAAATAAATGGATATACCATGGTCATAGATTGAAAGACTCAACATAGTAGAGATGTCAATTCTCCCCAAGTTCGTCTATAGGTTTAAATGTGGTTCCTTCAAAATCCTAGCAAGGAAGCGAAATAAGTCAGTCAGGAAAAGACAAATACCATTTGATTTCACTCGTACGTGGAATAAGAAACAAAACAGTTAAAGAAAAAGAGACCAAAAAACCCCAACCCAGACTCTTTTTTTTTTTTTTAAAGATTTTATTTATTTATCTGACAGAGAGATCGAGAGAGCACTAGCGAGGGGATAATGGGGAGAGAGAGGGAGAGGCAGACTCCCTGCCCGGGCAGGGAGCCAGATGCGGGGCTTGATCCCAGGACCATGGGATCATGACCTGAGCCGTAGGCAGATGCCTAACCATCTGAGCCACCCAGGTGCCCCCCAACCCAGACTCTTAACTACAGAGAACACACTGCTGGTTACCAGAGGGGGGTGTGTGTGTGAAATGGGTGAAAGGGATCAAGAACACACTTATCCTGATGAGCACAGAGTAATGTATAGAGTTGAATCACTGTATTATACATCTGAAACTAATAATAATATCATATGTTAATTACACTGGAATTTAAATTTTTTAAAAGGACTTTATTTATTAGAAAGAGATCACGAGCAGTGGGGAGGGGCAGAGGGACAAGGAGAAGCAGTCCCCATGCAGGGCTCCATCCCAGGACCCTGGGTCATTTCCTGAGCCCAAGGCAGACGATTAACAATGGAATGACCCAGGTGCCCCTCCCCCATCCCAACTAGGATCTAAAAAAAAAAAAAATCCTAGCAAGACATTTTGAATACATAGATAAAGTTATTCTAAAATTTAGATATAAAGCATGGGCCCTAGAATAACTAAAACAATCTCAGGGGAGGAAAAAGGAATAAACTAAGAGGAATTTCTCTACCCCATGTAAGACAAAACATACTGGGAAGCTCAGAATGAAAGGGAAGGAGGACTAAAGCCTGGCCAGCCCTTCCCCTAAAGAGCCAGTCTGGCGGCTGAGGCATCAATGATCACAGGGGCCCTGGAAGGTCGCAGGGGACACAGGAAGTCCTATTTCCCAGAGAAAATTCCCCATCCTCTTTGAACTCCTTCATGAAGGGCATGGACTTACTCCATGATGCTTGGGAGGGAGAATCCGAAATGCTGCTATTTCTTGAGTGTGTCTCATGGGGAGTCATATGTTCTCCTTTCCTCAACTGCACCCATAATTTGTTCATTTTATTTTTTAAAAAGATTTTCTTTATTTATTTGAGAGCAAGAGAGAGTGAGAGAGAATGAGAGAGCACAAGCAGGGTGAGCGGCAGGCAGAGGGAGAAGCAGCAGTAAACTCCCTGCTGAGCAGGAAGCCCAATGCGGCTTGGATCCCAGGACCCGAAGAAGATGCTTAACCGACTGAGCCATCCAGGGGCCCCGCACCCATAATTTGAAGGTAAACTGGTATCTTCTCGTTCCTAGTTAACAGTTGTGTGCTACACATGATTCTGAATATATCATTTGCTCTTTGCCTTCTGTGAACTCTCATTTTGAAAGGAGAAGAGAGTGGTGCAGGGTCTGCTTCAAATTTAGGTTAAGAGGCAGGATTGAAATTGGGGCTCCTTAGAACAAGTCACACACACAGGTGAAATCAGGAATCTCAGTGATTATTTTTTTCTAGTTTTCTATTTGATTCTTTTCCAAATCTGTTAGTCCTTTTCTAAAAAAATGTCCTGTTTTCTTCATTACAGTCTGTATTCTGTTATCTCTTTGATAACTTTAATCTCTCTTGTTGTATAGTGTTTTTCAGATTATTCTATTATTTCTAATTCTTGGGATGCTAATTCTCCTATTACCTGTGTCTACTGAATAATCTTCAGGTGGTTCACTTCTTGTTGTTTCTAAGTTGTTACTATGTATTTATCTTCTGCCAGGACTGTTTTACTTCCAGTGAGAATGTTCTAGAAGTAGAGCTGTTTTGCATCCCCTTTTACTAGAGCCCTGGAGTTAAACAGAGCCTGGGTGAACTTTTATGTTAATTTCTTGGCCTAGAATTCTCATATCATAGGACAGGCAGTGCCAATTTAGAGCCACACAACATAGATTTGGGTTGGTAATTTCTTTTTTTCTTTTTTTAAGATTTTATTTATTTGACACAGAAAGAGAGCCCACGCGGAAGCACAAGCAGGGAGAGCTGCAGGGAAGGGGAGAGGGAGAAGCAGGCTGCCTGTGGAGCAGCCAGCCGAGGCAGGGCTCGATCTCAACACCCTGGGATCATGACCTGAGCCAAAGGCAGCTGCTTAACCAACTAAGCCACGCAGGCGCCCCTTATGTAATTTCTTATAAGAGTGTATTTCCGTTTTTATCTTGAGCTCTGAGACACAGCAATCTTACTTTCTGCTTCTTTGGAGTTGTGGGAAGAAATTTTCAAGTCCCATTTGTGCTGCTTTATGCAAGGGGTTCAGTTCCAGCCGGCAGGCTGACCCAGCCCCCACCTGCTTCTTGACCGCCACGTCAGACTCACGTGACAGCTCTCTCTAGCTGTGAGTTTTAGAACTTGGGGATTTCCCTCCCCGACCCCTTTTTTTCCCTTTCCTTTTTTTTTTTTTTTTCTTTTACCTTGGTTATATATATAATGAGAGAGAGAGAGTGTGTGTGTGTGTGTGTGTGGGCGGGGGGTGTTTGATGGTTTATCCAGCACATTTATATGGTTTAGGTATTTGTTGGGTCATGGGACCTGTTGCCATTAACCCATTCCTACATGTTATGGGAACCTCCTCTGAGGAATTTATTTAACAAAATAACTTCCAGGGTATCCACAATATATCTTGGCATAAATATAAAATCCTCCCAGGATTCTAAATAAGCATGATCTTATATTTATTAGAGTAAGAAAGAATTTTTAAACACACATTGTTATAAAAAAAGAATTTTGGGGATCTGGGTGGTTGAGTTGGTTAAGCAGGTGCCCTTGGGTCAGGTCATGATCCCAGGATCCTGGGATCGAGTCTCACATCCGGCTCCTTGCTCATCAGGGAGCCTGTTTCTTTCTCTGCCTCTGTCTGCCACTCTGTCTGCCTGTGCGCTCTCTCTCTCTCTCTGACAAATAAATAAATAAATAAATAAAAAGAATTTGATTAACTAGAACATTCTATTACACCAACATGCTTATTAATTATGGTCAGTCTTCCATCAGTTCCATCCTGGCATTTATTGCTGCAAAAGGATATCTTTGGTTTAAAAATTTTTCTCTTGTGTTCTTCCTTCTCTAGGTAAAATCCTTTTTTCTTTGCAGGAATATAACATATTACTTTTAATCCTCAACTTCATATATATACCTTTGCCCCCTCATCCATCAAGAAAAAATTCAAAATTGAAAACTCCCCTCCCCAAACCTCCTGGCTTAGCTCCTACACTCCTTAATGTGCCCCTGCTCATACCCTACTTGAATTGCATCAAATGACTTTGCTTTTGTTAGAATGAGGGTTAGTGAGTATTCCTAATTTTTTTTTAGATGTGTCTTCAATCATCTACAATAACATGGTGAGGGCATTGTTGCATCTTCTACTTATTTGCATATGTCACTAGGCTTGGGAAGGTGTTCTGTACCCAGTGGGTGTTTGGTTATTTTGCAGCTAGAACAGCCTGAGACAAATATTCTCAACCTACTCTTCTCAGGGCCTCTTGGTCCCCACCAGGCATCTTGTCTCCAGAGGCCATCGGCAGCCCAAGGTCCCAGCTTGAGACCTCAGAGGCTTCATCTCTTCTCTCTCCCAGCTGCTCAGGCTACTCCCCAGAGCTGGACAGGAAGAGCCTCTTGAATAATGATGACATCAGGACAATCCCCTTTCCCTAAGCCAAGCTCTGCTTTGGAGCCAGTGAGATGACCAGTCCCCCATTGGGCTGGAATTTCCTCCTCTGGTACTCAGTGGCTTATTAAGAGGTGGGGTCAGGAGGGGGGCAAGAGAAATGGGAACAGTAGCTGAATGAAAGACAGTGGCCAGTGACCCTTTGGTCTCCATGCTGGATGTGTTTGCGGAGAGGCAGCATTTCATTGTGATATTGGGGAGATGGAGAAGGTTGTGCAGGATTGCATTACCAAATTTCTGTAGCCTACAGAGAGGATCCCGACACTAGAAGTGGTTAAAAAGATAATTCCCTAGCCCAAAGAGTAAGGGGCTCCTATTCCATGGGCTCCACTGTGTTTCCCTGTTGATTATAGAGGGTGTCTGAGTGCTCTTTCCACTCCCTACAAGTCTTGAAATTCCTGCCTCCCACCACACTGTCCTCCAATGACTTTCTCTCTCCTAGGGCTGCTGCCTTTGGTCCCAAATGGCATCCCAACACTGGGATCACTTACTAATCTGAGGCAGATGTGAGCTCAGGAATGGGAGTGGAATGTAAGGTAAACCAAACCAAGCAAAGAAGCCTGAATAAGATATGAACCCTAAGTGACACCTAATTGGTCAAGCAAGACCTGGGCTGATTTGGTGGCTGCTGTGGCCCGGTGCGACACCGGACTGACTGCGCCACCTCATCATGTGCTTCCGCTTGGCCTGTGTTTTTCATGACCCCGCTCCCTGCTTCGCCCAGAGAAGGGTTCCAATCAAAGAGATAGCAGTAGCTGGCATTGGAGGCCACTGTCCCTTTGGCTTGCCAGCTTTCCCCCAGCCCTCACTCGGAGGTCCAGAAGGGGGCCAGTCCAGCTCACACCCCCAAGCCACCACCCTCTTTCCACTCTAAAGACAACTCACCTCAGGGAAGCTGAGGTGACCGACAGAGAAAGGACGGTCCCTGGAGAAGACCTTCCCAGTAGGGCAGAGGTTGGACACAGTTGTCTGCCAGCATGAAATTTGGGAGGCAGTGGGGACAGGCAGCTGGGCTGTCAGAAAGAAAGTTTCTGGTGCTTGCTGCCTCTTCTTCTTCTTCTTCTTCTTAAATGTAGATAGGGCACTGGGGGAAAATGTGGGGGTAGGGTACAGACAGGAAGGAGGGGGTATGGAAGTAAGTCAAAACCCAGCAACCACCCATCTGACTTGCTGCATTCCTAAGGCTAGACTCATTCTACTCTGCTTGCAATAGCAAGGGACAGATACGGGCATTGCAGGCTGCCTCCCAGATTGCAGATAGACTGTGCAGACCTGGGTGTCCCAGGGGTCCTGGTTGCAATGGCCCTGAGGAGCTTAAGCAAACCGCCTCATTACATAAACCGAGAAAATCCTCAGGAGGTCCCCACTTGACTTAAATTTCCCTGGAGGGCTGGTCAACTCTAAAAGAGTCCCCCACTGGTCTACAATTGGAGTTTGGCCTATAAGCACCAATGTAGCTGTTAAAGGTTTAATATTCTGTTATTATTTGTTATTATTATTAATATTAACAACCCTGAATTAGCAGGTTACTCTTATAGATCCAGATCAGTCTTGGGATTCTCCAAGCCTTACAAGGCTGTTTGGTGGCAGATTTTCCCTTGGCCTCCACTGCTGTGTCACGAACCCCGTGAGCACGAGTGTGGCTGTGTTTCAACCAGACTTTATGTAGGGACGCTTAAATTGGATTTCATAAAATTTTCATGTGTCACGAAATACTCCTTTGACTTTTTTTATTGTGGTTAAAAACATTTAACATGAAATCTGTCATTTTAACAAATTTTAAGTGTACAGTATATATATATTTTGACTATAGGTCTTTTGATTGTTTTTCAACTCATAAAAAGTTTAAGAACTCCTTTAGTGTTCAAGTCATACAAAAAAAATGGATGGTGGCCCAGAATTGGCTCCTGGGCTGTTGTTTGCCAGCCCCTGGTCTAGAAAACCTGGGTAAGAGAAGCCAACTTTGAAGATTCTGTTTCAGCATCACTATTGAAAAGCAAGGACAACAAAATTTGTGTTTTGTGAACCTGAGGGCCACTAGAGAAGAATCCCTAATTGCTTCTGTTACTTCTCTCTGTGTCAATGAACCTTCAAAAAAAATTTTTTTAAGTTTCACATAGGAAGAGTCAATGAAGTTTCATTTTTGCTTTGTGTAAGAAAAGAGTGTACATGTACCAGCAATTTTGTTATAGGTAGAGCAACACCAAAACAACAGACATGGAACCGACGGTCTTGAAGTTCTTCAAGGATAAAGGTAGGGTCCTCTCACTCTGCAGAATTTAGCTTCTCGATTTGTCAAAGTGCTCACTGAGGGAGGCAGATGGGTCCTCATTCAGAATAAGGACCTGGGTCTTGGTCTTCATACTTCTGCCAGACCTTTAGGAAGTAACAGAATTGGAGGAATATTCTTGTATAGTCAATCCCATCACACCTGCCCCATGCAGACACTGGTGGTTTCTAAGATGGCGCCATGAACCTTAAGCTCCTTTTTGGTACATGTGTTTCCTGACTTCAGCACCTTGATTCCTTTTCTTTTTCCTTCAAAGAGATCAGTCCATGTGTGGCTATCACAGAAGCAGATTTGAAATGGAAATCTCCCTATATTTTTTGTACCATGATCCAGTGGCTTCTCATTTCCCACTGGCTTTAGAGGCTGGAATCTTCAAAATAGACCAACTAAGCTGGTGAGTGCTTTGAGCAGATTTGCATCCCTGGGTTCAGCTCCACATCAAGGATATTAGTAGAAGTCTCTTTAGAAAGGGTTGGCTGGTCAGTGGCTGCTCAATTGCTTTAATGCCCAGTATTTCTCAGGACACTAAGCATTACTCATGGGCCTCTGCAGAGGCTCCTACCTGGTACTCGGGTGGGATTAAATTCAGGAGTGTCAGGGGCTGGCGCTCTCTGCAACCCTCTTGGATGCTCTTCGATGTTGAGGAACAGGTTTTCTTGTGGGGAAGAACTTTGCCTCTCAGTTCAGTTTGTTTATTCCCTTAAGGATTTTCCAGGCATGCCCAGAACAACTGTAACACAGCCACCCACCCTCCAAAACAAACCAAACTAAACCAAACCAAAATCTAAAAACCCCCCAAACTCTTAAGACTATCTTTACTATTTCTACACTCAGCAATACTGAACAAATAGCTCTCTGAATCCACCAACTTCTTCATGCCCCCAGATCTCAGCTTATGAAGTTCCAGACTGTTCTCTTTACCTAGAATGGCCTATTTCCTTTCATCTGGCTAACAGCATCCTTTCCCTCAGAAAGCCGTCTCTTACCCCTGCCTCCCCTGCATCAGAACTCACGCCCTTCTCCCCACCCCCTATTTCCTCTACATATCTGAATTTGTACATTTCTCTTACCCTAGAACAAGCCCTTCATCAGCCACATGACAAGATAAAAAAAAAAAACCCACCATAATCTGACTTCAATCTTGACCAAAAAAAGCAACAATAATTAAGAAGAGTACTTGAAATTGGTTTCACATCCTTTAAACTTAATGATGAACTTCTCTGTAGGTGTACAGTTGAACTCAAAAGAGGAACTACAAATAGTTTGAGGCTACGGTGCCTGGTCTGACATTTGAAACCCTTGCTTTGGGACCATTTTATTCCTAACATCTTGTTAGCAGGCACAAAACTAACTTTTGAATTATTGACAGATAAATAAAATCTTAAAATATTGTTTATATTTTTCTCATTCTTTTTCTAAAAGATTTTATTTTTATTTACTTGAGAGAGAGAAGGAGAGAGAGAGCACACAGCCACGAGTGGGGGGGGGGGGGGGGCAGAGGGAGAGGAAGAAGCAGGCTCCCTGCTCAGGCTCCCCGCTGAGCAGGGAGCCAGGACATGATGTGGGATTCGATTGCAGTACCCAAGGATCATGACCCGAGCCAAGGGCAGATGCTTAACTGACTGAGCTTCCCCGGTACCCCTGTTTATCTCATTCTTATAAGATCTCAATTTTTGTGTCTTTTTTTTTTTTTTTTTTTTTACAATGTAGTAATATATGTAGAGCACTTAGAATGACTAGCGGGTTTGTTATCACTTTTTATTATGGAATATTTTGAATAAACACAAAAGTATGGGAGATACTATTTCCCCTCCCATCTACCCATTGCCCAGCTTCCAGAACGGTCAATACATGGTCAGACTTGTTTCGTCTATATACTCACTGGATCATTTTGAAGTGAAACTCAGTGATCCTACCATTTCACCTATAATTATACAGTATTGTTAAAAAAGAAGGGCTTTTTATTAAAAAAACATAACCACAATGACATCATCATACCTAAAAAAAAAATCAGTAACTAATATCCATCAAATACCCTTTCAGTGTTCATATTTCTTGGATTCGCTCATATTTTTATTCAATTTTTTTAGATTTTTTAAATTGTGGTAAAACATATATAATATAAGATTTACTATTGTAACCACTACTAGATGGACAACTCAGCGAAACTGATTACATTCATAATATTGTGTAATCATTACCATGATTTTTTATTTTTTTCATCACGCCAAACATAAACTCTGTACCTATTGCACATTAACTCTCCCCTTCTTGTCCCCTCAAGCCCCTGGTAATTTCTTTCTTTCTTTTTTTTTTTTAGATTTTATTTATTTATTTGAGAGATAAAGAATGAGAGAGAGAGCGTGAGAGGGGGAGGGTAAGAGGGAGAAGCAGACTCCCCACTGAGCAGAGAGCCCTGAGCAGAGTCCAATGTGGGACTCGATCCTGGGACTCCAGGATCATGACCTGAGCCAAAGGCAGTTGCTCAACCAACTGAGCCACCTAGGTGCATCATCCCCTGGTAATTTCTTTCGTTCTTTCTTTTTTTTTAAGATTTCATTTATTCATTTGACAGACAGATCACAAGTAGGCAGAGAGGCAGGCAGAGAGAGAGGAAGGGAAGCAGGCTCCCTGCTGAGCAGAGAGACTGATACAGGGCTCAATCCCAGGACCCTGAGATCGTGACCTGAGCTGAAGGCAGAGGCTTTAACCCACTGAGCCACCCAGGCGCCCCCCCACCCCACCCCTGGTAATTTCTAATCTACTTCCTGTCTCTATGACTTTACCTATTCTAGATATTTCATGTAAGGGCAATCATAGCATATTCATCCCCTGGTATCTGGCTTATTCTGCTTAGCACAATGTTGTGAAGTTTCATCCATGTTTTAGCATGTGTCAGAACTTTATTCCTTTTTAAGGATGAATAATATTCCATTGTACATATATATGTATATACTGCATTTTGTTATCCATTCATCCGTCGATGGACACTCGGATTGCTGACAGCTTTGTGAATAATGCTGCTATGAACATTGGTGTACAAGTACCTGTTTGAGTTCATGCTTTCCGTCCTTTTGTGTGCATACCTAGGAGTGGAATTGCTGGGTCATCTGATAATTCCGTGTTTAATTTTTGAGCAATGGCCAAACTCTTTTTCACAGTGGCTGCACCATTTTACATTCCCATCAGCAAGCAGAGGGTTTCAATTTCTCCAGACCCTCTTCAGCACTAGTTATTCTCCATTTAAAAAAATTAAATTATGTCTCCATTTTAGTGGGTATGGAGTTCTGTCTCATTGTGGGTTTGATATGAATTTCCCTGATGACTTATGATATAGAGCATCTTTTCCTGTGCTTATTGACTATTTGTAAGTCTTCTTTAGACAAATATCTATTCAAGTCCTTCACCCATTTTTAAAGATTTTATTTATTTATCAGAGAGAGAGAGGGAGAGACAGCGAGCATAGGCAGACAGAATGGCAGGCAGAGGCAGAGGGAGAAGCAGGCTCCCTGCTGAGCAAGGAGCCCGATGTGGGACTCGATCCCAGGACGCTGGGATCATGACTTGAGCCGAAGGCAGCTGCTTAACCAACTGAGCCACCCAGGCGTCCCCACCCATTTTTAAATTGGATTGTTTGTCTTTTTGTTGTCGAGTTGCAGAAGCTCTTTATAGATTCTGGATGTTAAACCTTTAACAGATGTATGATTTACAAATATTTTCTCCTACACTGAAGATTGTGATTTCTTTCTTTTTTAAAGACTTTATTATTTATTTGACAGAGATAGAGAGCACAAGCAGGGACAGTGGCAGGCAGAGGGAGAAGCCGGCTCCACGGTGAGTAGGGAACCGGATGTGGGGCTCTATCCCAGGACGCTGGGATCATGACCTGAGCCAAAGGCAGATGCTTAACTCACTGAGCCACCCCAAATACTCTCTTTTTGTGTTCTTTGATGCACAAATTTTTTTAATTCTAACGAAGTCCAATGAATGTATCTATTTCTCCTGATGCCTGTGCTCTTGGTGTTATATTTAAGAAACTGCCAAATCTAAGGTCATAAAGATTTTCCCCTGTGTGGGTTTTTTTTTTTTTTTAAGTTTTACAGATTTACTTCTTAAATTTAGGTCTTTGATTAATTTTTAGTTAATTTTTGTATATAGTGTGTCAAAGTTCAGAAATAGCAGAAGTAAAACCAATGAATCACCAAAGAAGTAATTAGTAGAAGTTTACTGTCCACACACAAAGAGGATACTTCGTGAACTGGGAGCATTCAAACCAAACATGCAATGAGATTCAGAGGTATATTGTCATGAAGCAGCTTATATAGTGAGAGGGCAGGGACTGTTACTCTTCTCAGTGATTGGTTACAATGTTAGAAAGTTTTTAAATCTTGGAAGTTGGTTAGTGGTTACCTCAATTTTGGGGAAGGGTTTTAAGTTTTGCTTATGTTTTTCAGAGGCATAAGCAAGAAGTGACTCAGGTCAAGTTAGTCTCACTTGTCTTGCAAAATAAGCTAATTTAAGCTTTGCTTGTATGATTTAACTGGTTTTGTCTGCTCAGGGAATTTTCAAGTTTGGTCTCTATTTGTGTTTGATTTTAACAATTGTAATGTAAAGGTCCAAGTTGATGCTTTTATATGTGCATACCCAGATTCCCCAGCATCATTTGTTGAAGAGACTGTTCTTTCTTTATTGAATGATTGTGCCCTCTTCTTAACAACCCATGGACCATGTGAGGGTTCGTTTTGGGGCTCTCAATTCCATTCCATTGGTCTGCATATTTGTCTTTATGCCAGTACCACACTGTTTTGATTACTGTTGCTTCATAATGAGTTTTGAAATCAAGAAGTATGAAGCCTCCACTTTGTTCTTTTCAAGTTTGTTTCGCCTCTTTGTAGTTTCTTGAGATGTCATATTAATTTTATTTATTTTATTTTAAATTTTATTTTTATTTAATTTTTTGAGGGGGAGGGGCAGAGAGAGAGGGAAAGAATCTCAAGCAGGATCCATGCTCAGTGCTGAGCCTGACATGGGGCTCAATCTCATGACCCTGAGATCATGACCTGCACCGAAATCAAGAGTTGGATGCTTAACTGACTGAGCCACCCAGTCACCCTTAATATGAAAAAAGCATCATTGGCATTTTTTCCATTGGGTTTTGTTTTTGATTTTGTTTTTTAGTACTCTACACACCCAGTGTGGGGCTCAGACTCAGAACCCCAAGATCAAAATTCACATGCTCTTCCACTGAGCCAGCCACACACCTCTCGATTGGGATTTTGGTATGGATTGCCTTGAATCTGTAGATTGCTTCGGACAGTATTGTCATCTTAGCAACAGTGAGTCTTCCAATCCAGGAGCATTGGATTTTTTCCATTTTTTTAAGGCTTTCCTGATTTCTTTCAGCAATTTTTATAACTTTCAGTGTACAAGTTTTTTGCTTCCTTGGTTAATTTTATTCCAAAATATTTAATTCTTTCTGATGCTATTGTAAATGAAATTATTTTCTCCATTTCATTTTTGGATTGTTCAGGGGTAGTGTATAGAAATACAATGAATTTTTGCATGCTGATTTAGTATTCTACAACTTTGCTGAATTCATATATTAGCACTAACAATTTTTTTTGTGTGGATACTTTAGTGTTTTCTACATGTAAGATCATGTTATTTGTGAATGGAGATAGTTTACCTTTTCACTTAGAATGCCTTTTATTTCTTTTTATTGCCTAATCGCTCTGGCTAGAACTTCTAGCAATATGTTGAATAGAAATGGTAAAGTGGGCATTCTTATCTTGTTCCTGATCTTAGGGGAAAAGCTTTCAGTCTTTTATCATGTTGAGGAAATTCCTTTCTATCTTTAGTTTATTGAGAGTTCTTATTTTCTAAAAGATTTTTTTTTTTTAATTTGAGATAGAGAGAGAGAGTAGGAATTGGGGGAGGGGCAGAGGGAGAGGGAGAAGTAGGCTCCCCACAGAGCAAGGAGCCTGATGTGGGATTTGATCCCAGGACCCTGAGATGATGACCCGAGCCAAAGGCTGACCCTTAACCAACTGAGCCACCTAGGTGCCCCTGAGGGTTGTTACTATGAAAAAGTTATGGATTTTGTCAACATCAATCTTTTTCTGCATCAGTTGAGATGGCCATGTGTTTTTTTTCCTTCATTCTATTAATGTCATATATAACATTGATTTCAAATGTTGCATTTCTGTAATAAATCTTACCTATTTATGGTATATCGTCCTCTTAATATGTTGCTAAACTTGGTTTGCTAGTATTTTGTTGAGGAATTTTGCATCTATATTCACAAGGGACATTATTCTCTAGTTTTCTTTTCTTGTAATCTTTATTTAGCTTTGGTATCAGGATAATGCTGGCCTCATAGGATGAGTTAGGAAGTGTTCCCTTCTCTACAAATCTTTGGAAGAATTTGAGAAGCATTAGGATTAATTCTGTTTTAAACCTTTGGTAGAATTCACTAGTGAAGCTGTAAGATTTTGGTTTTTTTCTTTGCTGGGAAGGTTTTTTTTTTTTTTTTTCCCTTTCATTAAGTTTTTACTTAGAGGTAGAGCATTTGACTGCATTAAGTTTCTACTTAAATACCAGGTAGTTGATATGCAGTGTAATATTAGTTTCAGGTGTAGAATTTTTTTTTCAGGTGTAGAATTTAGTGATTCATAACTTCTATAGAAGACCCAGTGCTCATTACAACAAGTGCCCTTCTTAATTCCCGTCACTTATTTAACCCATCCTTCCACCCTGTTGGGAGGTTTTGGTTACTGATTCAGGCTCCTTGTTATAGATCTATCTGAATTTTCTATTTCTTCTTAAGTCAGTTTTGGTAGAGATTTACGTCTCTAGGAATTTGCCCATTTCATCTATATTCCACTTCATTGGTATATAGTTCATATAATCCTTTATAATCCTTTTTATTTTTGTAAAGTTGGTAGTAATGTCCTTTCTTCCATTTCTGATTTTAGTAACTTAAGTCTTTTCTCTCTCCCTCTCCCTCTCTCTCTCTTTTTTCCCCTTAGTCAAGGTGCCATGCACTTCTATCACATTACATTGGGAGGCATGTAAAATCTGGCTGTCTCTCTTTTGGCAATTAAAATTGATTATTGGGTTTGGGTATTGTCAGTCCAATTGGTCATTATAAAACTCTCCTTCAGCTCTCACCTAATGGTTTTGTCAGCTTTTGACAATCATTACCTACATCCATATTTCATAAGAGAATGCTGAAGTTTCAAAGGAGAACATATTTTAATGAACTCAAATATGCCAAGACAGAATGAAAGATATATTTTCAAAGTCCATTTTTCTGGTTCTGAAACTCAGTGTGGTAGAAAGGAAACACATCCAAGAGTGAAGAACCTGGAGACCAGCCACATGCTGTAAGATCTTAGATAAATCAATTGCCTCTTAAGCTTCAATCTGTAAAAGTAGGGCATTGACCGAAATGACCCGTCAAAGCACCTTACAACTTTGACTCTCCAGAGGTCTATTATTTTAATTTTACATGTAATCATGATTATGACTAGTTAGTCTAGTGTTCAGAATGCTGAACCCTTAGTTCCTCCATCTTATTTTACCCAGACTTTTGTTTTAAGTAGTCTCTGTGCCCAACATGGCACTTGAACTCACCACCCTGAGATCAAGAGATCATGCTCTACCAACTGAGCCAACCAGATGTCCCCCCAAGAATGTTTCTTGATTCACAGTTTCGTTGAAGATTATGGTTCAGGGCACCTGGGTGACTCAGATGATTGTGCATCTGCCTTCGGCTCAGGTCATGATCTCTAGGTCCCGGGATCAGGTCCCACATTGGGCCCCCTGGCTGTCTCAGCGGGGAGTCTGCTTCTCCCTCTCCCTCTCTCTCTCCCCTTGCTTGTGTGCTCTCTCTCTCAAATGAATAAACAAAATCTTAAAAAACAATAAGATTATGGTTCATTCTGCTGCACTTCCATGGTTATGCTTATCATGTGAGACATCACTTCAGAAAAGTGCTCAAAGACAAGGGACCATCCCACCCATTTTATCAAAGTGCTCATTCCCCCAAACACTGCCCACACTTGGGCCATGCAGAAAGAAATTTCTCCCCTTGTTCCTAAGATTGTCAAATATCTTCACATGTTCTACCTACCCCTTGGGCAAACTCTTGTCAGGAAAGCATTTTGTAAAATCATTCATCCCAAAGTATAACTGACCCAGGGACTTTCCCCTTCAGAGTCTTTTCATTTTAATATAAGCTTCAGTAAAAAGTATACACTTATAATGATGGAATTTTAAGAAGATTTTTTTTCCTTGAAGGAAGGCAACTTTCTATCTTCCTGAAATCATGTTATATCATCCTTAAAACAGGAGGATTAACAATGGTTCTAACAACAATTATTTTCTTTTTTTAATCAAAAAATTATTTATTTATTTAAATAATCTCCATACCCATCATGAAGCTGGAACGCATGACCTCAAGATCAAGAGGCACACACTCTTCTGAGTCAGACAAGCTCTTCATCCAACAACATTTTTTGACCCATTGTTCTTCCTGGTATGCTACAGTATCTTGGAAGCTGAACCCAGGAAAGATGCCCCTTGGGAACTTCTCCAGAGGGGATTCCTCACCATCCTCTTGGGCTAGAAAGCTACCCTTGGAGGAGGTGATAGTGGATGAAGGGGGCAAGTCAGTCAGGGAAAGAGTGTTCAAGAAAAACTGGTGGGATATCTAGCCTTGGGAATGAGGAAACTTTTCAATAGGAAGGTATTACCTTTTGCCAAGTTCAAAATGAGAGCGGAGAACCAAAATTCAATGAGTGTCATATCTGTAAGTTTGAATGTAAGTAGGAATGAATGGATAAGGGTAAGGCATCCAGGATTGAGGCTAAGAACAGTGAATAAATGTCAGTGGGCCCTTTTCCAATGTGCCTGGTGTATTAACCAAGGCAGGCAAGGCAGCTTAAAGAAACCACACCAATCCAGAATGTTTGCTTATGCCAGTCCTACCATCCGGGATGCCATTTTTCCTTTTCCATGCCTTTCTCTGTCTCAATAAGCTGCTGAACACTCAACTCCAATTCCCATCTTTGTGAAGTTTTTTCCTGACCACCCCCATCTGGAAGCAATTTCTTCTTCCTCAGAATCTGGCTATCACTGATGTCCACTTCCACCCTTCTGTCCTCATCACGTGGCTGTTACTCTCTTGTGTGTAAGTCTCACCTTCCAGAGTGGAATCTGTCTGAAGGGCACTCCCATGTCTGATAGCTCTTGGCATCTCCCAGCACCTAGCCTGGTGCCCAGCAAATGGCTGTGGGCCGTAAGGGCTGACGGATGGATAATCAATGCAATGGGGCAGGCATTCTTTCTAAGACATCTTCTTCCAAAAAAAGGACTTGCCTGTGGAATTTCCCTGGGACTGATGACAATGAAATGGGGGGAGCTGGCTAGCCAGTGACTGGTTCCCTCTGAGCAAGCAGGACTGGGGCTGGGTTTAATTTAGCCTGCGCTGCCTTTCATGCTTTAAAAGGACTTTCCCACGACAGACTCGGGACCTGGAGTTCGTGCTGTTAGCACCACTGCGGAGAGATGAGTGGAGAGAGACGCAGCCAAGGGTGCTGGCCTCTGACCTGGTTCCGCTTCTGCGCTCGGCTGGAGCTTCTTGTAGCTGTGTGGTTTGTGGCTTCATTCCCAGCCCGCCAGATGGAGGGTGCCTATGTGCACACTCTGGGCTTTGGTGTGGGGGTGCGGGTTTGCATCTGTGGGTGGTGAACTTCAGCCAGGCGCACTTGGGTCTGCATATGGCTGTGACGACTCTCTTTGGTGTATATCTGAGTATTTGCGTTTCTGTAGATTGCGTGTACGGATCTCTGAGTGTGCATGCCTCTGAAGGTGGGGTGTGCTTATGGGCACGTGCGTGTGTGTGTGTGCCTGTGACACCTATAGTGAACTGAAGGTAAGCAGCTCTCCAACTGGTTTGCAAGAATAATGGCTCCTTTTTGTCCTCAGACCCTAACCATGGTGCCACAGGAAACAGATTCCAATTGGTCCATTGGCTCCTCCTCCTCCTTCCTGAGAGGGGAATGAAGGAATGGAGGGGGCCCGCCATGTCCCTAGCAAGGACTCTTTTCCTTCCTAATGCCATTTCTTCTTGGTACTCTGTGGTTCTGAGAGGGCCCTGGGACCTACAGGAGCCCTGGGCTTTGAGTGTCCCTGGCATCATTTGGGATATTTTAATGGGGTACAGATGCCAAAAAGGAAGAACCTTTTAAAAAATCCAGGGCTGTCTTCCACTGCCCCCACCTCCCAGGAGAGAGCAGACATTCTTACCACTGTTTACATTTTTTTCCTCCTTGCCTCTCTGTTAGCCACCCCTTCCAGGACCTTCTCACTTTGGGCATGGAGAAAAACTGTACCCCTATAAACAAAGCCCTCCTTCCTGGTCTGGAGGAGCACAGCCCCACCCTGATGGGAGCAGCTCCGAATCCCACCCTTCCTTTACCCATTCTTCTTCTACACACTTCTTCGCCACTGCATTAACTCCTTCATCTCCTTGGGCGGCGGCGGGATGTTCTCTGCGGGGGGGTGGGGGGGGGGGGCAGGGAGTGTCAGGGGCAATTCAAATTCCAGGAAGCAGAGGAGGTCAATGTTAATGATCTTGCTTCTGGGCTCCAGCCCTCTCTGCACCTCCACTCCCCAACCCTAAACCCCAAACTATTCTCCAGCAGAGAACATGGAACAAGCCGCCAGCCAAGGCCAGAGGCTGGAGATCCAGGACAACTGGCTTTGCTTCCCAGCTTCATCGTGCCATTTCCTTTGCAACCCCGAATAATTTCCTCACTTGGTCTGTATATTGCAGTTTGTAAAAGATACCTGATCACCTGGCCTCCTTTTACTAACATCCCAGCTACCTCTCGGCTAGTATCTTGTGGAGCCTCCAAGAAGCAACACCTGTGCAGAAGCCCAGGACTCCTGGGGACAAGCTCAGGCATGTGAGAGTTGACAAGTGTGACCTGGGCCTGAGTGCAGAGGGTTAAATTCTAGCTATCTCACCAGCGGTGGGAAAGGGCCTGTCTGCTCCTGGGCAGCTGGGTAAAATGTACAGCAGGTTCCCTTCTAAGATGTCACCTTGGTATCCCCAAGAGAGGCCCTCCTTTCTTTCTTTTTCTTTTTTCTCTCATGGGATAAAGCCACCCTATCCAAGGCCTATGCCCCAAGCTGCCTACCACAGCACTAGAGGAATAAAGTGAAACCCCATGTCCTTCTTTGGGGCTTGGAGCTTTCTGCCTGAGTAGAAAGGGTCCTAGTCACCTGACTCTCCCTGGGGACTGACTGGCACAAGAGAAAGTATGCAGAGCTGTGACTGAGAGGCCGAGAGACCCAGGCTGCCACACCTCTACCCAAGAGGTCCAGCCTGATGAATCAGGCTGAATGGAGAGCCTGAGGATGTCTCCTCCTCCTCCTCCTGTTGCCCATTTATCATAAGAGGGGAAGACAGTCCCCTCCTGCCTAGAAGCAAAATGTCTTGCCTTCTCCTGGGATTTAAAAAAGAAAAAAAAGTGGCCTTTCCCCACCCATGACTTCTTCAAAAACAGGAAACCCTTTCCTCTTTCCCCTGCCACAGCCTTTCGCCTGGCATCTGGATCTTAGCTACCCCCAGACTTAATTTTCCCCTGATGGGTTCGTGCGGCTTGGCTTCCTTACTCTTTCTAGCCCGCATGACTCCTTGTTCCAGGCTCAGCTGGACGGGTCAGATCTTGTGAGGCATTGGTTTCTTTGTCGGAGGAGAAACCACCCTGGTTGTTTTTCTCCCTTTCCTTCCCGGGCACCAGCCACCCTCGCCTCAGGACCTGCTTCCTCGGGGAAAGGATGGGTTGATGTGAGCGAAGCAGCTGGATCACATTCAGTTTGAGTACCAGGCTCTTGAGCCAGACCAGCTCCAGCCTTGTCTGAGCTTTCCTTCCCAGGGAAGAGTAAGGAGGGAGATCACAGATCCAAGAGGTGTGGTGGATCTGGCCTCCTCCAAGCGGAATCTTTCTCTGGATCAAAGAAAGGAGGTGCGGGGCGCCTGGGTGGCTCAGTGGGTTAAGCCGCTGCCTTTGGCTCAGGTCATGATCTCAGGGTCCTGGGATCGAGTCCCGCATCGGGCTCTCTGCTCAGCAGGGAGCCTGCTTCCTCCTCTCTCTCTGCCTGCCTCTCTGCCTACTTGTGATCTCTCTCTCTCTGTCAAATAAATAAATAAATAAATCTTAAAAAAAAAAAAAAAGAAAGGAGGTGCAAAGAGATCAGCCAAAGCAGTATGCCTGGAAGGCCAGGAGAGAAACTTATCTGTGGGTTGGTGGGTACCCCTCTCATGCTCTCTCCCTCCCACCATGGATTGATTTCTCCCCTACCTCTCTGGAAGATGGTGCCTTACTAAACTCCAAAGAAGTCTTGTCTGGGCTGCAGGTAGGGTGTGTGACCTTTCCCAGCCCCTGGGGAGCAGCTTCTCCTGGAGTCAAGGACCTTAATGATGACTCAGTGGAGCACCTGGGTGGCTCAGTTGGTTAAGTGTCTGCCTTCAGCTCAGGTCACGATCCCAGGGTCCCCGGATCGAGACCCGCATCAGGCTCCCTGCTCAGTGGGGAGTCTGGTTCCCCTCTCCCTCTGCCTCTGTGCATGGTATCTCTTTCTCTCTCAAATACATAAATAAAATCTTAAAACAAAACAAAACAAAACCAAGAGACTAGAACAAGGATGTCTTTTTATCCTTCAAGAGTGAAGGAAATATTTCCTGGTCTCTTTTTCCATTGATGGCCAGAAATAAACAGAAAAGACATTGCTAGAAAATCCTCAATGTGCACTCTCTCTCTGCCTGTATAAAGTCTGTCCCAGGGTAGCACTTAGTCACCAGAAGACCTTTTGTGTCCCAAGAATGGAGGCCCTTTCTCTGCCTCCCTTCAAGTTCCTTTCCTTGGGAAATATCAGATGTGTGTAGAACTGGCTATGCTGTGTTACAGAACACAAGGGAAGTCTTAGGTTAGGAGCTTCCTTTCGGTTCCAGAGGCAGGGCAGTGGTCTATTCCGGGGCCCAGCTGAGAGTGGGGCTGGGGAGTTGGGGGGCTGGGGGAGTACTTACGGAGAGGTGCTCTGGAAAAGGATCCAGCTCCTTGGATGCCTGTGCATCTGATAGGAATGCTTTACTGTGGGATCATGGCCACGACTCAGTTTCCCCTCTGGGCCTTGGCCTTTTAATTCTATACAATGTTGTGTTGGATTTGATCTTTAAGACCCCTTTATCTCTGATTCTATGTCACTACCATCTTATTCCCCTGGACTAATTGGAGGAGATAGGCAGGGTAAAGAAAGGGAAGAAATTTCCACCATGAACTCATGGTCTCTTTTAACAACTTTAAAGCAAAATGGAGAGATTACAAATCATAGACCAGAACACCTCTAACACATGAACACCTCTAACATACGTAGTCTTGGAGGAGATATAAGCCTCAGTCGTCTGAACTCCCCACACTTTTTTATACCCTATCACAGACACACACACACACACACCCAGCTGTGATGTGCATTAAGACTGACCACAAGTGGGGCGCCTGGGTGGCTCAGTGGGTTAAGCCGCTGCCTTCGGCTCAGGTCATGATCTCAGGGTCCTGGGATCGAGTCCCGCATCGGGCTCTCTGCTCAGCAGGGAGCCTGCTTCCCTCTCTCTCTCTCTCTGCCTGCCTCTCCATCTACTTGTGATTTCTCTCTGTCAAATAAATAAATAAAATCTCAAAAAAAAAAAAAAAAAAAGACTGACCACAAGCTACTCAAGCAAGGGAGGGACAGCCACCCCCCTTCCTTACCCCCACAACCCCGTTATCAGAACTTCCACCCATCAGGCAGCCTCTGCCTCTTCCAGTTCTACTGACCATGTATTCTAAATCACAGACCATCACACAACTGCCCTCTTACATTACAGGATTGTTTGCATGCCTGGAACCCCCAACACATCAACAGTCCGGGGGGTTTGCATTTGGCAGCTTCAGAGGCCCCCATTCACTGTCTGCTTCCAAGGGCACAGAATAAAGGTCATCTGGGGCCCAGAGCCAGGGTAAAGCTCTCCCTGGGCAATGTGTGCTTCTGTCCAGAGCTGGATGACCTTTACAGACGAGGCAGCACTAAGTCCCCTGGGGCCAGTCATTTGGACAATCTCCCAGAGCAGCAGGTCATTGCCTCCACTCTCCATCTGGCCATGGCCAGAGTATACATGGGTATGTTGTCTGGGGAGGGTAATTAGGCAATAAATCTTAAATTGCAAATATATGTACCTTATGCTACAGCAATTCTATCTTTAGGAATGTGTTCTACAAATGCAGTCATACACATGTGAAAGGACACGTTTCAAGTGATTCAGTGCAACATCATCTATGAGTAGAAATTGGAAATGAACTGGATATCCACTAGTGACCATTTGGTTTCATAGGGTATGGTATAACTATGCGATGAAATATTAAAAATGGGACGCTATTGTGTATTGTATGGGAGGATTCCTGATATACATTAAGTGAAAATAAGCAAGGTGCAGAAGAGTGGACATAATTTACTACCATCTGTGTAGAAAGGAGAGAGTGAAAACACATATATTCGTATTGACTTGTTTACAACATATTACTGGAAGAGAAAACAAGAGACCAAGGGTGATTACTCATAAGGAAGTTGAAAACCCCTTAAGAAAGGCAACTTTCTTTCTTTCTTTTTTTTTTTTTAAAGATTTTATTTATTTATTTGACAGAGAGAGAGATCACAGTCAGGTAGAGAGGCAGGCAGAGAGAGGGGGAAACAGGCTCCCCACTGAGCAGAGAGCCTGATGTGGGGCTTGATCCCAGGACCCTGAGATCACGACCTGAGCTGAAGGCAGAGGCTTAACCCACTGAGCCACCCAGGTGCCGCTGAAGGCGACTTTCTAACATGCATTTTGATGGCTGAATAACATGAATGCATTACCTATTCAAAAGATTGAGTGAAAATAACACAAAAGCCCAGAAAAGAGAGAACAAAGTGGCAAAGGAGGGAGCCCTTCTCCTTGGCAGCCGCTTGGGCAGGGGGAGGCCAGACGAGAAATGGGAGCAGGAACTGGGGGGTGAGCAGAGGGAAGCACACCAGGTGCTTAAGCATTTCTCTGCTTGCTCATAAAAGCCTTCTCCAACAGGGGCCTGGAATTCCTCTGTTCATGCTCTCCTTCGGTTACTGGCCTAATCAGTCCCCCAACTCAAGCATACTCATGTGGCTTGGGAAATCTTGTCTTTTTTGAAAATGTACACATTTTTAGACCCTTGGTCAGAATATCGAGGTCACCCGATAAAGCAATGACATCCTTTGAAGTTGCTTGACTTCCTTGCCTACTTATTCAACTCTGATGTCCTGGGGGAAAAAAAAAAAATTTGTATTTGTTTTAGAGATTATTCTTTAAGAATCTTATGACACCCCTTTGAGATAACTGGCAACACTCTGAGGTGTTGCAAAACCCAACTGGGGACTGATTGCCCTGATGACCTGCAGGAGGCCATAGCCAAGACTCAAGGCCAAGTGGGGCCTGCATCACTTGGGCGGGACTGGGGGGTTGGGGGCTGAGGCTAGGCTCTGGACCTCTACTCATTGGGCAGCTCCATGGATCCAAAGACCTGCTTGGGGTACTGCATGGATGTGGAAGGCATTGGTGTGGGGGCCAAGGACAAACCCTGCTTGTGGGTGAGCTGCTGGGTCCCTGGGAGACAAAACTGGTTCTTTCTCCTCAGGGATAATTTTAGGTCCTCACGTCCCCTCCCAACCCCTGGCTCAGCCTCCCAGAGGGATTGCTTACACCAGTGACTATAGAGTGTTCTTTTGAAATATAGAGCTGTTCAAATGAGACATGTGAGGGTATGGCCCTGGAGGCATTTTCCATGATAATTTTTCCCCTTTTGTCCCATTGTTACAGGCGAGAAAGCAAGACAGCTCCAGGATCAGGTTCTCTGATAGAACTTAATAAAGGTATTAAGTCTTCCTGCCTCTCACCTTGAACCCAGGGGTTTTCTTTGCAGCCTCACCTCCCCACACCTTGCTTGACAGCAACTGGCTTAGAGATTGGGAGAGCTTGGCTGGCAGAAACAGCCTGAAGTCTGGGGGAGAGAAAGAGTTTTAGGCTTGTAAGGTGAGGGAGGCTCTGATGGGGCTGTTGGAAAAACTTCAAGAGGCCTTAAAATACCAGGCCTGGGGTGCCTGGATGGCTCAGTTAATTAAGCCTCTGCCTTTCGCTTAGGTCATGATCCCAGGGTCCTGGGATCAAGCTCTGCATCAGGCTCCCTGTTTAGCAGAAAGCCTGCCTCTCCCTCTCCTCCCTGCTCATGCTCTCTCCCACTATCTCTGTCTCTCTCAAATAAATAAAATCTTAAAACAAAAAACAAAAACCAAAACACAACAAACCAGGCCTATCCTTCCACACAACAGAAGATGCAACATGTGAATTCCTCAGCTGAACATCGTCTAATTTTTGAAAGTTCATAAATAAAACCTTCAAGAAAGTAGAGTGAATATTTTACTATCAGGAGGGTAGTGATGGAAGATTTGTGGGTGGCTGGGCGGTAGATAGGCTTCATGCCTCAACCTCACACCCGTCCGTTCACTTTCAACATGTCTTTGAAGAATTTTTAAATGGAAAATTGTAAAGAATTTTGAAATTTAAAAATTTGTAAAGAATTTTAAAATAAGGGACCGTCTAGAAATTGTCTAGGTTGGAAAAGTGTGCAGAAGGGACTATGGGCAATGGGGAAGATGCAGAAATTGAAACTCTCAGCATCCGGGACTACCTGAAGCCAAATCAAAATTTAAATGAGTAGGCAATGCTAAAGACTCCTGGAAAAATGTCGAATTTCTCCAGTAACTGCAAAGAACAAGAATAGCAAAAAGACAATAGAAAACCGGAGGGGCAGAGAGGGTAAAGGAAATAAGAGAAGAAAAAGGGGCCCAAATCTCATCGGAATTGAGGTCTTGCCCTCTTTTACTTACAATATTTTAGAGAAGGACACTCAAGTGGATGAGATGCTACCGTGGATTATTTTGCTTGCCCTGGGTGGGTTACCTTTTCCTCTAACAAGATAAGGTGGTGGCCGCACTGGTGTGGAGGGAGCGGTCTTCGTCACCCATCAGCCGGTGTCGTTGCTGGATCTTCCCGGGAAACTGGTGCAGAGTTCAGGAAATCAGGGCTGACGGAGTGCTGCGCTGAGTGAGTGCGGTGGTATGGCAGGAGTGGGCACAACGTGGCAGAGAAGTCCAGGTGTCGGGGCTCTAGACATAGTTAAAGGAAAACTCAGGCACCCATCTGTCTTCCCTCCCCTCCCTCCAATTCCCTTCCTGACGCCCGGCACGCATCGAGACTACTGGCCGCTGCCCCTTTAAGGGCCTCCACTCCTCCCCCCACTACCCCACCCCAAGCGGTGGCATCAAGCGGGTGGGGTGGGGGGGAGGCTGAGCATTCTCGCCGGTCAACTAGGGAAGATGGCCCAGGCCGAGGAAATCGCTCCCACGCCCTGCTGCTGTCCCCTCCCCTGAGCTGGGGGAAGGGACCCATCTAGAAGGGAGACCCCCTCTCTCTTTCCTTCCCGGCCCACGCACGCCCTGGGAATGTCTCCGTGGTCTCACCAGAACAGCTCTCTGGCCTCGTGGCCTGCTGCCCCCACCCCGACGCCCAATACTGCCAACGCGAGTGGGCTGCCAGGGGTGCCGTGGGCGGTGGCCTTGGCGGGGGCGCTGTTGGCGCTGGAGGTGCTAGTCACCGTGGGAGGCAACTTGCTGGTAATCGTGGCCATCGCCCGGACGCCGAGACTCCAGACCATGACCAACGTGTTCGTGACTTCGCTGGCCACAGCAGACCTGGTGGTGGGACTGCTAGTAGTGCCGCCGGGGGCCACCTTGGCCCTGACCGGCCACTGGCCCCTGGGAGCCACTGGTTGCGAGCTGTGGACCTCAGTGGACGTGCTGTGTGTGACAGCCAGCATCGAAACCCTGTGCGCCCTAGCCGTGGACCGTTACCTGGCAGTGACCAACCCGCTGCGCTACGGTGCTCTGGTCACCAAACGGCGCGCCCGGGCAGCAGTGGTGCTGGTGTGGGTCGTGTCCGCCTCGGTGTCGTTTGCCCCCATCATGAGCAAATGGTGGCGCGTGGGAGCCGACGCCGAGGCACAGCGTTGCCACTCCAATCCCCACTGCTGCGCTTTCGCCTCCAACATACCCTACGCGCTGCTCTCCTCCTCCGTCTCCTTCTACCTCCCGCTTCTGGTGATGCTCTTCGTCTACGCGCGCGTTTTCCTCGTGGCTACGCGCCAACTGCGCCTGCTGCGCCGGGAGCTGGGCCGCTTCCCGCCCGAGGAGTCTCCGCCGACTGCGTCGCGCTTTGTGTCCCCCGCCCCAGCTGGGCCGTACGCTTCGCCCGCAGGGGTGCCCTCTTACGGTCGGCGGCCCGCGCGCCTTCTGCCTCCCCGGGAACACCGGGCCCTGCGCACCTTGGGTCTCATCATGGGTACCTTCACTCTCTGCTGGTTGCCCTTCTTTGTGGCCAACGTGATGCGCGCTCTCGGGGGCCCCTCTCTGGTTCCCAGCCCGGCTTTCCTGGCCCTTAACTGGCTAGGCTATGCCAACTCCGCCTTCAACCCGCTCATCTACTGCCGCAGCCCCGACTTTCGCAGCGCCTTCCGCCGTCTCCTGTGCCGCTGTCGGCGTGAGGAGCACCAGGCCGCCGCCTCCCTGCCTGGCGACCCCTCGGGCGCCCCTGCTGCACTGGCCAGCCCCGCGGAGTCCAGGCAGTGCCCACCGCTCAACGGGACGGTAGGTAACCGAGGCGAGATGGCAGGCGGCTCAAGATAGGAAGCATTCTGTGTCTCCTTTTGGTCATTTCGAGTTTGGCGTTCGGTAGGATGAGGTGGGTTTGGAGAGGTCTCTACAGCGAAAGAAGGGGAGGCATGGAGTAGGGAACCAAAATGGAACCCAGGACCTCCCCCCCCCCCCCCCCCGCATCGGCCCCCCCCCACCCCCCACCCCCCCGGGCTGAAGCAAAGGAGGGCAGCGGATTGTTTCTCAACCCAGGACCCAACCTGTGTGCCTCAGGAAGTGCGTCTGTCTCCTGAGCCTGCCGGGTCAGCTCTAGATTTTCTAGCTCAGTTGTTTGGCCTCCCAGATTTCTTGCCACCACTTGGGCCGGCTTTGACTTGCAGAGAAGACTAGAGGCCTTCCCAAACTCTCGGTCTCAGCTCTGGTTTCTTTGAAAAGTTTGATAGCTTTTCATAGGAGTGATAGTGAGAAACCACTTGGGTGTGAAGGATAAATGGGAGTGGGGGAACCCGTGAGTGAGTGTCGGTTCTCCCTGGAAGGAGCCGGGCTGGGTTAGGGTTGGGGGTGGGTTTTTTTGTGGCTGGGTGGAGCCCAGCCCAGATGCAATTTGTGTGATTACCTACAGATGCTTTCCAGGGTCCCTGACCTTCACTCCTTTCCTCTAGTGCCCCTGTCCCCACCCTGTGACCCTCATCCCAAGATATGTTATCTCCCTTTTCCAGGGCTTCCTGGGGGAATTTCTTAGGTCCTGAGCCATGAGGAGAAAGAACTCTGTTGATCCAGAACTTTTGGAAAGCCTCTGGCCCCTGTTTAGAATGAGCCCTGTGGAGTGCCTCAGCTGGAAATCTGACTTCCAGAAACTGATGACTTGGCCTTGGGATGGGGAGGGGGGGCTTATGGGGGAGGGGAAATCCTTACCAAGTGGGTTTTTGTCAGCCTCTTGTCTCTCTGAGAGTTTTCTAAACCCATCCCTGAACTTCACCACTATCTCAGCAGCTGAAGTGTCCAGCAGCCTGAGCTCAGCTGCCCTTGGAGCTCAGGACTAGCTTTGAAGGCGCACCTGTGACCTTGCCCACTTCCATGCTGTGTGCTTAAGGCAAAGAGAGCACTCCTCCTTCCACTCCTTCTGCTGCCTGGACCTGACAGACCACACAGTGTTCTTCAGGTTCGGGGGCCTACCTAGGCTGGGAGCAGAAAGCTAGAAAAGTTCCGGGTATGGGGTTTTGTCCCTGACTCCATCACTAGGGATGTCTAAGCACTAGCTTCCCCACTTTGGTGCCAGAAGGACTTCTTCAGGGTTTTGCGGGGGTGGGGGGGGGGTTGTTGGAGGGCAAACCATTAGAATGGATCCCTTCTCTTCCTTGGAACATCAAATTAATAAATATTACCAAATGTGGTTCATCTCCTGCCTTCTTTTCTCCATTTCTTTCCCCCATAATCCCCTTACTCCCTTCTTAGAGCTGGCTTGTGGCAGACACAATAAATTAGGACTAACCCCTGTCCCATTCTTCCTAATCGGGGTGAAAGAAAAGATGAAAAGTCTGTTTGGGTGAAAGGGAGTGAGCTTGAGCCTTTGCCACTCCTATATCCCCATCTTTCCAAAATTCATGGAATCTACTTACAAGTGGGGAGCAAAGCCAAGCTGCCCACGGACTTGAGGGCAGTGCTCCTAGGAGGACACAGTTTGCTGTGCTCAGGATCAGGGCACATGGGGTGTATGTCAGCCCCCATGCTATAAGCCAGGGGTGCATTTGTAAGATCCCATTGCCATGGGGAACCAGTTTTGTCTAGTGTTGTGTGTGTGTGTGTGTGAGTATGTGTGTGTGTGTCTGGAGGCACAGAACATTGTTTGTGTTGGGCAAATGTCTTTGGTTATAAATATATTCTGATGTTTCCCATCCTTTCTACAACCTCTCTCTTTCCTGGGCTGCAGAAATCAAAGTTATCCTTTTGAAGTAAAGCTGGAGTTACAAGTTTGAGTCAGTTGATAATTTCCCCCCCTTATTCCAATTCTTAAGAACTTTATCAGGCAGTTTCCTATGGAAAGAAAATTTCTGTGGAAATCACTGAATCGTTTTGTGAGTTCTTATTTAAACTCCATAAGCAGAGAGCATTGTCCCAGCTGATTTACAGGATGGCTAGTAAATCATCAAATGTTTACTGTGTGACAGCGAGGGGCAATGTACCTGCTAGGGTCCAGGGCTCCAGAGTTACAAAGCTTTGATCTGCGCTGAGGATAAGCTCAGTGGATTTCCACATATGGGTGTTCCCTGTGAATTGGACCTGGCCTCTGCAGCTCCTTTTTTCCAGGAGCCCAGGTTTTATATCTTCGGATGTTTGCATACCAAAGATGACTTTCTCCTTCTCAATCCAGAACTGTGTGAGATCTCTGGGGTCTGCGGTGCTGGAGGTTTCTTGGCAAGGCTTTCATTTTTGAATACTTAGTGGAGAAGGAAGTCTTGCTTTGGCCAGGGAGTAAGTACCGGGGCTCATCTCTCCATCTCTGGATATTTTTCCAACATTACCGAGGAAAGTTGTCCAGTCAGTCCTAGGCAGGGAAGAAGGATGATTTGGGGAGTGGGGGGGAGGAGTGGGGCTCTGGTTTATAGAAATGTCCTTGAACCTTATCCAAGAGCTCATACTGCCCGTGTCTTGCTTGACACACACCCATGTGCCAGCTGTCAGGCCCTTTTAGAGTGTTTAGACTTGCACGGGGCTGTGGACTCTGTCTGCAAATTGTCACCAGGGCATCTGACAGATGGGGAGTCAGCCATTCTGGTCATCCTTCCAGCAGCTTGTGGCCAGGTGTCAGGCAGAGGGCGATTTACATCTTGGATGCTGAGCAGGCTGCTTTTGTTAGCACAGGGCCTGAGCACTTGAACTCTGGAAGACAAACAACCATGCTTCGAACCTAGAGAAGTGAAGACTTACAGACCAGTGAGAAGGAAAGAGCCCATGGAACCCCGGCTTTCCCAGAGTCTGTTAACAGGGGTGGGTGTGGGCAGAAATGACTGGGTGAAGGGGGCGGGGCTCAGTGGAGAAGGAATGAGTGACTGGGTTTTCCAGAGGTGACTTACCTTCTGCATTAGGTCATCAGGTGGAACTGCTAAGGAGCAGGCAGAATTAGGGTAAGGAGGAGGTTGAGAACAGGCTTTTCCTAGGACTCTCCCTATGGTAGATTCTTCTGGAGGACGGTGGTAGTTGCAGACTGTGGGTCTCATGGGGCTACCATCCCACACCAGCTTCATTCTTCAGCTCTTACAGAGTAGGGGCAGCTTCTCCCCTTTCATTCTAGGGGCACAGGTGAAGGCCATGGAAATAGTGCTCCTTTAGGTTTTGATCCTGAAAGCCAATCATCTGCCCCGACCCCCCTCGTGCTTCCAGGCTATAGATCTGTATCTGTGTTTGCATGTCTCTCCAGAAGTGGGGGCCTGCATGTCTCTCCAGAAGTGGGGAGGGGTACAGCTGATGCTCTCCCCCACCCCATGCAAAAAGCCCTGGATGTGGTCCACCGCAGGTCAATTAGTTGAAACATAATAGGCTCCTCAAGTTAGATTAGCAGAAACTCCAGGACGCAATCTAATGATGACATTAAGGAAAATCAAGACGCTTTCCTCAGCGTCCTCATCTATGAAGTAAAGGGAGAAAGGGTGACTTTCTCTCCTCTCTTGCCTTTAGAGGGGGAATGAGTGTGTCTGGGATGGCTGGCTCGCCTAAATCTCTGCGAGGCAGTCCGCAGTCCAAGGAAGAGACAGCTTCGCGGCTTCCGGCTTTGCTCCCCCCGCCCCCACCGGCCCCCGCTGCGGGAATAAGCGGTGCTGGGCGCCCCCTGATGGTGATAGGAGGTACACCAGGTGTGGGTTTGGCCGTGTCGGTCTCCAGAGGGGCCGCAGAAATGCGGTTTCTTTTCTTTCTTTCTTTTTTTTCTTTTTAAAGATTTTATTTATTTATTTGACAGAGAGAGATCACAAGTAGACAGAGAGGCAGGCAGAGAGAGAGAGAGAGAGGGAGGCAGGCTCCCTGCTGATCAGAGAGCCCGATGCGGGACTCGATTCCAGGACCCTGAGATCATGACCTGAGCTGAAGGCAGCGGCTTAACCCACTGAGCCACCCAGGCGCCCCAGAAATGCGGTTTCTTAAGGCCAGGGACTCTCAGAGCTGAGAGAGATCATAGAAATGATTTAGTCCAGGCCTTTGGTAAAGTAGACGAAGAAACTGATCTCTAGAGAGGTGAACTGTAAGTAGCCAAGATGACTTTAGTCAGAGAAAGGCAACACGGGTAGCACAGAGAGCACCAGATTTGAGGCTGGAGAAGCAAGGAAGGGAGAAGGAAATAGCCATGGATTGAGCACCAGTCCGCATGCCGATACTGTAAGAGGGGGTCTGCAAATGTTATGCTGAAGTGATACTAAATAGTAGAGCCTCACAGAAATCACATAGCTTCTAATTCAGTCTACCGGGCTCTAAAGTTCATCCCCCCACCCCACCCCAAACACACACACTGATAATCAGTTATGTGACACTGAGCAGGTTACTTGGCCTCTCTGACATTTTGTTTGCCTGTGAATCAAATAGAGGTTCTGTTACTGTTCTACTCAGCTCACCCAGACGGATTTTGAAGACCAGATGCGAGACCGCATACAGCGTGTGGAAATAGATAGGGTTCCTCTGGTATAAACAGTGTCATCAGAGTAGGGAGCAAGGATTCCTCTCAAGCCTCCTGGTTTTAATCTATGGGTAGTCCTGCTCCCACTGACAGCCTAGATCTTGGACTTGTCTTTGGCCTGGGTGGGTATATCCTGCCTGGTCTTTCCTCTGCAGGTTCATCCCTGCCTCAGACAGATGCCCCTGGTTTCATATCCACGTCACTGCGCATGCACACACACGGCTCTTTTTTCACATTCGGACTCTGGTCTGGCCTCTGCCTGACATGTTAGTCCTGGTTTGGCTTACCCTTCCTTTCCCACACAGCATTTGTGATGAGCTAAATCTTAAGTATGGACGGAAGTTTCGGACACAAGACACTTCCGGATGTCAGGGCTTTGTGGCACATTATAGGAAAGATTATTAGAATGAGGCCCTAATGAACCAGAAAAGAAGATGACCCCTTAGTTTGCTAGGGTTGGTGTAACAAACTCCTTTTTTCATAGTTCTAGAGGCTGGAAGTAAAAAAATTAAGGTGTTCGCAGGATCACACACTCTCTGAAGGCTCTAGAGGAGGACTCCTTCGTTGGCTCTTGTAGCTTCTCATGGTTGCAGGCAATTCTTGGCATTGCTTCTCTTGTAGCTGCATCATTATAACTTTTGTCTCCATCTTCACACGGCCATCACCCCCCTGTGTGTCTGTGTCTGCATTTCCCTCTTCTTATAAGGACACCAGTCATTGGATTAGGGCCCGACTTAATCAGTATGAGCTCATTTTAACTTGATTATATCAGCAAAGACCCTATTTCCAAATAAGGTCATGTTCACGGGTTCTGAGGGTTAGGACTTCAATGTATCTTTAAGGGGGACACGGTTCAACCTACAACAGAAGGTATCATGGGGAAGGAGGAATACTATCCTCCTAGCTTTTCTGTGTTCATCTTATTCCTGCTGTTTTATTATTTTTTTAAGTTTTTTTTTTTAAAGATTTTGTTTGTTTATTTGACACACAGAGAGCACAAGTAGGCAGAGAAGCAGGCAGAGAGAGAGGGGGAAACAGGCTACCTGCTGAGCAGAGAGTCCCATGCGGGCCTAGCTTATGGGGGCCTTGATCCCAAGACCCTGAGATCATGACTTAACCCACTGAGCCACTCAGGTGCCCCATTCCTGCTGTTTTAAACCCACATTTTCAAGGTTATGCTTCATCCTGTACTCAGAAGTGCAGTAGGGTTGCTATCTATTCATGGATTTCCACTTCTGGATCTTTCTTTCCTTCTCCCTGGGCCCCAGATTTGAGAAGCCACTGAGCAAGTCAGAACTGTGTTTGTTGTCTCCAATGGACAGAAGTTGCTCTCCATTCTTCCCTCCTTCCTTTAGTGATAGAACCCCTAATTTTAGCTGGGCACATGGTCTTGCTAAGACATTGCAGCTTTCTGGCAGATATAGGTGTGACTATGTGATTAAGTTCTAGCTGATTGAGGTATAGAGCTTCCAGGTCTGCCATTAAAGGGAACGGGCATATCTTCCACATCCAATCTTCCCCTTTGCACTGGCTGGAATGCAGGTGTGATGGTAGGAACTGAAGCAGCCACCTTAGGTCATGAGATGGCAACTATGTTTTACAGGTGGCAGAAGAACCAGATAGGAGGAGGCGCCTAGGTGTTCAACAGTGTGGAGTCACCATGTCCACCATGGATTGCTTCTGTTTAAGACTCTTACATGAAAGAAAAATAAACTCCTATCTTATTTAAGTGAGAGTTATTTTAGTCTTTTTTTTTTTTAAACAGCAGCCAAATCAAACACACTCATCAATGAAGGGATAATAAAAGGGTATAAATGAATGGGGATCTGCTGACCTTCTGTGATAAATGACAGAAGTGGGTGACAAAGCTGCCTTGCTTTAGTACTTCTTAGGGCATCCCTGATCTCTGGAAATTGGTATCTCTATAGAGTCAGAGTTCATGTGGCACTCGACACTACCAAGTCTGTCTCTTTGATGTTGATTCGCACGGGAACAATGATCAATGAGTGTATTTATTTCCCAAGGCTGCTGCAACAAGTTGCCACTATCTTTGTGGCTTAAAACAACAGGAATTTATTCTCTCATGATTTTGGAAGCCAGAAGTCTGAAAGCGAGGTATCAACAGAACAGGCTCCTTCCGGAGGCTCTGAGGAGGAGTCTGTCCCATGCCCCTTTCCTAGCTTCTGGTGGCTCTGGAAATTTTTAGCATTCCTTGGCTTGGAGACATATCTCACTCCAATCTCTACCTCTGTCCTCACTTTCTTCCTGTGTCCATGTGTGTCTCTTTTCTGTCTCTTATAGGGACACACGTCATTGGATTTGGAGCCTATCCTAATCCAGGATAACATCATCTCAAGACCCTTACTTGTATCTGCAAAGAACATTAATCCAAATAAGATCACATTCTGAGATTCCAGGTTAACATATATTTGGGGACTACCATTTGACCCAATATAGTGAGAGACACTTGTAAATCCTTTAACTGAGAGTTCTGGTCTTGAAGATTAACATCCACTCTAGTCACCCCTCAGAAAGGGCTGTTCTCTCCAGAATCTCTTAGACTTTGTGGGAGGCAGAATTCTGAGAACTCCCAAGGACCCCTGTCCTTGTCTAATTCCCTCTGCTTAAATGTGGGTGGGACCTATAATTTGCTTCTAAGAAATAATAATATGGCAAAGGTGATGGGATATCACTCCTGTGATTAGGTTGTATTACATGGAAGAGGTGAAAGGACTTTAAAGATGTAATTAAGGTCTTTAATCAATTGATTTAGGTTAATTAAAAAGCAGATTATCCTGGGTGGGCCTGACCTAATCAGGCAAGCCCTTTAAAAGAAGGTCAGAGGTCAGAGATGGAAGACATCAGAAAGATACTCTGGCTGTCCTCGAGGAAGCTAGCCATCTGATTTCCACAAGTGCAAGGAAGTGGATCCTGCCAACAATCACGTGAATTGGAAGAGGACACTGAGCATCAGAGGAGACTGTGGCCCTGGCTGACATCTTCACTATAGCCTGGTGAGACCCTGAACAGAAGATCCAGCTCCCCCATACACAGACTCTTGAGACATGGAAACTGTGAGGTAATAAATATATGTTGTGCTAAGCTGTTAAGTTTGTAGCAATTTATTACACAACAATAGAAAACAAATGCAGATTCACTGCACAATTCTGCCCAAGGCTGTTCTTTCTAATAGTCCTTCTCTGGTGGTGTTTTGTTTTGTTTTTTATTTACTTAAGCAGTCTCTACCTGCAACAAGGAGCTCAAACTCATGACTCTGAGATCAACAGCTGCACACTCCACTGACTGAGCCAGCCAGGTGCCCTTCTCTGGTGGTGTTTTTAAAGGTTTCCCATCAGAAACCAAAATCCAGTGGAACCACAAGCTCGGGAAAGATCCCATGACCAGATATGGTTTACTATTCTTCCAAAGGTCTTTCGGAGACTCTTGCTTGGGTGTCTGAGGAACAGGGTCCTTTAGATTTTGTGTTTGATGAAGGCCTGAGGTAACAACCAGTCATTCTCCGATTCCTTGGCCCACACATACCTTTTTAAGAAAAGGAGGAGCTAAAAGTTCAAAAGCGATTTATTTCTGAGTTGCTAGTGAGGAACCACCCTTTTTTACCACAAAAACACAGCAAACATCGTTTCCAAAATCTCTTCAGCAAGAACCAAGAAATGTTGCTTCCACTGTTGGTATTCCCAGAAGGGAGAAGGGATGGGTCACTCCTTCCCAGGGAAGAGAGAAGTGGGAACAGGAGAGCTTTGCAGCAGCTCCGTGCCACCCACAGTGTCTCTGGTTTCTCACCAGTCACTGGATCACATGAGTGAACCCTTCCTCCCAAGCCTCCCCCGGGCCCAAGTCTGAACCTAATTGATGTTGGAACATTCTCCCAGAACCACAGGGAGGGAGACAGGGGAACTAAGGGACGACACTTAGGCAGCTGCTTTTCCAATGGAGAAATTCCTACCATTCTTGGGGAAGAAGAAACATATAGAGCTGATGGTGAATTTTACTGCTCCAGCAACCTCAAGATCCTGAACCTAGCTGAGTGATGGCTTCCTCTCATTTTTGAGGGAGGAACTAGTTTTTTTTTTTTTTTTTTTAAAGATTTATTTAAGAGCAGGAGCGAGAGAGTGTGCTTGAGCAGGGGAGGGGCAGAGGGTGAGGGAGAGAGAAAATCTCAAGCAGAATCCCCACTGAGTGTGGAGCCCGATGGACAGACTGATTGACGGACAGATGGATAGGATACAAGGCTCGATCCTAGGACCCTGAGATCATGACTTGAGCCGAGATCAAGAGTCAGATGCTTAACTGACTGAGCCACCCAGATGCCCCGGGAAGAACTAGTCCTAAGAACAAACTAGTTCTTACTCCTAATCCACTCTCATGCTCATCTCCTTGGTAGTGTTGCTGGCTAGCTGGTATCAACCTGGTTGGTCTGCCATTGGACTTCTGACCTCATGAAATGAAAAACACATTTAAACTTTGCCTTTGCTGTCCTTTAACATTTTTTGCAAGTTGTTGTATTGAAAAATTCTTTAAAAAGCAAGAGATAGAAAAGTTGCACAAAAATAAGTGGAACTTATTACTGATGCATAAGATGTTGTTTAAATTAAGTGGATATTTTTCAGGATTGCCCTTGCTTGCCAGCATCTCCCTTAATGCTTGGTCTGGTGCCTGGTGTTTTTAGGGGGGACATGTGGCAAGTCTACCCATTAGCCACTGCCATAGCTCAGGCCCTCATCCCTTCTTAACCAAATGAACTAAAGTAGTTTCCACTTGGCCTGCCGAGTTCTGGCTACCCTCCATAAGACCCCAGAGAGATTCTTCTAAAATATAAATCTGACAATGTTATTTATTCCATTTCTTAAAATCATTCAATGGCTTTCTAAAGCATTTGGGGTGAGATTTGGAGCCCTCCATACAGAGTGTGGCATTAAATGGATAGTGCCTACCTTCCTTACCTGATTTCTCACCACTCTCCTCCTCCATACACTATTATTCCAACCACACTTAGATTTACTAATGAACTCATTTTCTTCTTTATCTTTGTGTCTTCACACAGACTGTAGCCTCTGTCCTCCATCTAAACACAGATTGTACACTGTTTTCATCCACTCATCCATCCATCTCAGCAGTAATAGTGAGAAGAGTCTCTAGAGATATCACAAGATAAAAAGGATACAGTTTTCCAAGGAGTTGAAGGTAGGGTATAAGAGAAAAAGAAAGATGTCAGGGATGAGACCAAGATTTTTGGCCTGACCACCTGGCAGAATGGACTTGCCATTGACCAAAATGGGGGGTAGGACAAGGGAAGTGAGATATGAAACTATGAGTTAGTTTCTGGACACAATAAATTTGAAAAGTCTATTAATTATTTGTTGGAACATCAATAGGCATGTGGATTTCCAAATCTGTAGGTTAGAAGGAAAGTTGGATCTGGAAATATAAAGTTGACAGATGGATATTTAAGCTCATGGGAGTGAAATGAGCTCACCTGCATGGTGACCATAGACAGAGAAGAGAAAAATTCAGAGTGTATTAAATCAATTTAATACATTCTGAATACACAACCTTAAATTTACACAATGTTGGCTATATGTCAGTTAGATCTCAATAGAGTTGGAAAAAATAAAACAACTTCAGGCATTAAAAAAAAAAAAAAAAAAAGAATACTGAGGATCAAGCCCTGGAGCATTCTAACATTTAGTGGTCAGAAATAGAAGGGACCAGAAAAGGCAACTGAGGAGCAGCAGCAGAGGGGTGAAAGCAGAAGCCACAGTAAGTAGCATCCTGGATGCTGTGGGAAGAAAGTGTTTCAAGGAGTAAGAGGCCTGTTGTGTCATATGCTGCTGACATTTCAAATAGGAGGACCAAGAATGCACCATTGTCACGTTGGACCTCGATGAGAGCTGCTTTGATGGCGTGGAGGTGATGGAATGGGCGCAAGAGAACTTGGGAAATGAAGAAGTGGAGATAGAAAATATAAAACAGTCTCTCCATAGCTGCTGTTCTGAAGAGGATCAGAGAAATGTGGTGGGTGGATGATCTCCTTGTCATCTTAATTAATCTGGGTACCTATTTCCCAGAATTCTTGTTAGATTCTGGGTTAGAGTTGACCAAAAGAGGAGAAACCTGCCAAAGATATGAGAGGCAGAAGAGAAATGGCCCCCACTTAATACCGCAGGGACTACAGAGTGAGAACAGAAAGCACACGTGTTAGGGGAGGCTGCTTGTCTTCAGACTCTCCTCTGTGCCAGGCCCAGAGCAGGTGCTCTGCTTCCAGAGTGCGGGCTCTGCCGACTGTGAGATGCCACACCACTGGGGACTTGGCTGCACACCCGCAGATGTGGAGCTGTGCAGAAGCCCTATTTTCCCATAGACCCCTCCACGCATCACCCCTTCTGAGTCCCAATTCTGCAAATGATGTGTCTGGCTTCTCAGATTTCCCTGGAGGCTCTGATTTGTCCACCAGGGGAGTTTCAGACAGCCTGACAAAGGATTTTTCTTTCAATCTCCAACTCCCTTCCCGGGACCTTCCTTTCCCTGGGTCCTCTTGCAATTGTGTGAGGTCTAATTCCCACAATACCCACATCGCTCACAGCAGTTCTGCTTCTCTGGTTGAACCCTGACTGACTCATGGGGTCACAGCTGGAGAGGGGAGGGGAGGTCACCAGAGCGGTGTTTGTTTTTAAGATGGGGGTTCCGCTGCCTGTTTGTACGCCCGAGAGAATGTTCTAGGGAAGAGGGGTGATTGGCGATGGAGGAGAGGAAGGACAAGTGCAGGACAGTGTAGCCAGGACCCAGGCAACAAAGGCAGAGGGTGGACTGAGATGGGGCCCAGAAGAGGGGGGCTCAAGCACCCTACTAAGAGACAAGAGAGTAGGTGGGTACTTAGGTCAGTAGATGGGCAGCTGTGATGGGCGCCCATGAAACCCTCTTCTGACAGCTTTTCTTGTCTCTGTGAAACAAGTACCCTCAGTAGTGTGGGAGGAAGTATGGGGGTGTTGGAGAAGAGAGGGAAAGGGGTGATAAAATTGTGAAAATTTATCTTTTTTGGATGCCCAGCCTGTGTACCTCTTTCCAGAAGAAAGTCTTCCTTTTCGGACTCTCGTAGGAAGGCAGTGCCCACCTGCCCTAACTGAGGGGGTCATGACCTGACCCGCTCTCCTCCCACCCCTTAGCTAGAGCTTTGGGGGCGGGGCGCGGGATCACGTGAGTGGGATCAGCCAATCAGACGCGGACTTCCTGGTCCGTGGGCCTTCGGAGATGCGAGTTGCGATGGAAGGACCGTGGAGGGTCCGGATCCACCGCAGTGGCTGTGGCCGCGAAGACCCATGTCTGGGACCTGCAGTGGCAGCCGGCCTTCGGGTGGCCAAGCAGAGGACTGTGAAGGTGGGGTCAGTCACTGCGTCCTCTGATGTTCGGCGGTAGGATCCCCACCTGCTTCCTTTCGTGGTCTGATGGCAGCGGTGGGTCCTGCTCCCAAATCTCCAGCCTCCCTATCGCTGACGCGAGCTACCATGGATCTTTTCTATAAATTCCTCTTATACGCGAACCAGCTAGAGCCCGTTTCTGTGGCTTGCCACCAAGTACCTTAACGGATACTGACCGGAATCAGAGACTTGAGCCAACGAACGGACATTCTTCTTTTCCGATTTCTCTTCACAGGCAGTGGACGTCATTTTGGGGTTTCCTCCGTGGCGGGCCCAGTAGCTTCTGAGAGCTTTAGGATCCTTTGCATACAGCTCTCTGACTAGAGAGTAATGGACAGCTCTTCTCTGCCAGCTCCAGCAGGACTCCAAGAGCCCAGGCTTGAGCCACGTGCCTCCTCTCCCAGGAAGCGCTGTCACTCAGGATTCGAGGACCAAAGCTGCGGAGAGGGTTGGGGCCTGCTACCAGAAAGAGTAGGAAAGGGGTTTCTGGGTGGACTTGGAGAAAAATCACTATCTTCCACCTTTTGGAAGCTCATCAGCCCATATTTTTCTCCAAGCATGTAATTTTAAGAATGGTCAAAACTAACAGAATGCAGTGTTTCTGCATGCAAGTAAAACCTTGCTCTCTCCTCCCAAAAGGAACAACCCAAACTCACATCCAATATCCGGCTCTGAGTTAGGATCTCTGGGTGAGGTGAATTATCTTCATCTGAAAGCGGCTACCCATAATACTGCAGCTTATGGACTGAAGCGGAATTTAACTATTCCCTAATATATTCAGTGTTCAGTGCTGGAAGGGAAAAGGCTATGAAGGCCATCTAGAGAAGCAGGGAAGGGGAGCAACATACAGTGATCACTGGTCCAGAGCACATACCACGTTTATGTGGACAGGGACAGAAGGAGCAACCATTTGTTTGATCCGCGTTCCTAGCAATGGAATGAACTCTTTGGATCAGTTATAAGGACACCCCTCTTTCCCAGCTCTTTATGATTTTCCTTTACCCTTTGTCCTCCTTGACTGAGCCTGAGGGGTCTATGGGAAAATTTCCCCATGAGGACTACTCCACTTTAGCAGCCAACTTCTGTGACCATGGTTACTAGAACCTGAAGATTGGGGTCTTGCAATTTCCTGTGGGAGGGGGGAGCCCTTTAAAAACTAGTCTGTTCAAATGTTAGTTTGAACTTCCCAAATACTCTGTGTTATAAACTCTAGACTCAAAACTTCCTTGGATATTGATATGGTGGTTTCTGTCTCTTGGTAGCCTGAGTGGCATGCTCTTTTCCATAATAAACCTCACACAATTCTATATTATTTGTTGATCCCCATTTAAAAATGCATAGGGGCTCCTAGGTGGCACAGTCAGTTAAACATTGGACTCTTGGTTTGGGCTCAGGTTGTGATCTCAAGGTCATGAGGTTGAGGCCCATGTCAGGCTCATGCACACACTCGCTCTCTCTCAAAATAAATAAATAAATCTTAAATAAAATGCATACACTGAGGTGGAGAGAGTTTAAACCACTTACCTAAGGGTATGTAAGTGTTAAGGGGGAAAGCTGAGATGGAAAGCCAGATCTGCCTAGCTCTTCTGTCTGCTCTACTATGAGGCTCTAGTTGACAGTCGTTGGGCAGGGTTGGCGGGTCTTGTGTCTGAGTGCTGTGGCCAAGAGGGAAGGTAGATAAGAGCTGAAGGAACTATTCCAGGGACTCTCAGGGTTACAGACATGGACTGACTGCTCTGGTAGGTGAGAGTTTATGGCTTTGAAAGCTTTAGGAGAATGGGTCCTCGGCATTCACACTGGTGTCCTGTAGTTGTCAGAGTGGTCACTGGTCCCTGTGGCAATAGGGAAATGCTGGACCCAAGTGATGTCCTACGAAATAGATGTGGGCGAGGGGTTGACTGCACTGGGTGAATGTGAAAGAACGTTCCCCAAAGTCACACAGAGCACCCTGAGAATGGTCAGGAACAATTGGGGAAGATTAAGATCAGCTAGTGGTCCATACTGTGTAGGAAAAGGCAGGTTATTCTAATTCATTGAGCCATGTCTGTACCTGGGCTGCTGAGAGAAGCGAACATGGGGCCATAAACACTCCACTCCAGTTATCAGCTCCCAGACAGAGCCTCTGGCACGAGCCAGCCAACTCCTCCAGGGTGACTACCCTCCTGCGGTCACACTCCATAGCCTTGGGGTCATCCAGAGAGCACCTTTCCTGCATCCCATGGCTGCTGAGACAGCAACGGGGACCCTGGAAGTTTAACGGATTTAGAAGTACAAGGACAACACATATAAAAATAGGCATTAAAACAGGCGATTTTTTAAGACTTCAGAATGGATGATGCAGTGAACCCTTGCTGACAGCTTTCCTAGCCTCTCTTCCCCGCCCATTCCCGTTTTTAAGAACACTAGAGATTTCTTTTAAGGAAACCTTCTGTCCCCTCTCTCTTGTGTGGTCTGGGAGGGATCCACCACAGCCTCAGCTCTAGGCGGTTGGTTTAAACCCACTAGAGTATCCCATCCTCCCCCACGATCAGGTCAGAGATGGGCCAGTGACTCACTGCAGCCAAGAGAAGGGAAAAAGGAGACTGAGGGCTTCCGGGAAGGAAACGGCCTCGTTCGTCCAGGGACCTAAGAGAAGAGGTGCTCTCCCTTCCTCTGGATTGTAAGGATATAATGTCTGGAAAGGCTGAGGCCATTTTTAAAAACATAAACACAGTATTTGAATGGGAGATCTATGTGTTTGGTTTAACATTTCCCAAGTACAAAATGGCGTACAATGAAAAGCAGGTTCGTCTTTCTCCCTGTCCTTATCCATCAACCACCCATTTCTACTCTCCAGAGGCAGTCACAGTTACCTGCTCCTGGTATGTATCCTTCCAGAGATTTTCCATGCATATACATGCAAATGTATTTTTTATTCTCCCCACACCCTCTCCCCAAATGTTCCTCCACTTTGCTCTCTATTCTGTACCTCCCTGGTTTTTACTTAAGGTAGTATCTTGGAGATTTTTCCACAAAGGTACACAGAGGGCTACTTTTAAAAACATTTTTTTTTAATTTTTAAAATTTCTTTTCAGTGTACCAGAATTCATTGTTTATGCATCACACCCAGCGCCCCATGCAATACATGCCCTCCATAATACCCACCACCAGGCTCACCCAACTTCCCATCCCCCACCCCTTCAAAACCCTCAGATTGTTTTTCAGAGTCCATAGTCTCTCATGGTTCATGTCCCCTTCCAGTTTCCCTCAACTCCTTTCTCCTCTCCATCCCCCCATGTCAGAGGGCTACTTTTAACAGCTGCATAAAATTCTATTATATGGATGTTCCTTTTTTTTTAAAGATTTTATTTATTTATTGGACACACAGAGAGATCACAAGTAGGCAGAGAGGTAGACAGAGAGAGAGAGGGAAGCAGGCTCCTTGCTGAGCAGAGAGCCTGATGTGGGGCTTGATCTCAGGACCCTGAGACCATGACCTGGGCCAAAGGCAGAGGCTTAACCCACTGAGCCACCCAGGCACCGCTATGGATGTCCCATTATTAATTCAAACATGCCTTTAGTAATTGGCATTATTTCTTTACAAATAGAACTGTTCTGTAAACTTCTTTCAAATGTGTATCATATTGTACTTGCTACATTCACTTTTGCTCCTGTGCCCAGAGTCGGCTGGAGAACCAAACTGAAGCATCTAGAAGAGCAGAGTCAAGGAAATCACAGGGAATGAAGCCGGAGCCCTGGCGACACACTGACACTCCGAACTGAACTGTGATGGAAGTCGGGCTGCCCAGTTACAGAGCAAATAAGTGATCTCTCTTGCTCAGGCTAGTTTGGGTTGGTTTTTTTATTACTTGCAACGGAAACAGTTCTGTTTGGCACACATGTTAGAATTCTCACAACTGAAATGTGAAGTGAAAAATGTGTGATGACAATGACATGTACATTTTGATTTCAATTGTCTTAAAATATAAACATCACAGAAGAGAAACTGGAAGAGGGTAACACCAAAATGTTAAGTGTGGTTATAGATTGTTTGTAGCAAATTGATGTTCTTCATTATAGTTGTTTCTTTTTAAAAATATTTTATTTATTGGGCGCCTGGGTGGCTCAGTGGGTTGAGCTGCTGCTTTCGGCTCAGGTCGTGATCTCGGGGTCCTGGGATCGAGTCCCGCGTTGGGCTCTCTGCTCAGCAGGGAGCCTGCTTCCCCCTCTCTCTCTCTGCCTGCCTCTCCATCTACTTGTGATTTCTCTCTGTCAAATAAATAAAATCTTTTTAAAAAAAATATTTTATTTATTTATTTGACAGAGAGAGAATACAAGCAGGGGGGAGCAGGCAGAGGGAGAGAGAGAAGCAGGCTCCCCACGGAGCAGGGAGCCTGACGCTGGGCTCAATCCCAGGACCCTGGGATCATAATCTGAGACAAAGGCAGACAACCGACTGAGCCACCCAGGCACCTCTTCATTATAGTTTCTTGAGGTTTTAAAATTTTCTACAATAATAGGGATGATTTTCATAATCATTTGTCACAAGGCAGGTTCCCTGGAGGAACAGCCTGAGATAGGAATTTGGGGTTCATGATTTGCAGAGGGAGCACACTGTAGGAGGAGAATGTAAGAAGTAGCATTGTGAAGGGGAAACGGGCTTTTCAAAGATGTGGTTCCAAGTCAAGTCTAGCCTTGAGCTGATTTAGGGGGTGGGCGGTGGAGTGCAAATTGAGCCAAGAGATACCCCAAGACAAGAGGCCTGGCCTTTTGCATGCCTGGGTTAGAGAGTCATTGGCTGCCCCCCGTTGGTGAGGGCGTAAACTGCAGGTGGTTTTTGGGTGAGCAACTCCCTGTCAGCGGAGGGCTACTCTCCAGAGAACTGGATTTGGAAGAGGAGCCTTATCTGCCAGCAGGGCAGGTAAAGGATATCTGCGTGAGACACCAACAGTGTCTACAACAATCACTTACAAAGTTATTTTTAAGAAATAAAAGAAGAAAGCAAATCGTAAGACTGATCCTACAGAGGCCGGCTCTTCGCGCCCTTGGTTTCTGCCATCTACACTTGCTGCTGGGCCACCCATGAAATGGTTAACCAATATAGAAGTCTTGGATCTGAGAGAAAATAAGAATGGGCTACGGAATTGCAGATTATCCTGTTTCTAAACATAGAGTCTTTATTTAAAATAACTATGGAAGGAAACAGTGCTTTCTTTCTATTCCTTTTAAAATCCGGGATCCTTAGCAAAACAAGAGTAGAAGCTTTTTAAATGTATCGCTCAACTTGGATTATTGCTGGGTCTGAGGTTTTCACTTCTGCACCTGGCTTCTGGGCAGCCTGCCTTGCCCTGTCTTCCAAGGGCTGCCTTGCTACTTTGGTCTGGGCAACAGGGGGGCCAGAGAAGGCAGTGAGTTAGAGAGAGGTGCTTGGGAATTCCAGGTCCTCCCCTCTCCTCTCCCATCTCTGTGTGCTCTCTCAGGGAATGGTCCTCAACTGCCGTGGAATATTCCCATAGACTTTGGGGACCGCCACCATGGGGACTGGGAATTGTAGCGTTCTGTTGCTCTGGTGACCAGTTGTCCAGAGCTTCCGCATTGGATCTGCCAGGGTCCTGGAAAGAGGCAGGTCTGGCTGGGCCAGGCTCGGAGGAAGGCTTTGGAGCAGGAGCCCAGAACAGCCTAGGCTTGGCTGTACTTGTGTTTCAGTGATGACTACCCTTTCGGTGTTCATGGATGTGCCCCTAGCCCAGAAGCTAGAAGGCAGCTTGTTAAAGACCTACAAGCAAGACAGTTGTCCTAACAAGATTTTCCTGGCCTTTAGAGGTAGATACCTTGTGGTTTGGGAGTGTTATAAGACTTAGTACTCATATCCTGATTGCCTCTAGGAGGACAGTCTGCCCCTGCTGCAGAGGAACCTGGAGATGGTCACGCCTCTGCAAGTGGAGAACTCTGTTCTTGTTAACAGAATTGCCCTGTGGGAAAAGTACAAAAAATGCTCTGGGTCATTCTGTGCCCTTTTCCCTTAGCTGGGGGCTTCCAGGGGTTTGGTAAGAGCTACGTCTTCTCCTCCAGCTCCATGCTTCGGGGTCTGCATGGGCACTATATTTTCTTTAGCCTCTTCCTTCTCCCCACCCCTCCCCTTTTCTGTTCCTGAACTAAGAAGGGTACCCCAAAATGACTCTTCTGAAATGCAGCCAGCCCTTGCCACTGTGAAAGTTGGGGTTACCTTTGTTTAGTCTCATGGGTCTAGAACTCCCATGTGGTATGTCATATTTGCCCTTTAAAATGGCACAGACTGGGCACCTGGGTGGCTCAGTGGGTTAAAGCCTCTGCCTTCGGCTCAGGTCATGGTCCCAGGGTCCTGGGATCGAGCCCCGCATCGGGCTCTCTGCTCAGCCGGGAACCTGCTTCCTCCTCTCTCTCTGCCTGCCTCTCTGCCTGCTTGTGATCTCTGTCTGTCAAATAAATAAATAAAATCTTTAAAAAAAAATAAAAATAAAATGGCACAGACTTAAAAAAATAAAAAGGCATGGCTTTAGCTGTCTACTTTAAAAAGACAAAAATTAGACATTCACTCCCAGCACATTGTTTTTATAAAGGGGAAGGAAAAAAAAAAGAAAGTTGTCTTTTCCTAGACAACTTTCCAAAGCCCCAATAAAGCCAGGACCGATGAGTTGTTTGTGGGCTGTCTGCAGAGCCCAGACTCAGAGGCCCTGAGGTCGGCCGTCCAGAGCACCCCTGTGGCTTCCCTCACAGTCTGCCAGACCAGCAAAGGCCAGCCCTGGGTGTCTTCTGTGGTGCCCAAGATACGCCTGCAGATCGCCCAGGATCCATCTCTGAACTACGAGTACCTACCGGTGAACGGCATGAGGTCATTCACTGAGGCGGCCTTGAAACTCCTCTTCGGAAAGCACAACCAAGTCATTGTGGAGAACAGGGTGAGAAGAAGGGCCCTTTGCTTACTTATCCAGACACAGGGAGTGGAGCTCTGGGGTTACACAGTTCTTAACCAGAAAGGGGTGTCTTGGAGGGCTCCCAGGCATTGACAGAGGGGGCCCTGAGACTCAGAGTCCGGAGACTATGTCAGTGGAGGACGGAGTCAGGATCCAAACCTGAAGCCACCATTCTTTGCATCACTCTGCTGATGTCCAAGCTCTTTCTAGAAAGGAATCACCTGGGTCTGAGGCAGGACTTTATCATTATTACTCTTTGAAAGAGTTATTTCTATTTATTTTCTGCTGGCAGGTAGGGGGTGTGCACATTGTTGGTGACAATGGTGCCTTCCAACTTGGGGCCCAGTTCCTCAAAATCTGGCGTAAAGATTCTCAGATAGTTTACATTATTTCTTCTAAAAAAGGTGAGTTATTATGCAAAATGGGGATGACAGAAGATCCTTCCCTCCTGTTCCCGAGTCCCACCCCATTTGCCATCTTCACGGTTGCCCTTCTCACTCTCTGTCATGAGCAAGATGGCGGACAAGCCAAGTGTGCTTGTCCTTTTCCTGTTATCGTCCCACCTTCTGCCAGTGACCCTCAGACCCATTCCCTGACACGTCTGCCTCCATTTCCTCAGTACCAGCTGGAGGGGGGCTGTGTTCCCACAGAACCCTATGGACTCGTCTTCCAGGACATGGGCTTTACAGTTCGTGAATACTCCTTCTGGGACTCCAAGCAGCTGTGCATGGATGCCAGTGTGCTCCTCAATGTGGCAGAGGTAGAGAGGCCCCACTCAGAAACTTCTCCTCAGACCTGATTACAGATTTATTTGCCTTTTGTCCCCGCTGACCCCGTTGTCATGAAAGGCCTTTCCTAGGCTTGAATTTGCCTGGCCCTTTAGTAGGAACCAACATGGAGGACGACTCCTCCTCCACATGCCCTGATGCCACTCCCACTTGGTAGAGGAAGTGCCTGATGAGACGGTGTCTACCTGCAGCAGGCCCCGCATGACTGTATCTTTGTGATTGGGAACATTTGTGACTGCAACTTGACACAAAGTCAGTGGGCAATGTTGATGGCTAACTTGAAGGTGAGCCCAACATCTGCCCAACTTCCTTCCCTCATGCCGTCTATCATCTCCTCCATCAACCTCATCCTTTTCCCATTCTCCTTTCTCCTACAGAACAAGCGGATATTCCTATTTTTTGACATTTCCAATCAAGGTTTATCCACCGGGGACCTGGAAAAAGATACTGGATTCTTACAGTACTTTGTGTCTCAAGGCTTTGAGTTCTTCTGCAGCCAGTCTCTGTCCAAGAATTTTGGCATCTATGGTATGGAATGGGCAGAAAGGAAAGGGAAGGCCTCATGCTGAAGTGGTCACTTAGCCATGGCACAAATGATGTGCTTGGTAACTCCTATCCTCTGGAGAAAGCCAAGGACTCCAGAGAGAGCACCATGGAGGCAGAAGGGAAGAGCATTGAGCTACAAGTCAGGCTTTGTGGTATCATCTCGGCTCAATTCCTAAAACTGGCTACTAAAACTGATTCTAGTTCTTTTTTTACATTTTATTTATTTATTTTGTTTGTTTAGATAATGGGGAGAGGGAGAGAAAGAGAAACTCAAAGGGCTTGATCTCATGACCCTGAGATCATGACCTGAACTGAAATCAAGAGTCAGACATTTAACTGACTGAGCCACCTACATGCCCCAAGACTGACTCCAGTTAAATCATTTTGCCCCTTTGGGCCTCTGCTTTCTCACCTATAAGATGAGGGGGAGGGCTTAGTGATCTTTCAAGTGCTTTCCATCTTTGAGGCTCTTACTTATATCTACTTTTTCTGGAAGAAGAGCCTCTGGCCACTTCCTGGGGTCTGGATACAGGCTTGGCTGGGAAGGGGGGGGCAGTGGTCCAACCCTCTCTTCTGCAAGGTTGGATGTAAAGTCACAAGAGAAGGCTCTGGTAACAGAGGACACTGAGGGGCTGTCTGTCCCAATGCTGCAGATGAAGGAGTAGGGATCCTGGTCGTGGTGGCACTCAACAACGAGCTCCTGCTCTGCGTCCTCTCCCAACTGATGAAACTCACTCAGGCCCTGTGGCTAAACCCTCCTACAACTGGTGCTCGCATTATCACCTCCATCCTCTGTAACCCTGCTCTTCAGGAAGAATGGTAAGGGTAAAGTATAGGGCGGGAAAGGATGGCAGAGCCTCTAGACGTATGTACAGACTTGCCCATTCACAAGATTCTTCCTGCTTAGTTGCCTCTTTGACTCCATTCATTTACCAACATTTGCTGAGGACTCATTGTGTATCAGCAGCAGGGGCTGTGCCCAAAGCTGCCTTACCTTGGGGGAGTGGGCCATGGGATGTTCTTCTCAGACACAGTCCAATGAATTATTTGAACTCTTCCAGGTTGGAGGAGATTAGGCAGCCTCAATCAAGGACTTGCAACTCTGGCAAAATCTGCCTATGAGCCTGCTTGGCTTGCTTAAATTAATATGGGCTGAAACTCCAGGGCTCCACTGGGACGCCCTCAGGCACTGTGCTTGGGGCTTTGGAAGGCAAGAAGAGTACAATGGCAGTGAGGAGGCTGACAGCAGGGAAACCTCATACTTTAATTTCCTGCTATCTTTTCTTTGTCAGGAAGCAGAGTCTGAAAGGGCTTGTAGAGAACATCATGCTGATCAAGGAAAAGGTGAAGGAGAAGCTCCGACTCCTGGGAACACCTGGCTCCTGGGATCACATCACAGACCAGAATGGGTCCCATAGCTATCTTGGACTCAATAGTAAGTGTCTAGGAGAGGGTAGCTCCCTCTTTTCTGACCTTGGGAGTGTTTGAGCATTAAATGTCACTGACTGGGTGACCAGTTCCTAGCTTCAGAGTTTGATTGGAGGGAAGATGAGTTGCTTTAAAGACCCTTCTGGATCCCTAGAAATGCTGACACTTCCTATCCCCTGTCCTGCCCCCTGGGTTAGAGGGGAGTTAGTATCTCAGACCCTGGGATTATCATCAGTCCAACAGGTGGAATACCTGATCAAGAAAAAGCATATCTACCTCCCCAAGAATAGTCGGATCAACTTCACCTGTATCAATGCCCACAACATAGATTATATCACTCAGAGCATCAACGAGGCTGTCCTCTCCACCAAGGGCTTGGACTAATGTCTTCAGAAAATTGATGAGCCCTGGTTGGAATAAAAAGCTTTAGTCTTCGCAAAAATTCTGTGCTGATTATTCATTGTTGTAGTTCATTTCTCTCTTCCCACCTGTTTATGAAGCATTGGTCTGGCCTCAGCAAAGAGAGGTTAAAAAGGCCCAGAGAAGAAGGGAACGTCTATCTTCAATGATCATCTCATATTTATTGAACACTATATTAAGGTCCTGATCAGGTGCCTTAGTTTGTTTGGGCTGCTATACCAAAATACCAACCATTTAGTGTCTGGTGAAGGCCCTCCTCCTGGTTCATAAACAGCATTTTCTTATTTTTTTTTTTTAAAGATTTTGTTTATTTATTTGACAGACAGAGACCACAAGTAGGCTGAGAGGCAGGCAGAGAGAGAGGAGGAAGCAGGCCTCCTGCCAAGCAGAGAGCCCGATGCAGGGCTTGATCCTAGGATCCTAGGATCTCGATCCCAGGACCCTGGGATCATGACTTGAGCCGAAGGCAGAGGCTTAACCCACTGAGCTACCGAGGTGCCCTGATAAACAGCGTCTTCTAACTAGAACATCACATGGTGGAAGAAGCAGGGGGTCTCCCTAGGGCTGCTTTCATAGGGCACTAATACCATTCATGAGGTCTCTGCCTCCATGATCTAACCACATCCAAACACTATCACATTGGAGATTAGGGTTCAACATATGACTTTTGAGAGAACACAAACATTTAGATCATAGCATCTGGGTATCAAAGGGAAGGCAAAAAACCAGGTACAATCCAGTGCTTTTTCTCTAGAAGCTTATAGTTTGAGAGATGAGCCTTAGTCCTATGAAAGTTAAGCAACATTTCAAGGTTAAATATAATAAAAAGCCATATAGATTATATGAACAGTAAATATGTCAAGAATTTAGAGAAGAATAGCCTTAATGTGGGCCAGAACAGTTGGGAAAGATCTCACAAGGAACAACAAACTGGTTTGGGTATTGATGGATGGCTAGGAGTAGTGATAATAGGTAGAAGGGAGCTAGAAGTGTATCCCAGGCAGAGAGCAACCTGAGCAAGGGTCATTGGCATGATTGTAGAATCTGATTATTTATTGGGCATCTGCTAATATATAATCAAGCCACCAAGATACTAAAAGGTATGACAGTTTTTGCTCTTATGGTGCCCTCCACCCTAACTGGGGAGACTCAACTTACATGGTAAAAATGTAGTTAAGAATAAAAGGTAACATGGGACACCTGGGTGGCTCAGTGGTTTAAGCACCTGCCTTTGGCTCAGGTCATGATCTCAGAGTCCTGGTAGGGAGCCCCATGTTGGGCTCCCTGCTTCATGGAGAGTCTGCTTCTCCCTCTCCCTCCCCCCAGAACTCCTGCTTGCTCACTTGCTCTCTCTCTCTCTCTGATTCCATCTCTCTCTCAAATAAATAAATAAACAAAATCTTAAAAAATAAGAAGTGACGTGTAATATGTGTTAGATGAGTATGAGTAAATGGTTAACTCAGCAGGTCTTGCTCAAACTCTGTACAACTGAAAAGTCTTTGGGACCAGCCCTTGACTGGTTCCTGGGAAAGGAACTCTGAGCCCTTGGAGTATCCTGCTTGATAAAAGAGGCTTTGTATGCCAAAGATCTTGAGACATGTTTGACCTCTGGGGGCCAGAGACTGAGTGGTTAAGGTCAGTTACTTGGGCACTGCATACCTATATGATTGACCCCCAATAAAACTTTGGATCCCAGAGTTTTGGTATCCCTGATTGGCAACACTTTATACTCATATCACACATTGGTGCTGAATGGGGCTCTGTCTGTGCTGGGTTTAGCACAAGGATTTGGGCAAATACAATGCAAGCTTTCTTGTATTCCATGAAGACTGTTCTTACAGGGCATGCAGAAGTGATCAGCCTCATGGGGTTGGGCTCAGATCCCAAAGCCTGGGATCTGGCAAGACTAGTGGATTCCTGCCTGGAAGGTAAATAGTGGCTTTCCCGTAGATTGTGATTCTTAGGCTAGGAGGCGGGGCCTCTGTCTAAGGTCTCATAATCGAGGAGGATTGCAAGCAAGTTCATGGAGCAAGTGGAGCAAGCTTACAGATGGATTTATCTTGAGTCCCTGTGTTTCCTCACCAATCGATGAAGATAGAACTTATTCATCCAGGTTTTCTCAATCTCTAGAACTCTTGCTTTTGGAACCCAAGCTACTGATCTGTGGACAATCCAAGCAGGTTCACTGAGAGTCAGGTGTGGGTATTTTGGCCCTGGTCCTAGTGGAGATCCCACTAACAGCCAGTATCAACAGTTAGACATGTGTTGATTCCAGCCTCCAACCTTCAAGCCATCCCAGCTGACTGAATGAAGCAGAGATAGAGATGAACCGTCCTGCTGAGCCCTTCCCTTATTACCAATCTAAGAGCAAATGAAATGTTGTTATTGCTAAGAAATGACATTTTGGAGTGATTTATTACACAAATATAGCTATGTGGAACAAATATTTTGTCTTTTAATTCTGTCTTTATAGTTTCTTCTTCCATGTTTTTTTCCCCCCTAATATTGTGATTTTTTAAAATTGAAAAACTGGGTCTTTTGTCCTGTGGGGTTTTCCACAGACTGAGTTTTGCTGATTCCATCCCATTACTATAATTTAACCATTCCTCTGTCTCCCTGTATTTCTTGAAAATAAGAATTTAAGATGAGAGGCTTGATCAGATTCAGGTTATTATTATTCCTTATCTTAGTAAGGTCACATCATTGATGGTGGTGGTATGTTTCATCAATAAACACATGATACTAGTTGTTTTTCTGTGACGTTAGTAGTTATTGATGATCATTGCCCAGCTCCATTAATTCATTATTATTGCAGAATGGTGATATTCTCAGTCTAACATTATTTGTTCATTTTTTAGCTAGAATATGTTTACAAATAGGAATTTCCTCTCACTATGATTTGATGAACCTGAGCTGCATTTTATATAGGAAAGGCAGAATTAATGCTTCTGTCCCACTGTTTACCAGTGTTTAAATCATTGAGTTACTGTACTAGCATTCTCTAAAGGTGATTGGTGAGGTATTTTAAAAAGTGTTATGAATGTATGGGCTTAAGCCTATTTTATGTGTTTGATTCCACTGCAAACATTACCCTTATTGATATTAAAATGTCCCATCTTTGACCTGTAGGAGCCAATTCAAATTAGTTTCTGAGATGTTTTGATACAACCCTAGTACTCTGATAGCTTCTCTGCTTTCTGGCATGACAAGATGTTCCAGGAAATTTTTGAACATCTTCTGCCCCAGATCTGGCATTAGTCATTTCTCAAAGGAGCTGTAATCACTTTAGCAGAAAAAAGTATTTATAAAACCACAATCTGGGCTCTTGAAGTGTTCGTTGCTGCTGGACTGACTGGTCATCACTTCCAAGCCTTTTCAGTAACATAAAATACATCGAGTGCTTACCGATAACTCCAACCACAATTCAGAAATTCATTGTTTTTACTGACCCCATTAATTTTGTATCTTCTTACAATCTTCTTTCTCTCATGCCCCAAATCCCAGCTTTTGACAACACCAATGTGGTTACTTATTTGCTTTAACTGACACTATTAACACAGTAGCTTCTCAAACATAATTCCAATACCAGTACTGATATGATTACTAAAAACAGCTAAAAATATTTTTTTGGCAGAGGTTTTGTCCTTGGGCTACATCCCACTGGGGATATTCATCCAAATTACTTGTTTTAAAGACACTTAGAATAGTTCCTCTGAGTGGTTATATCACCAGTTCAATCTACAGTTGAATTCATTTGTTTTATTTCACTGTTGCTCTTAGAGAATAATTTTTACTTTTCTTTTTTGATTATGTAAAATACTTACATGGGTCCAAAATCATATCTACACAACAAGGTATATTCAAAAAAGTCTGTTTGTTTTTTACTATACCCTCCATGCTACTCCCTTCTCCTTCATAGATAACTTTTGTGAAAGTTTAAAAAATATATTTATTTATTTATTTGATAGAGATGACAAATAGGCAGAGAGGCAGGCAGAGAGAGAAGAGGAAGCAGGCTCCCTGCTGAGCAGAGAGCCTGATTCGGGGCTCGATCCCAGGACCCCGGGATCATGGCCTGAGCTGAAGGCAGAGACTTAACCCACTGAGCCACCCAGGTGCCCCAACTTTTATAAAAGTTTTATGGTTTATTCTCCCATTTAGTTTAAAATGGTAATCAAGTATCTATGTGTGTGTGTGTAAGAATTTCTAACTTTTCTTAGGCAGTAGTCTACCAAGCATATAAGTAGTATTTAATTGGTTGATCTCAAATTTAATGCTTCAGCCTCAAGTATCTACATTTACCCTATCCACATCTTATTTTTTATTTATTTATTTATTTATTTGACAGAGAGAGAAAGAGAGAGAGAGAGAGAGTAAGAGCAACAATACAAGCAGGGGCAGTGGGAGAGGGAGCCTGATGCAGGGGGTGGGTGTGCGGGCCTGATGCTGGGGCCAATCCCAGGACCTCAGGATCATGACCAGAGTGGAAGGCAGATGCTTAACAACTGAGCCACCCAGGTGCCCCCCCCCCTTTTTTTTAAGAGAGAGAAACAGAGAGGGCATGTGAGAATGGTAAGGGGAAGGACAGAGGGAGAGGGAAAGAGTGAATCTCAAGCAGGCTCCATGCTCAGGATAGAGCCCAACATGGGGCTCAATCTCATAACCCTGAGATCGTGACCTGAGCTGAAATCAAGAGTTGGATGCTTCACTGACTAAGCCAGTGTGCCCCTTAAATTTCTTAAATTATCTTATATTTCCTTAAACTGTCCAGAATGAAATATATCATCACCTAAAATTGCTTCTGGCTCTTAAATTCTACAAGACTAGGTCAAGCATTTACCAGGCTGGCTTCTCTAGAAAGCAGACTTTGGGAATTAGGAAACTTTTGCTCTAAGATATTTCTGTATCATTTCAGTCATCATCTACAGTAAATTTTGAGCCTCCTTTATGTTTTGTATGAGGAATGTTTTTAGCTCATTGGGATACAGAGAGGTATAGGACATTATAAGTTGAGTTGTTTAAACATCATTAAAAAACAGAAATTCTGGCCAATAGTATTTGCTTTTGGTCCCAAAATACACACACACACACACACACACACACACACACACACACCCCTTGTTGATTTGCAACATATATGACATGAAGAAAAGGACTGCATACCTTGAGGTGGCTGGCTGTCTCAGTCTGCAGAAGATGTGACTCTTCATCTCAGGGTTGTGAGTTGGAGTCCCATGTTGGGTGTAGAGATTACTTAAAAATAAAATCTTTTTTGGGACGCCTGGGTGGCTCAGTTGATTAAGCGCCTGCCTTCAGCTCAGGTCATGATCCCAGTGTCCTGGGATCGAGTCCCACATCGGGCTCCTTGCTTGGCGGGGAGCCTGCTTCTCCCTCTGCCTCTGCCTGCCACTCTGTCTGCCTGTGCTTGCTCGCTCTCTCTCCCTCTCTCTCTCTGACAAATAAATAAATAAAATCTTTAAAAAAAACTAAAATCTTTTTAAAAAATTATTTATTTATTTTAGAAAGACAGAACAAGTAGGGAAAGAGGCAGAGGGAATCTTGAAGTGGACTCCCAGCTGACTGTGGAGCCAGACGTGTGACTCCATCCCATGACCCATGAGACCATAACCTGAGCCGAAACCAAGAGTTAAACACTTAGCCAACTGAGTCACCCATGCACCCCCAGTTAAAACTAAAATCTTGAAAAAAATACATTGATGGGAAATAGACATAAACAAGCAGCTTATCAAAGGATTTAGGACATTAGCAAGCAATTTCCTAAAAAGGAAACTTTCAACCTGAAAAGATTATTACTGATCATTAATTGAAGAATGCAAACAAACTAAAATAATTGACAAGAGTGTAAAGAAAGATTCAACAGAGCATAAAACAGTTAATCTCGTCAGCATTTCTGAGGGCAGAAAATGAGATATATAGTCTGTGACACTGCATTGGAATTGAAAAATCAGGAATCAGGGCGCCTGGGTGGCTCAGTGGGTTAAGCCGCTGCCTTCGGCTCAGGTCATGATCTTGGGGTCCTGGGATCGAGTCCTGCATCGGGCTCTCTACTCAGCAGGTAGCTTGCTTCCCTTCCTCTCTCTCTGCCTGCCTCTCTGTCTACTTGTGATCTCTCTCTGTCAAATAAATAAATAAATAAAATCTTTAAAAAAAAAAAAGAAAAAAGAAAAATCAGGAATCAATACCCATTTCTCTCCTCTTTAAGAGTGGGAAGTATTAATTGTAGTAAGACTGTCTGCTTTTGTGGAATGTCCATTGAGTAAGGACATTTCTTATATGGTTTTCTCCAGCAAAATTCAGTTACTTACATGCAGGCTTAGAGTAAGAGGGTAACCAAGTGTGATCAGGACGGGGAATCCTTTTAGTAAAGAGTGTGACAGAGGAGAAAAAGGAAAGGGGGAAGGAATGTTGACATGAGGGGAGGAAGTGAAGTGATGTCAATGAGAATAGTGCTGTAAGGACCTCCGAAAATTCTCTCTTCCATAAAAACAATGAGAAACTGGCAAAAATTATCAGAAGGAACCTTTTCATAATTCTGGAAATTAATTAACCCAGACAGGTTTTTTTTGCAGCAACCCAGCAACCCTGTATAACACTGGGTTATACACTGGGTTATAAAGAGCAAACTCTTTATAAAAGCCGTGAGCTTTGTGGAATTTTAACTTGTCTTGTTCCCATCCCCTGTCTCTACTCTGTGTAGTGTTAAAAACCAACAGTGAAAAACATGGTGAACACCAGCAAGTTGGAGCTCCTCCAAAGCCTTGTTCCCAGTTAGCATGCAGCTGTTGGCATTCCTCTAGTGCTTCTTGCACAAGAAATTGCACCTAAGTTATGTTCAAATTATTCCCTAACATATCAAATTGTGTTGGAACAAATTCAAGTTTTCAAAACAAGCATTATAGCAGAACTGCTGTCCCACCACCCTTTTTTAAAAAAATAGATACTGGAGTGCCTGGGTGGCTCAGTGGGTTAAGCCTCAGCCTTCAGTTCAGGTCATGATCTCAGGGTCCTGGAATCGAGCCCCAATTTGGGCTCTCTGATCAGCGGGGAGCTTCCTTCCGGACACCGGACACCTGCTTCTCTACCTACTTTTGATCTGTCAGATACATAAATAAAATCTTTAAAATATATATATATATACATATATGTATATATATATATATAAAATAAAAAATAGACATTGAAGAGCTGATTCTAAAACTCTTATGGAATCAAAACTGACTGGGAAGTCATCAGAGAGGGAGAAAAACCAGGAGACTCAACTCTAGGAAACAAACTGAGGGTTGTTGCAGGGGAGATGGGGGGATGGGGTAACTGGGTGATGGGCATAAAGGAAGACACGTGATGTGATGAGCACCAGGTGTTATACTAAATGGATAAACTAAGGAACACTACATCTGAAACTAATGATGTACTATAAATTGGCTAACGGATTTTGATTTTTTAAATGAAAAAAAAAAAAAAGAAGTTTTGGAATCAGAGAAATATAGAATGTAACGGCCTGCCAGTGGGAAGTTAGACAAGATTTCCATAATGGTGCATTTTCCGGTGGGAAAATTAACATGGGAAGGAATAGGTTTCCACTTTTTGTTCTTATTGGTCTCTTTTCCTTTGTAACCCAGTGTAGGACACTGGAAATATGGGTACTTAGTTTGAGTCAATTGTCTGTAAATGCATCTGGTTCTTCCAATGAATTCAGACTGTAATAATGACCATTGCTGCCCTATCTAACGGACGTCCACCGCTCATCCGGAGCTGTACTGTTCTAAGCACTTCTCGCCCAGCATCTCCTGTGCTGCTGAGCATCGGTAACCTGCCCAACTCGGGCCACACAGCTAGTAACGGGTTGCAGGGATCCACGCACATAGTACCTTGACCTCTGCTAAGGGTGCTGCCTTCCCCCGCAGGCTGCTCCCATCACTCCTTCACTCTTGCCCTCCCCCCGCCCCAGAGCTCTTGCATCTAACTCCGAGGAGGTAATAAGCCTGCAGAACAGAGTCCACAGGGACACTGCTCCGGGGAGCCTCCAGGCTTAGCGCCCCCAGAGCCAGCGGTAACCTGCGCCCTACGGAGAATGAGGAGCTGCACAACTGCGTCCCCTTGGAGCAGATAAAATCCTCTGCGCGGGAGGAAAACCTAGCGCTCAGAGGGACTGGTAAGGACCTGGAGATAAAGGAACAGGTAAGAAGGACGGAATGATCGACAGCCTTTCTTCTAACGTGGAAAGCGCGGCGAAGGGACGCGCGGCGCCACTAGCGGCTGGAGCCCCCGGAGGGCGGGCATGGCTGCGGAGTAGCCAGGGTTCGCCGCGGAGACTCGAGGCGGTGTCTGCACACACACTGCGACTCCGCTTTTTCTCGTGGCGGTCAACGTGGACCACGCTAGCCCGGGCTGCTGCTCGCATCTGTGCGTACATGCACAGCGCCCCAGGGGCTGTACTTCGAAGTGCAGTCATCTGCGCCCGTCGCTGAGCCCCGACCTGCCGCCGGGGAGCTGGATCTTCAAGGTAATCCGCCTCTGAAGGTACCTGGCAACTCCGAGGTTCTCCCCATAGGGGCGCTGAGATTCCAGAAGGTTCCGTGGCATCCCAAGGACGTGCGCCCTCGTGTTTATTCATGGGTGCTGGTCCCCGAGCCCAGCAGTTAGTGGGTGCGCGCGCTGAGCTTTACCCAGCATTTCTTGGGCTGCCTTCTCCCGTTTTCCGTCGGCCGTGGGTCTCAGCAAGACCTCGTACGTAGTCAAAGCAAAGGAGGTGGGGCAGGTAGGCCTGCCCTGGTCAACAGATGGCTGCGGACGCACAGGAGGAAAGCCCCCCGCGAGCGCTTTTTCCAGCCTGGGACCCCGCTCTCCACTCTCTGCAAGCAGTGATGGCCCCAGCCTCGGGGCCCAAATCCCCTGTGTGTGTGTGTGTCTGTGTGTTGGCTGCGGTGACCGACCACTCGCTTCAGGGTGACCCCGAGAAAAGCCGTGGATGGGGTTCTGGCGCGGAGCAAGGGCACGGCCTCCAGGGCCACCAGGACCGCACGGACCGCGGGGATGAAGGCGTGACTGGGGGCCGCGCTTCGGCCCTGGGTGCTGGGGCCGACAACCAGCCTGCGGGGTGGCCGGGAGCCCAGGGATGGGAGGAAGGCGTTTTCCACCCAGGCACTTGCTTGGAGCCCCGGGCTAGCCAAAGCTGGGGCTCCCGTTTCCGGACAAGGACTGGAGGGCGAACCGCGGAGGAAGCCCCACAGCGGACACGTGGAAGGCTGGGTGTTAGGGGTGAGCGTGGAGGACGGACTTGAGCGCCCCCAGCAGGCCTTCGCCTTTGCTGGAGGTTTCCATCCTGTCCTGGCTCTGGGGTGGTCCTGGGCAGCCGAATCCGCGTACTCTCCTACGCTTCTCCTTGGACCCGGAATAGGGACCGTCCCTCTGTGATGCAAGATTTAAGCGCTTCTCTCGCTTGTTCACCACACTGCAGCCACACCGAGCTTCTTTCAGTTCTTGGAGCAGGTCTTCCTGTCTCAGGCCCTTTGTCCACACTCTCTTTTATGCCAGTAACACTTTTTCTCTGCTTTTGGCAGGATCAGCTCTTTCTCGTCGTGTAGGTCTCACTTCTCAGCTGAAATGTCTCCCCCTCAGAAAAGCTGTTATGTAACCCTCCTACGAAGTAAGGTCTCCACTCCCCACGAACATACTTATTTCCTCTTTCTTGTTTCCCTTTTATACCTGTTTGTGCACACTTTGCGTGTCTTTCATTTTATTCTCCGACTTTGACAATTTAATGTAACATAAAGCAGGGAACATTTTTGCCTTTTCAAGCCTGCGACGGGCACATAACAGGTTCTGAATTTTTTTTTGTGATCGCACTTTTATTAATGAATTGGCTCCTTGCTCCATAGAATACTAGAGCCGGAAAAATGCCTCCTGGGACGGGGCAGCCTCCCGAGCTCTGCAGAAACCTGCTCTTCCGAGGCAGCTGCAGTCTGTCAATATGTAAGTTTGGCTCCCAGGTCCAGTCTTCATTTCCTTAGAGACCTAGGTCAGCTACTTCTGTAAGGCAGTGTTCCTGGGACATCATACAGGGTCCAGCACTCAGGAGCTCAATAAATATGGGACCCTGGGTCTGGGTGGGCCACCCACCACCCTCTTGGCTTTTCACCATTCACCCTTTGAAGCAAATTCGGCATATCACCCTATTTCTTCAAAACTCATCTTACACCACGAAGCTGAAGCTGTCACGGGGACAGAGAAGTGAATTTACCCTATAGAAAACTTTTTTTTAGGGGGGTGCCTCGAAATGCCAAGATATAATTGAGTAGCATTTTCTTACAATCAAAACATCGTTGATCCACCTAGAATCCTTTTCATCTTTTTGTGTTTAAGTTCACAGACCTTTATGTCTTTTTAAAATTAGTTTTGAATTTTTCTTTTCTTTTCTTTTTGAAGATTTTATTTATTTATTTGACAGAGAGGTAGAGAGAGAGCACAAGGACCCTGGAATCATGACCTGAGCCGAAGGCAGCCGCTTAACCAAGTGAGCCACCCAGGCGCCCCAGTTTTGAAGTTTTAAATCCGATATAGTTAACATACAACATTTTGTTAGTTTCATGTGTACAATATAGTGACTAAACACTTCTGTACGGCACCCCGTGCTCATCATGGTAAGTGCACTCTTAATCCCCTTCACCTCTTTCCTGCTCTCCATTCCCTATCCCCCACCCACCTCCCCTCTGGTAACCAGCAGTGTGTTCTCTATAGCTCAGAGTGTGTTTCTTGGTTTCTCTCTCTCTTTTTTTCCTTCCCTGAATTGCTCACTTATTTTGTTTCTTAACTTCCACCTAGGAGTGAAATCAAAGGGTGTTTTTCTTCTCCGGCTTATTTCACTTAGCGTCACATTATTCACTTAGCTATTTTATTCCTTTTATGGCTGAATAGTATTCATTGTGTATCTATACGTACTGCCTCTTGTTTACCCAGTCATCTATTCATGGGCACTTGGGTTGCTTCCTTAATTTGGCTATTGTTGATAATGCTGCTATAAACATAGGGGTGCAGGTATCTCTTTGAATTAGTGTTTGTATTTTTTCGGTATGATTACTAGATCATAGAGTAGTTCTATTTTTAAATTTTGGAAGAAACTCCATACTGTTTTCCGCAGTGACTGCATCAGTTTTCTGTCCCACCAACAGTGCATGAGGGTTCTGTTTTCTCCTCATCCTCACCAACACTTAATGTTTTTTTTTTTTGTTTGTTTGTTTTTGTGTTTTTTTGGCCATTCTGACAGGTGGGAGGTGATAGCTCAAGAAGTTTTGATTTGCATTTCTCTAATGATGAGTGACGTTGAGCATCATTTCATGTGTCTGTTAGCCATCTGGATGCCTTCTTTGGAGACATGCCTGTTCATGGACTTCTGTCCTTTTCTTAATTGAATTATTTATTTTGGGTGTTGATTTCTGTAAGCTCTTTTAATATTTTTGATACTAACCCTTTGTCAGAGATGTCATTTGCAAATATTGTCTCTCGTTCTGTAGGTTGCCTTTTAGTTTTGTTGATTGTTCCCTTTGCTGTGCAGAAACTTTTTATTGTGGTGTAGTCCCAGTAATTTATTTTGGCTTTAATTTTCTTGCTCTAGAAAAATGTTGCTAAAGCTGATGTCAGAGACATTACTGACTGTGCTTTCTTATAGGATTTTTATGGTTTTGTGTCTCACATTCAGGTCTTTAATATATTTTGAGTTTATTTTTGTTCATGGTGAAAAAAAGTGGTCCAGTTTCACTCTTCCTCATGCAGCTGTCCAGTTTCCCCAACACTGTTTGTTGAAGAGATTGTCTTTTTCCCATTGGATATTCTTTCCTGTTTTGTTGAAAATTAATTGGCCATATAATTGTGGGTTTGTTTCTGGGTTTCTATACTGTCCCAGTGATCTAGGTGTCTGTTTTTGTGCCAATACAATATTGTTTTGATTCCTACAGCTTTGTAATATAACTTGAAATCCAAAATTGTGGTACCTCCGGTTTTGTTTTTCTTTTTCAAGATTGCTTTGGCTAGTTGGAGTCTTTCATTGTTCCATACAAATGTTAGGATTATTTGTTCTAGTTCTGTGAAAAATGTTGTTGATGTTTTGATAGGGATTAAATTAAATCTGTAGGTTGTTTTGGGTAGTATGGACATTTTAACAATACTTGTTCTTACAATCCATGAGCATGGGATGTCTTTCCATTTCTGTGTGTCATCCTCAGTTTCTTTCATTGGTGTGTTTTATAGATTTCTGATTACAGGTCTTTCACCTCTTTGGTTAAGTTCCTAGATATTTTATTATATTGGGTGCAGTTGTAAATGGAATTGTTTTCTTAATTTCCCTTCCTGCTGCATTATTATTGTTGTATAGAAATGTAATAGATGTACTAAAGGCAACCAAAATATCCATGGACAAGTGAATGGACAAATTGTGCTATTATCTACAATTAATGCAATAATACCATGAGGAGAAAAGGAACCACTGATACATGAATCAACATGGATGAATTTCAAAATTATGTTAAGTGAAAGAAATCAGACAAAGAGAATTCAAACTAAATTACTTATTTTACTAATCTAGCATCACAACAGCGGTTTCCTGGGATGGAGAACAGGGAAGGAGGAGTAGGAGGGAAGAATTAGAAAGAAAAACTTTTTAGGAGTGACAGATAAGGGCATTGTATTGATTGTACTGGTGATTTCCTGAGTGTTTATACATGTCAACACCTACCAAATTGCATACTTTAAATATGTGTAATTTCTTATATTTTGATTATTTTTCAATAGATCTTTGTTTTAAAAGCTTGTCTGTGCACAATTAGATTTTCTTTCATACTGTGAGATACATTTTTAAATGTTTTTAAGAGTGTATTCTGAATCCGCTTTGATGACCCAGAGCATTTTCAAAAGTGGTAGAAGCCACCTTCACAGACACCCAGTGATGTGCTCTGAAAGGGACAGGTTCTGTGGGTTCAGAAAATGTTAAGTAGAGTCCTTTTAAGATCTATTTCTGGCCCCAAGGGACTAGGAAAATGTGTAGCCATAGCTGCTAGAAGGAGAGTCAACTAATGCAGTTTTTCCAGCTGTGCCTCTCATCTCTGAAAGTGTCCCCAGCTAAAGTGATAATGGGACTAGTATTGCCATCTTTTCTGTCTTTGGAGCATTCCAGAATCACATTCTTCTGCTTCACTTGCAAAGTGAAGGAGCTGCTTGCCCTGATTCTAACTACTGTTCAAAGGAAGAACATGAAACCTTTATGTCCAAATCTCTTCCTGTGATATTGCACTTGACATATAACTATATGGTGATTTTTAATGCAATTTTTTGTTTGAAGTTTATATTTATGAGTTTATAATCGTGACAATAATTGTATATCTAGTTCCTATTGAGTTATCTTAAATGGTTTTTACATATTATCTCATTTTAACCTTAAAACAGTTCTGTAGGTGGTATTGTGTTATTATTGCTCCATATTACAGATAAGAAAAACATAAGGATTAAAAGGTTATTTGCCCAAGGTAATACTGTGCTATTTTTGGAACAGGGATTTAAACTCAAACCCAGCTCACTACAAAGCCAATGATTCAACATACTTTTCTACTGTGTCTCATTTAATGACTTATTAATTTAATCCTTTTCTACAAAAAAATTGAGATATCTTATTGTAAAAATAATATAAACTAGTAAATTTTTCATTTGAAGTCATACCCCAGAGGAAATATGTGTATGTTTCTTCCCATGGTTTGTGAAGGTTGGGGATACCTCTTATTTATTTATTTTTTTTAAATCACGCATGATTTATTTTTTGCCTTTTTGCCAAATTACCAATTCTAGTAGTTTCCTGATGAAATCTTGAGGGTTTTTAATATATAGTATCATGTCATCTGCAAATAGTGAGAATTTAACTTCTTCCTTAGCAGTTTGGATGCCTTTTATTTCTTTATGTTGTCTGGAGTGGTGGACCTTAGGTACTATGTTGGCTTCAAGTAATGAGAATGGACATCCTTGTCTTGTTCCTGACCTTGGGAGAAAAACTCTCAGTTTTTCCCATTGAGTATGATGTTTGCTCTGGGTTTTTCATAGATAGCCTTTATTATGTTGAGGTATTTTCTTTCTAGACCTACCTTGTTGAGGATTTTTATCATGAATGGATGTTGTATTTGGACAAATGGTTTTACTAGGTCTATAAAAATGATCATATGGTTTTTATCCTTTCTTTTATTGATGTGATGTATCACACTGATTGATTTGCAAATATTAAACTACCTTGGGATTCTGGGGAGCAAATCCCACCGATCATGGTGTATGATTTTTTAAAAAATGTATCGTTGAATTCCACTTGCTAGTATTTTGTTGAGGATTTTTGAGTCTATGATCATCAGAAATACTGGCCTCTTTTTTGAGGTGTGTGGTGTCTCTATCTGCTTTTGGTAGCCCATATGGAAAACTTATTAAATTCCCTATTACACTTCCCTGTTGATCCCTGAAAAGTCCCCAGCTGGTTACTAGCTGGTTCCTTTTCCTCCCTTCCTCTCTCCTTTTTACACGTCACAAATTTCTTAATGATCTTGAGCAGCTTAGTTCAGACACCAAGCTTATATTCTCTGTTCAGCAGAGTCCCGCCTTTAGAAGGCAGTTTAGAAAGTACCTCTTGGGGCACCTGGGTGGCTCAGTTGTTAAGCATCTGCCTTTGGCTCAGCTCATGATCCCAGGGTTGTGGGATAGAGACCCACATCAGGCTCCCTGCTCAGTGGGAAGCCTGCTTCTCCCTCTCCCACTCCCCCTGCTCGTGTTCACTCTCTCTGGGTCTCTCTTTGTCAAATAAGTAAATAAATTAAACTCTTAAAAAACAGAAAAGAAAATAAAAAGTACCTTTTGTTGTTGGAGCACCTGGGGGTGTACCTAGGGGTTCCATCTCCCTCTACAAATACCCGAGCAACTTATTTAGTATTTCCCCAATGAAAATGGATTTCCATGGAGGCTGTGTTGAGGAGGTTGGCTGTATTCTGCACTTAAGAGAAATGAGCTTTTCTCCATTTTATTACAATTAAAAAAAAAAAAAAAAACAAGGGATAGCCTTGTGATCAGGAGGATGTGCTTAGAAGTGAGGCAAACCTGGGTCCAAATCTGTGCTTTGACCTTGGAAAACTGACCTATTAAGCTCGGTTTTCTCCTCTGTAAAATTAGGATTAAAATACCCACTTATATGGGTTGTGGTGAGGATGAATAAGGTCATGTCTGTTAAGAGCGTAATAAGTGCTCAGTAAGAGTTATTATTAGCATAAATCTTCCAGAAGTTCCTATAGGCACTAAAGTCACTAGGTGAGAACTCAAGGAGCCACCCAAGGCCATGTGAGGCATGAAAGGCCTCTGTTTAGCCTCCTTCCTTCTCTGGCTTCCCAGAAACATCTGCAGATTATAACCTTCCCCTTGTGATTCCACTTTAATCTTTCTTGCGAGTACTCTGCTGCAACTTTCCTTTTGGGATGTCCTTGCCACTCTTTGATGTCCTTACTTACTCAGCCCACACTGGCCCATACAAGGCAAGGGTACTGTTGGTCATCATGTGGTTTACAGCCATTGATTGTTCAAGGAAGGAGCTGGATAAAATGAAAGCTCCAGACGCTAATCTCCTCGGATGGTGGTCGGTGGGTGGCTCCTAGCTTTTTCTGGCCTTTCCTAGCTTTCGTCTTTGGGAATCTGAGGAAAGGTAGAGAATGTCTCCCTAAATATACATATCTATATGTTCCTGGCAGGCACATACAATCTGCGCACAATACTCAGGGAAGCCCAAGGATCCAGCGCCCCCTAGGGGACTAGTTCTCTAGCTCCTTCCTGGGCCCAGTCTCTCAGAGGGGCTGCAGCAGAAAAATGAACAAACCTCAACTCTTTTCTCTTGTCCTGCCTTCTCTTTGTCAGGAGGTGTCAAAACAAGGAACTGAAACTGCTTTAAGAGGGGAGAAGGAAAAACGAAATAAACCAGCGTTTAAAGACAGCAGGTGGGAAATTGAGAGATGGCTAAGCTAATGGAGTGTATTTTGTGAGCTCCATGAGGATTCGAGAGATCAATTTTTTTTTAAAGATTTTTTTATTTATTTGAGAGACAGAGACCACAAGTAGGCAGAGAGGCAGGCAGAGAGAGAGGAGGAAGCAGGCTCCCCGCTGAGCAGGGAACCCAATGCGGGGCTCGATCCCAAGACCCTGGGATCATGACCTGAGTCGAAGGCAGAGGCCTTAATCCACTGAGCCACCCAGGCACCCCTCAAGAGATCAATTTTTTAAATATATGGCAATGAAGAAGAACTTGAGTTAGAAGAGGGGCAAGAGGGCTGGGAGTGGGGGGAGAATGGTGTGGAAAACGGTACCAGGGTCCAGATGAAGAGTTGTGAACACTGAATTACTTGCCCCTACTGAACTGCACATTTGAAAATGTAAATTTCAGGGGCGCCTGGGTGGCTCAGTTGGTGAAGCACCTGCCTTTGGCTCAGGTCATGATTCCAGGGTCCTGGGATCGAGCCCCACATCAGGCTCCCTTCTCAGCAGGGAGCCTGCTTCTTCCTCTCCCTCCTCCCTCATAATCTCTCTCTCACTCTGTCAAAAAAAAAAATCTTTTAAGGAAAAGAAAATGTAAATTTTGTTAGGTGTGCTTGACCATGATTTTAAAAAAATTACTGGGGGCGCCTGGGTGGCTCAGTGGGTTAAAGCCTTGGCTTTCAGCTCAGGTCATGATCCCATGGTCCTGGGATCCCTGGGATGGTGCCCCCTGTCAGGCTCTCTGCTCAGCAGGGAGCCTGCTTCCCCTCCCACCCCGCCTGCCCGCCTCTCTGCTTACTTGTGATTTCTGTCTGTCAAATAAATAAATAAAATCTTTTAAACAAAATTACTGGGCAGGGTGTACCCTGTGAGAACATTTAAGGGTCTACCGCCCTACCCGACCCTAAGCAGTTAACCACCCCTTCCCAACAGGAAGTGCTGAAGCCAGGGAAAGATCTTGGGTCCAGGGGCTGCTTTATCAATGGTTAAGTGGGTGTCAGAGGGATGGTTGAGGTGGTGCTGGTGGTAGAATTAGCAGAAAGCTGTGGGAAATTGGTGGGTTTTGACAAGGGGCGGACTGGTGTGGAGGAGGGAGGCAGGGGCCGTAGAGAAGAGGGCATACAGCAGGCCTGCAGGAGTGTCCTGCCTTCCCTCTGCTTTTCTAGTAGTCTTACAGGCCCTGTGAGGGAGAAACGCGTTCCACCCCAAGTGTTTGTCTGCTAAGGCTCACACCCAGTGCGGCCCTTGCCTGATTTCTGACTTAGGAAACAGCAGGTGGTGCTGTTGAATAAACTTGGGAGCCCAAGAAGCGGAAACCTGAACCTTGAACTGGAGAAGTCAGGCGTCCCTACCCTGGTAAGTCTGTCCTTTCCTGGGGCCGCAGCAGAGGAGGGTGTGGGAGATGGGAATCTCCCTTTTCAAGCTCTTCAGGGCTCCTCAGCTGGCCCGGGAAGGAGGGAGGGCTGGGATCTGTCCTTTAGTGTGGTTCCCACCTGTGCTGGTATCCCAAATGTCTTTGGAATGCGGCTCAGGTGAAATCCTGGGTGGTGGCCACCAGCAGTTTGGGAGGGGTAAAGAAATTCTGAGGCATTCTTCCACACCCCTCCATCAGCCGGGCTGACTCACCCTGGACCCAGCTTAAGGTAGCTTCCATGGCTTTGCCTGCTCCTCCAGCTCCTGGAACTTCCCCCCTCCCCATTCTTCAGAAAGCTCAGGCTGCTCCGAGGAGTCTGGGACTCTGCTGTAAAACAGACCAAACCCTTGGGAAACCTCTCCTTAATTGTAGTTTTAAATGGGGGGCTCGTATCCAGTGAGCGCAGGTTCCAGAAAGCATCCATGGGGACTAGTTGGGGAACCGGGTGCTTTGTGTTGGGTTAGGGCACTGGATGAGGTAGGAGGTCTCCTTCTATCCAGTGAATCTGGATTTGATTGTGTCGCTGGGCTTTGTCCCCAACAATGACAGGATTCTGGGGAATGCAAACACAACACTGGTTTGACAGCTTCAGCAAGTTTTTAAAAAGCCCAACATGCCAAAACCCAGTGTGCCTTTGCAACTCCACGCTTGCCTGTTTCACTCTCCACGCGTTCATGTCCCTATCCGTGTTTTTCTCTGCCTCACCTTTCTCAGGGTGTTCTAATTTATGCTGTTTGACTTCACTTACGTGATTTTGTAAACAATCTTAAATCCTTCTGGAGACAGGGCAGGGTACAAATAAACAGAAAGAAAAGCCCTGACTCCGAAAGGTCAGATGTTTTGATATTGGCTAAACCTTGTGCAAATGTAAGAAAATGACTACACCCCTTAGTGACCATAGCATCCAGAATCTTCCACAACTCACAGTAGAGAAAAGATCTGTCTCCTCGTGGAAAGAGTCGACAGGACCGCAGACTTGACCTTAGACTCCTGGCATTCCCTGTGCCTCCCCCTGCGCAGCTTGCTAGGGTTGCTGCTGTTACCCACCAGCTTTAGTGTGGGGTGAGGGCTGGGAATGCTGTGCCCCTTTAACCATTTGTTACTGTGAACTCATGACCTTTCCCTCATGCTCCCTGCAGAACTCTAAACTCATAGACCCAAACGTTTGAAACGACTTCGAAAAAGACCATTAGATGAGCAAAACATAAGTAGAAAATAACATGAAACTCGGTCATCTAAGTGGTAGCTCCTGGTATTTTATTTTCCGTTACGCACCACGGGGTGACTTCAACATTCATATGAAAGCTGACCAGGCTGGTGGTCTTATTTATTTATTTATTTATTGGAGAGAGAGAGAGAGAGAGAGAGAGAGAGAGAGCATGAGCAATGGGGAGGGGTAGAGGAAGGGAGAAGCAGATTCCCTGCCCAGCAGGGAACACGATGCAGGGCTCCGTCCCAAGACCCTGAGATCATGACCTGAGCAGAAGGCAGACACTTAACGACGGAGGCCCTCCCCTTTTTAAAAAAGATTTTATTTATATATTTGAGAGATAGGAGGGAGAGCACTGAGGGAGAATGAGAGGGAGAAGTAGGCTCTCTATGGAGCAGGGAGCCCTATGTGGGGCTTGATCCCAGGACCCTGAGATGATGACCTGAGCTGAAGGCAGAGGCTTAATCAACTGAGCCACTCAGGTGCCCCCAGTTGTCATATTCTTACACTAGGTACAAACCGAAACAATTGTCAAAATGCAAGACCTCGTGTTCCCCTTCCTCAACAGGGTGGTCCTGCTAGCACCCCTTCCTAGAGCAACTTCCAAACCACATGATGCTTTCTAACTCCAGCACCAACGTTGGCTTTCAGTTTTAAGTCACACATTCTACCTCCCCGGCCCTGCCCCCAGCCCTCCTGCAATCTTAGAAGATGAATGTAGCCATACTCAATACTTAGAAGAATTTACTGCTTTTTCCAAGGTATTTCAATCAAAGGTTTGCAGTCGGAGGCATCGAAGTGTTGAAAAGCCATTTTTTACTATCAAATTGGATTTCAAAGGATCTTGGAGATGTAAGAGACCATAGAGACCATTTATCGCCATTTGTGCACAGTATTCGGGCTGGAAGTGATTAAATTACTTGCTGATGGTCCCAGAGCTGAAGAACGTAAACTGAGATTTATGCCCGTTGATACCCAGACCACTCCTTTTCTCACTGCACTACCCAGATTGGCCTCTTGTACATCTGAATAGAAGTACAATTGTGACTGGGACTTTCTTTAACAGAAGTAGATATATATAGATGCAAACACACACACACACACACACACACGCACATATTCTGGAATATGTGTATATATGTTACTTTAATTCCTAATTTTTTTACTTTGAATGTTCACATATAAATATTTTTATAAATAAATAAAGAAATGTTTATATATATAAACATGCAAGGTAATAGAATCAAGAATTAAAGTAACAAAGGAATGATTATTTGTGCTGTGTGCACAATTTTAGCTATTGTGATGAGTGTGTTCAGGTATGCACAGATGCAAATCTGGACTCCTAATAAATGGAATGAATGAATGAATCTGAGGGAGAAAAAAGTTTTCATTTTATCCATTGAATATAGAACTCGAGGGCAAACGATGAAATTTCGACAAGGTCCTATCCCCCAGAAGTTCGTGATGAGTAGGCATAGGTTTAAATAATTCTAATATAATATAAAGCATTGATATAATATAAACTAATATAAATATAATATATATTGTATATTATATATAATACATAATATAATATAAAATTTGATCATTATTGTCACAATTTAGGAAGTTTAGGATCACTAAAGAAAAAAAATAGTAACACAAACAGGAAAACTTATCAGAAGTATAAGCAAATTACCTATGTATAGGTATGACACAGGTATATATACATGGGTATAGATGTGTAGCAACTGACCATTCATATAATGTGATTTTTCAGTGTATTGTAAGTATCCAGTAAGCAACGATGGTGTCATTTGAGATGAATTCTTGCACAACTTCTACTCAGCTTTATACGCACAGAGACCCTTCCTTCATGGCGTGTTTCTTATCTCTCAGTTTGGTTCTAGGCCCAATGGAGAAAATACATTTATATTTCCAGGTCAGACCTCTCCTCTGAGTTCCAGATTCAAATTTCCAACAGTCTATTTGCCATCCTCTGGGGTGTCTCAAAAGGACCCAAAGCTATACGTGTCCAAAATAGCCCCAATCCTTCTTCCAGGATTCCCTATCTCAGTCGATGGCATCATTGTCCATGCAGTTATGCAAGCCAGAAACCTGGAGCCAAAACATCACTTCCCTGAGGGCAGCGACCTGGCCTGTCTTGTTTTCTGCTGTGTCTTTGTGACCCAGAACAGTGCATGGCCCAGAAAGGGTACTAAGTATGTCCTGTGGAATTACTGTCTGCAGTCTCTGGATTGCATTCATTTTCCTCCATCTCTACCATTCCTGTTCAGTCCAGGCTGCCATAACCTCTCACTGGCACTACTGCAATAGCCTGACTAGTCTTCAGCCAAGCTCAGCCCTATTTCTATATACCTTCCACTGTAGCCAGTGATCTTTTCAGACCAAATCTGAACCTGAGAGAAGTGCTCTTGCTGTGGCCTCTGAGGTCATACACGGTCTGTATCCTATCACTCTTGTAGCCTCGTCTCCTATCATGATCACCTTGGCTCTTTAGATTCCAGCCAGGTAGGCTTTTTTACAATGCCTATAATCACTTGCTCTGTCTTGCCACGGGGCCTTTGCACACACTTTCTCTGCTTAGACCATTCTTCTCCTCTTTACCCACTTAATTTCTACTCATCTTCCTGATGTTACTCTCAGAGCTTGGAGTACTAGTTCCTGTAGGTCCAGATGTCAGATGTATTTGACAGAAAAGTCATGGTCAAAATAACTTGAAAAATACTGAAAAGAGATAGCTCTGTAGCACTTGTCATGGTTTAATTTTTGTATTTGTTTGTATAATTGTTTTCTACATAAAATTTTTCACGACTTGTAAGATGTTTTTGTCTGTCTTCCTTTATGAAGTCAAGGATCTAGTCAAGGACCATTAAAACATAAGTCATCCTTCCTTTCTTCATGTGTTTTTGGAAAGTACCACTGAATATATTTTCCTGTATTCTTCTTTTCTTCCTATTAGATATAAATCCTCAGAAGATTCCTAATGTTTGATAAAAATATCCCAGGTTTTTATCATTTCAGTGAAGTCCTCCTTAGTTCATGAATGCCTTAGGGGATTGTTTAAGTGTAGTTTAGCGGGGGACAGGGTATGGACCTTTAGAAGATACTACCTTTTCTTCCTCAATTTCTTTCATGAGTACTTTATAGTTTTCTGAGTATAGATTCTTAGCTTCTTTGGTTAGGTTTATTCCTAGGTATCTTATGGTTTGGGGTGCAATTGTAAATGGGATTGACTCCTTAATTTCTCTTTCTTCTGTCTTGTTGTTGGTGTAGAGAAATGCAACTGATTTCTGTGCATTGATTTTATATCCTGACACTTTACTGAATTCCTATACAAGTTCTAGCAGTTTTGCAGTGGAGTCTTTTGGGTTTTCCACATATAGTATCATATCTGTGAAGAGTGATAGTTTGACTTCTTCTTTGCCGATTTGGATGCCTTTAATTTCCTTTTGTTGTCTGATTGCTGAGGCTAGGACCTCTAGTACTATGTTGAATAGCAGTGATGATAATGGACATCCCTGCCGTGTTCCTGACCTTAGTGGAAAAGCTTTCAGTTTTTCTCCATTGAGAATGATATTTGCGGTGGGTTTTTCATAGATGGCTTTGATAATATTGAGGTATGTGCCCTCTATCCCTACACTTTGAAGAGTTTTGATCAGGAAGGGATGCCGTACTTTGTCAAATGCTTTTTCAGCATCTATTGAGAGTATCATATGGTTCTTGTTCTTTCTTTTATTGATGTGTTGTATCACACTGATTGACCTTTTCTTGTGATATCAGAATTCAATAAAATCAAGCAAAGAAGGGCTTATCCAGGTTATCTTCTCCAATGTATGTATTTTCTTTTCTTGAAAGTTCCTGAAATGGGTAAGCTGATGGGATCTTATATATTAAGATGGTTAGAATCATTCCGGCAGGCTAGGTGTTTCAAACAGACCCTGAAATACAGGAACTTATTACATGATAAGGAAGGATTATAGATCCAATTAGGGAAAGGTCAGTTTATTCAACAAATTATCTTTTAATATGTAGTTAATAGTTCATGGGAAAAAGTAAAATTTCTCTTTAATCTACGTCATGTACCAATATAAATTCTAGAAGGGTTAACATGCGAAATAGTAAAAACTCAAGCCAAAAATGGCCATGTGAAAATGTAAGTGAATATTTATCTCATATCCAGAGGGAGGAAGACATTCTCAGCTTAAAGGCAATGGAAAACATTATTCCCACCGCCCCAAAAGAAAATGTTTGACCACGTAAAAATGGAAAATTATTGACCAAGTTAAAAGGTAAACAATAAAATGGAGGAAAAATAAATTATCAGAAGCTATACAAAGGGTCAATGTTTGTATTACCTTAGGATGTTTATAATTTAGTAAACAAGTGCTAAGACCCCAGTGAAGAAATTGAACAATGGATACGAACAGACACTTCATATGTAAAATATAAAGATTGACACATGAAAAAATTCAGTCTTTCTAGATATCAAAGAAATGCAAATTATACATTTTATAATTGCATAAATGCACAAATAACTCTTTTAATCTATCAAATTAACAGAAATAAAAAGTGTATAATACTCAGTATTGGAGAGGGATGGGGGAAATCACTTTTCCAATACATTGCTGGGGGAGGGGGAGTGATATTTGTCATTATGAATAATGAATATTAAAAATATACACAGCTTTTGACCTATTTCCCAGAATATATCATCAGCAAATATGTTAAGGAAATAAATCTAAGTATGGGCAGTGTTTCATGCACACTTTCATGAGAAGTATTAGTTGTTTAATAAAAGGAGATAGTTAAAAAACTAGTATACATTCACATGATGAAATTAAATAAGTTAGAAATTAAGTATATGAAATATTCCAATAAAATGAGAAAAATAGGATACAAAAGTGTGTGTACAGTATAACTCAACTGCATGTAAAGACAAGTGTGTCTAGAAAAACGTTGGTTTTTTTGGCAGGGGGGGTGCCTGGGTGGCGCAGTCAGTTAGGTGTCTGCCTTAGGCTGAGGGCATGGTCCTGAAGTCCCAGGATTGAGCCCCCCATCAGGCTTCTTGCTCAATGGGGAGCCTGCTTCTCCCTCTCCCCCTTCCCCCTACTCACGCCCTTTCTCTCAAATAAATGAAATCTTAAAAAAAAAAGAAACTAAAAACTTTTGTAAAAAACAAACAAAGAAACATGTTTTTCTGTTCCTATTTTTCCAAGACAGGATATAAATTTTTGTTTTGTTTTGTTTTGTTTTATGTTTTTCTACTTGTCTTTGCTTTCCAGATTTCCTAGGAACCAATCCTTGCTCCTTTCCCATGTGAGCACAGAGATAATGTCATAAAAACAGATCAAGTGCTGACACATGCTTGACTTGGATGAATCTTGAAAACCTGAGACTAAGTGAAAGAAGCCAGACCCAAAAGGCCACAGGCTGTATGATCCCACTTATAGGAAATGTCCAGAAAAGGCAAGTCCATAGAGACAGAAAGCAGGTTAGTTGTCACGAGGGGCTGGGGAGGAGGAATTGGAACTGAAGGCTCAGAGGCATGGGGTTTCTTTTTTGGGTGATGGAATATTCTGGAACTAAAAGGTGGTGATGGTTGTGCAATATAGTGACAATCTTAAAAAACCCTGCACAGCACACTTAAGTGGTGAATTTCATGTTATATGAATAATAACATCTCAAATAAGTACATAAGTAAATAAAGGGGGGCGCCTGCGTGGCTCAGTGAGTTAAGCCTCTGCCTTCGGCTCAGGTCATGATCCCAGGGTCCTGGGATTGAGCCTCACATTGGGCTCTCTGCTCAGCAGAAAGCTTGCTTCCTCCTCTCTCTCTGCCTGCCTCTCTGCCTACTTGTGATCTCTCTCTGTCAGATAAATAAATTTAAATAAATAAATAAATAAATAAAGGCTTGTTATTACAAAAAAAAAAAAAAAACTGAAGTGAATGAAGGTTTTAGGTTAAGAATTTAATATGGTCCATTTTCAAAGGAGTCATCTCTTTGCATTCTCAAGGGAGCCCTCTTTTTCCTATTCGGCCCCCAGGACCTCACTGGCTGGTGTATGTCAGAGAAGAGAGGGAAAATGAAGGAGAAGAACTGAACATTGATTTTATTTTTGAGTAATCTCTACATCCAACATGAGGCTTGTCCCTACAACTCTGAGATGAAGAGTTGCACACTCTACTAACTGAGCCAGCCAGGCACCCAGGATCAGAGAGGTCTTACAAATTATGACTGGCTATTAAAAGTGAAAACATATGGACACCTAGGTGGCTCAGTCAGTTAGGTATCTACCTTTGGCTCAGGTCATGATCCCAGAGCCCTGGGATCGAGTCCCACATCAGGTTTCCTGCTCAGCAGGGAGCCTGCTTCTCCCTCTGCCTGCCACTCTCCCTGCTTGTGCTCACTCTTTTTCTCTGACAAATAAAATCTTAAAAAAAAAAAAAGAAAGAAAGAAAATGTGAAAAGATACTGTTTACAATAGCACCAAAACTTCAAATGCCTAGGAATAAAGCTAACAAAAGATATATAAGACCTACATAGAAAGTTACAAATATTAAGAGAAAGTAAATTTAAAAAGGATCTATCTTGTTCGTTGTTTGAAGGGTTCTATTGTAAAGAAGTGAAATTTCCCCCAAATTGATCTATAAATTCAATGCAATCTCAATCAAAATTTGAGCACGTTTTTGTTGTTTTGTTTTGTCTCATTATATCTTAGAAATGAACAAGTTGAGGATGCCTGGGTGGCTCAGTCAGGTAAGCATCTGCCTTTGGTTCAGGTCATGATCTCAGGGTCCTGGGATCGAATCCTGCATTAGGCTCCTTGCTCCGTGGGGAGTCTGCTTCTCCCTCTGCCTCCGCCCCTCCCCCCAGTTGTGCTTTCTCTCCCTCAAATAAATAAAATATCTTTAAAAAATGAACAAGTTGATTCTAAAATGAATAGGAAAATGCAAAGGACCAAGAATAGCCAAGAAATCTGGATGGATGAAGGGCAAAGCTAAAGTCTTCACATTAGTAGATATTGAGAAGTATTAGAAAGCTAAAATAACAAGTCAATGCGACATTGGCTCAAGTACAGACCAGTAGAGAAATGGACCAGAATAGAGATCAGAAACAAACCCACACATAACCATGACAGTGAAGAGCTAGTAGGGGTAAGTTATGTTTTTCAGTAAATGGTGCTGGGTCTATGGGATATGTTTGTGAAAAACGTTAAGAATCCTGATTCCTATCTGATACTATATGTTGGGAAAATTTATGCTTCCATGGAAAACTGCATTTTTGCAGCACAACCTCTGGGTTATCTGATGGTGATTTTATGGCAACTATTTTATAACTCTATAAAATTGTAGATAGCTGATAGCAAAATTCATGAAAATAAATTCTGTCTGGTGGAGGGACACCATCCCCCCACCCTCATGGAAAGACTTACTTTGCCTCAATTTGCATATTCATTTCAATATTCCTGACCTATGAATGTGTCTGTTCTTTGGACTCACTTTTGAACAGGTTGAAACATCTTGCCAGTTTTTCTTCTTAATAAGTTAAATAAATTTTTAACTTGTTCATTTTTATATCTGCGTAAGAGTCATGATTTTATCTTTTCTGCTGCTCTGCCTACTTGTGATCTCTCTCTCTGTCAAATAAATAAATAAATAAAATCTTAAAAAAAATACTCAGTGGGAAGCCTGCTTCTCCCACTCCCACTACTTGTGTCCCCTCTATTACTGTCTCTTTCTCTATCAAATAAATAAAATATTTATTTTTAAAGATTTTATTTATTTGGCAGACAGAGATCACAAGTAGGCAGAGAGGCAGGCAGAGAGAGAGGGGGAAGCAGGCTCCCTGCTGAGCAGAGAGCCCGATTCGGGGCTCAATCCCAGGACCCTGGGATCATGACCTGAGCCGAAGGCAGAGGCTTTAACCCACTGAGCCATCTAGGCACCCCCATCTTTTAACAATTCATACAAATTAATTCCAGATGGATTGCTAACCTAAATGTGAAAGGTAAAGCAATAAAGCTTCTAGAAGATTACAAAGGAGAGTATATTTGTGACTTTGGGGCAGCAAAGTTTTCTTAAACAGCACACAAAAAGCACTAACCACAAAAGAAAAGACAAATAACTTAAATTTCATTAAACAGAAGTATTTTTCACCCAGGAAAGCTACAGAGAGTGAAAAGGCAAGCCACAGGGTGGGAGAAGGTATTTGCAATGCATTTTTGGACAAAGGAATTATATATATATATATATATATAATAGAAATATAGAAATTATATATTATATGTAATACAAATATATCAATATTACCAATCAGTAAGAACATAGACAATAGAAAAGAAAAACAGACCAAAGACCTGCATAGCACATCCCAAAAGACCAAATATGCCAATGGCCAATAAACAAGTGCCCAGCCTCACTAGTCATCAGGGAAAGACAAATTAAAATTGCTACACATCTACCAGAAGGGCAAAACACAAAACTGACAATGCCGAGGTTGACAAAAAATGTGGAGAAGCTAGATTTCCCAAACATCGCAAGTGGGAGTATAAATTGGTATAAATGTTTTGAAAAATTATTTGGCAATATCTCTTAACACTAAACATATACCCAACCCGATCCGGTAATTCCATTCTTAGGGGTGTGTGTGTGTTTATGTATGTGTATACGTACAAAAAGACATTCAAGAATGTGCAGCAAGTTATTCTTAATACCTCTGTGTTAGATTCCTGTGGCTGCCGTAGCAAACTACCACAAATTCAGTGGTTTAAAAGAGTAATTTATTCTTTCGCTGTCAATTCTGGAGGTCAGAAGTCTGAAATCAAGGTGTCAGGGCTAAACTCATTCCAGAGGCTCTGGGGGAAATTCAGTTCCTTGTCTCCTCCAGCTTCTGCTGGCTATGGGCATTCATTGGCATGTGGATCCATTATTCCAACCGATGCCTCCTTCTCTTGGTCTTGTCCCCTTCTGTGAAACCTCTCTGACTCATCCATCTGTTTAAGGATGTCTGTCATTGGATCTAGGGCCACTTGGACAATCCAGGATGAGCTCCTCATCTCAACATCCTTAATTAGATCTGCAAAAACTAACTAACTTCCTTCCTTCCTTCCTTCCTCTCTCTCTCTCTCTCTTTCTTTCAAGACGTACTCATTTGAGAGGGAGAGAGAGAGAGAGACTGGAGGGCATGGTAGAGGGAAAGAATCTTCAAGCAGGCTCCCCACTGAGCACAGAGCCCAACATGGGGTTCCATCTCATGACTGGTGAGATCATGACCTGAGCCGAAACCAAGAATCGGACCCTTAACTGACTGAGCCACCCAGTGCCCCTGCAAAAACTTGATTTCTAAACAAGCAGCATTCACAGGTTCCCGGGATCAGGACATGCATATATTTGTTGGGGAAACATTCAGCCCCCTACTAGCCCCAAACTAGAAGCAATCTAAATGTCTATCAGCTGTAGAATGAAAAATAAATTGTGATAGATGACTCTAAAACAATAAAGATGAACACATCACTGCTACATGGACACCACTGTTGACTCTCATAACACTGAGTGAAAGGAGCCAGACCCCAAATAAACACCTAGTATACAATTCATTTAGATAATGTTCAAAAATAGCAAGACTAACCTAGGGGACAGAAGCTGGGATGGTTGTTGCTACCCAACGGAAAGAAGGAGAGCCCAGTGACCGAGAGGGACGCAAGCATGGTTTCTGCACGTGCCAATACTGCCCTCTTTCCTGATATGGGTGGGGAAGACTCACCACACCGAACTTTTCTATGCACTTTTCTACAGATAATGTTTATAGCACATTTTCCTCTTTACCTTCTTCACATTTTCTTTTACTTTCTGTGTATATTAGATTTCAATACCTATGTTTCTTAAAAATTGTGAATGATTAACACTATTTTCTTTCTCATTATGGGTTTAGGGACTATACCATCTCTCAGGACTGTCTCTTTGGGGAAATATATATATATGCATATATATACATACATATGTATATACATATACATATTAGTCTAATGGGTTTTGATTGAAACTTGAATGGGGGGGGGCCCAATGGTGCCAGAGACTGTGCTGTTTCATAATTCCTTCCCAAACCCCTCTATAAGCCCTTAGTGTCACTGACTTTCCTGGCTGAAGGTGTCCCCCAAACTTGGAGGGCTGGTGGTTGGGATGGCAGTGGGCAATGTTACTCCAGAGTGAATGATTAGGCTTAGGACAAGAGCTTAGACCTATGAAAAGCATTATGCATTCTAGGATAGGTAAGGGATAGTGTTTCCTGAAGTCAGGCAGAGATTTGTCAGAGGGACTGTAAGGGCAGGGAAGAAGAGGGTACTTCAGGAAACCGTTTGGACCTGGGTTGCCTCGTAGAGGGGACCTCTCCGTAAGGACTCTGATTCTGGCTGTGCCCACCTAACCCCACCCCAGCTTTAGAATTGGTGAAATGTCAAACACTGGGCTTGCCTTGAGGCTTCCAGGCTTAGATCATAATTCCTGAGGGTCAAAAGTCAACATACCCATCAGCCTCATGCTGTGCACTGTGGTGTCAAAAGGGAAGAGAAGAAAGGGGGGTGGGGGCTGCTCCCACCACCTCGAGGCCAGCTCTGCCTCTGTGGCTCTGTGTTCAGAGGTCCCCCGCAGTTGGAAAGGGGAGGCTCGTGGCTTACATGGAAGAGGCCAGAAGGAGAACAGGATCCTGAGGAGTGGTTTCCAATGGGCCGATTCAAGGAGGAATAAACGCTCAGAGCGTCCGCTCTCCTCTCATACGTCATGAAACTGGTTCCGGGAAGGGGACAGCTAGGATCGAGGAGGAACACATCTTTCTTTTATAATCAGAATAAAATAAACCTAAATTTTTGAAAGGTGCTTATGTCAGGGGGTGCTAAAAGGCTTCAGAGTTGTCTCTGTGTCTCCCACTTAACCTGACCTGCCTTCTGTTTGCAAGGCCCTGGGAGAGCCGGAAATGGTAAGGACCACGTTTCGTTTCGGGCCTTCGAGATGCGTACAGGGGAGTAAGTGCTGAATCAGAGTCTAAGAAAGAAGCTAGGAAACCAGAAACCGTTCTGAATGGGAGGGGCACCGCAGAAGGCTTAGTGGAGAAAGGGGAGGAAAATACAGGTCCGTAGTCTCCCTCTGCAGTCTGTAGTGGTAAGCTCCTTCTCTGGAGACACTCAGCAAATTGGAAAGATAACATCTTCGTGTTATCTTATGACGCAAGTTTTGTTAAACAGAATAATAGGGGGAAAGGGGGAAATGTTAGCCATTGGCCTCTTGAGACCATCCTCTGTCCAGTGTGGCTATAGCTGTTTTTTTTAATTTTTTGTGTTTTTAGATTTATGTGAGGGAAAGAGAGAAAAGAATGTGCATGCACATTGGGGGAGAGGCAGGAGGAAGAGATCTCCAGCAGACTTCCTGCTGAGCGTGGAGCCCTACACAGGGCTAGATTCCACAACCCATGAGATCATGACCTGAGCAGAAACCCAAGAGTCGGACGCTTAACCAGCTGAACCCCCCAGACCCCACAGTGTGGCCATAGTTTTAACTTCCACATTGCCACATGCACTGGAGCAATGGAAAGAGACCCAGATGTTGGGGACTTGTTCCCCTGGCTCACAGACCCCTGAGGTAGGAGCCCCTTGCTCCCAGAGCCGGCACCCAGAAAGTGGTCTCCTTGGTCAGCAGAGTGGGCAAGAGTCTGAGGCAGCTGGACCCGGAGAAGCCAGAATCCTATTTACAAGCACTCTAGTGAATGAGTCATGTGTGTGGACATTTGTCACCACACCCCAGAGTCCAAGGTAAAGGAGAAATACAAGCAACCATTACCAGCCTCTTTCTGCTCCTCCTTTGGGACAGTACATTAGCCCATTCAGAGCATTTATTTATTGTTTGTTTGTTTGTTTGTTTGTTTTGAGGATGGGGAGGAGCAGGGGAGAGGGACATGCAGACTCATGCTGAGTGCAGAGCCTGATGCAGGGCTTACTCTCATGCCCCTGACATCATGACTCAAGCTGAAACCAAGAGTCAGAAGCCTAACTGAATGAGCTCCCCAGGTCCCTCCCTCCATGCGGTTTTTGAGTGAGTTCTCTTGCGGTTGGGGGTATACTGAGGAATTGTGGGCAGGAGTGATTGGCAGTGGCAGGGTGATAAACATCTCTCCTTCTGCCGGCTCTTCCTCCTACCCACAGCGTGGGTCTACACGATGCCTTATCCTGCGGGATTGTTCCTGGTTGCTTCCCAAAGCAAATCTGCACTGGTCTTCTAACCACACGGCTGGTGTCTGGGAGTCCTGGCACGCTGTGTTCTGCTGCTCTGGGAGGAGGACAGGTGGCTAACCTGGCCAGTCCAACCTGCCAGGCACCTTGTCCACGTGCTCAGAGCCAACAGAAACTCTTTTCCTCTTTCAGTCAGGGCTAGAGGCGGGCCGGTGAGAGGAACCAGAAGTCAACTTGCCGCACCCTGGCTGTGGGAGGTGTTTATAAACACTCCCGGAATGCAGTGAACCTGCGAGGGGTCAGCTGCCCCAGGACCGCCTGGCCTGTGGGAGAGGGTGGGAGGGCTGCCCAGGGGGGTTCTTCTGAGGGCAGGTAGCAAACAGGACCTCATGGAGCGCCAGCCCTCTCGTGCTCCTTGTCTTTGCATCTGCACACCCCCGGCCTGGACTGTGGGGCTCTAAAATTAGGGGGAAGACAGACTTACTTCCGGGCGGTCAGCAAGTGAGGTTGGAGGGACAATGTGCTCCAGCTGGAGGAGGGGAGAAAACAGCCACCAAGGCACTCTAGCACCAGGTACATCTGGGGATCTGCCTCCTGGCTTCGCTCTAGCTCCCGAGGTTATTTCTAATTCCAACCTCTAGTGAGCCCCCACACCTCTGAGTTAACCCCTGCCAGCCTCCAGTGTCTGGAGAGATCTTGATCTTGCTTTCCTCGTGGTTGGGGGAGACAGCCTTACCCTCCCCCCCAACCTACCATCTCTGCTTTAACCACAAAGCCTGTGTGTGTCTGACAGAAACCCAAACACATGAGGTCACACGGTACTCCTAATTTTTCCTTCCCCTTCGCCCCCCATCCTTGTCCTCTAATCCTTTCCATGAAGGGAAGGATGCTTGGTGTTCTTCTCAGCCTGTGAGTCTGTCCGGCTAGGTTTCATTCCTTGCTATCTTTATTGTGGGGCAGCACTAACCATGTGAGTGTGGGGGCGGACGGGAGAGCAGAGCTGAAAACCTTTACTCCCAGGGGGGTGTTGGACCTCAGATCTCTGACTTTGTCCGGCTGGGATGTAATGGAGCAGTCCACAGGTAGGAAAAAGAGAAGGGAAGTCAACACCTTATTGAATACAGTACCAGCCAGGAATAGACAGCAAGTACGGGTAAGGGGCACGCTGGAGTGGGGCCCGAGGTAGACAGGCCGTAGGTGAACATGGAAGGCACCTGGCTGTGACCTGCCATGATCCTGGCCGCTGGGTGACTTCTGCTCATACCTGCCTTACGACGTGAAACACAGCCTCCTCACACCACTGCCCAAAACCCTCTGAAGGATGGCTCACCCCGGCCTAACGCTGTGGTGTAACCTCCTTAGTCTGGTGTTCGTGATCTACAGGATCTGGGTCCACCTACCTGGGCTGTCTTATCTCTACCATCCACCCCAGTGCCCTCCTAAAATAGTCCACATTCCAACCCCAAGGGGGTACTCATAACCCCTAAACGTGCCATGAACTTAACTCTCTGGCCCCCATACTGTTCCTTAGGCTGTTCTGTTCTCTCTTCCTGAAATGCTGCCCCCTCTCACCTCGTGTCCCCCTCTCTGCCTGTCAAATCTGGTATATGCTTTAGAGTCCAGCACAATGTCATTTCCTTAAAAAAAAAATCCACCAGCTTAGAGAAATAACTCCAACCTCAAAATCCCCAAAGCACTTTATTAGTATAGAACTTCCTCTTTTTTTTTTTTTTTTTTTTTTGAAGGTTTTGTCAGAGAGGAAGAGAGTGCACAAGTAAGGGGAGCAGCAGGCAGAGGGAGAAGCAGACTCTCCACTGGGCCGGGAGCCCCATGTGGGATTCCATCCCAGGACCCCAGGATCATGACCTGAGCCCACGGCAGACACTTAACTGACTGAGCCACCCAGGTGCCCCTGGGACTTCCTTTATAGCATTTGTCATGGTGTGCCTTGGAACTGGATCTTGCTCAGAGGGCTTTGTGCTTTCCATAGCTCTTAGCATGGGCACCAAGTAAGTTCTCAGTAAATCTTTATGGTAATAAATGGACCCATGAGGTTAAATGACACCAAAAGATAGTCAAGAAGCAGAAGTGGCCCCAAAACAGCACAGTTCTTTTAGGGCTTGCCATCACTTACCTGTCTGATGCCTCCTTCCTTTCCCTTTTCTATCACCATTACATATTTATAACATACTGAGTATCAGGTCTTTCCCACACAGGAGCTACACTCAGTTGCATACCTCAGGCATCATGCCTCTTCTAACTTCCTCCATGGGAAAAGGATACACTGTGTGTTCATGGTTGTTGGGGGGGGGGATGCTGCAACCTGCACACTTTTCAATTCCATAGCATTCCCTGGGGACCTACGGTGTACCCAGGTTTCTGCCAGGGGTTACAGAAGTAACAAGTTAAATAAGTCACCACCTGGTCCCTGCCCTGACAGGGACTCCTGGAAGTTTACCCATGGGGTAAATGTGAGTAACTCACCAGGATTTGGGAATGAAAGGAATCTGCCAATCCCATGGACATCTGGAATAAGGAAGTGAACGACTGGAAGCCCAGAATTAAGGAGCAGGGAGAGACTGAAGAGGATCCAGCTCGGGACAGCTGGGGAACTAAATGGAGACGGGGTGGCACTCGGTTCTCCTGCAGTCTGGTTTGGCAATCCTATTTTCAGTTCCTCCTTTATTCCCCTTCCCTAATTTAGCCTCTTAGCCTCACCTTATTTGGCGAGGGCAGGGCAAAATAGTAGGACACTCCCACATCACCTCCAGACCGCCCCCCACCCGCTTTCCTCCTCCTCTTCAGGCCCTCAAACGATCCTCCTCCCTCCCCACTCACCCGGCGCCGTCCCAGAACGCGCCCACCTCCAGAGTAAGCTACCGGCTGGCTAAAATCAAAGAGCAGTGAATCTGGGATCGCGTTCATTATCGCCCTCACAGCTGCCCCTGATTGAGAGCTCACCGTGTGCCGGGCTACATTATCGTTTTTACAGCAACACTAGGAGGAGATTGTTATCTCATTTTATGGGTGAAGGAACCGAGACCAAAAGATGTTAAGTAATCTGTGCCAGCTCACACACCGGCCGGTCGGCGGTGCGGGACTGGGAATGAGGTCTGGCTCCCCAGGCAGTGCCCCGGTCAGTTCCGGTTGGGCCGTACGACCTTTGGCAGTTGGGGACCCCATCCCTTAACCAACACCCCTCGTACCGGAATTCTCCAAGCCCCGCCCCGGCCGCGCCTGCCTCCGGCGTCCCGATGCTCGCCAGCCTGAGCCGCAGAGGCCCGCGCGGCTCAGGCAGGTGGGGTGGGCGGGGCCGGCGCGGCGGCGCGGGTGGGGAGAGGCGGGCCCTGGCGGGGGCGTGGCCGGAAGCCTTAAAGAGGCTGGGGCCGAGGGGCGGGCCGCAGAGGCCGCGGATCGCGGCGGTAGCGTTTTCGTGTTGTAGCCCTCTGCGGCGCCGTCACCATGTCCCTGGCGGCCTCGGCGGGCCGGGGGCCGGGGTCCGTGTGGTCCCCAACGCATGTGCAGGTGACGGTGCTGCAGGCGCGGGGCCTGCGGGCCAAGGGCCCCGGGGGCACGAGCGACGCGTACGCGGTGATCCAGGTGGGCAAGGAGAAGTACGCCACCTCGGTGTCGGAGCGCAGCCTGGGCGCGCCAGTGTGGCGGGAGGAGGCCACCTTCGAACTGCCGCCGCTGCTGTCCGCCGGGGCCGCGCCCGCGGCCGCCGCCACCCTGCAGCTCACCGTGTTGCACCGCGCGCTGCTCGGCCTGGACAAGTTCCTGGGCCGGGCCGAGGTGGACCTGCGGGAGCTGCACCGGGACCAGGGACGCAGGAAAACCCAGTGAGTGCGGGCCGGGGGAGAGGACAGGGGGCGGCGGGCCGGGGAGCGGGGCAGTGCGGGGCGGGGAACGTGAGGCTGGGCGCCGAGATTCTTTTAGAGCGAGTGCGGCAGTCACCGCGCCGCTGTGTCCCAAGGGGACGGACGGAGAGAGGCCTTTGGTCAGGGATCCCCGTGGACGATAATCATAGTCTCACGGAGGTTCAACTTCTCCTTGGGTTGTCCCGCCCCAGCTCTCCCAGCGCGTGGGCTCTTTGAAGCCGGCGCTGAGGGTGGAGGTGGGGGAGTACCTGGGGTGTTTTTGAATCTGTAGGGACGTCGCTCAGCGCCCGGAACTTAGTAAGCACTTTATGAATTTTCGATGAATTGGAAATACATGTAGGCTGACGAATTCTTCTTCCTAGTGTGGGTAGTGTGGATGTTTGAAACACTCATTGGCTTATGTGGAAAGCCTCCTGGGTATTTCACTGTCCTAGACACTGAGCTGGGAATGGCTGGGTCCGGGAGCAGGGAGGATCAAGGTGGAGGGTGAACCCCACTGACACTGTGGCCTTAGAGGTTCACCCAGGGACAGACCTGGGGCATTACAATGCGGGGTGGAGGCCACCCAGAGATGTAGAATCTTCACCCCCACCTCCACTACTGCCTACGTGGTTAGTGAAGAGAATCTGCCTCTCCCTCTTCCCCTTTTTTCCCCCACCCCACCCCGGGCCCCAAAGCCTCTAGAACAGCTTGGTCTTCACTTTCACACTGAAAATTTTTAACACTGTTTCCCCTGAGCCCCAAGGTAGTAAGGATTTCCCAGTGCTGGGCAGAGCCTGTGTCTGCCCTTGGCCCAGCTACAGTGGGAGGTAGACATTGTTTCTTCTCTGCCTTTGTGGATTCCCTCTGGTCCTATTCTGAAAGGATGGCTGCTCACCTGTAGCTTTTCCGTCTAGAGTTGTGTGCTAGGGTATCTCACTCCCACAGGGAAAGCTGGGCACCACCCAGTTCACTTCAAGGTGTCACCCATTTATTTGTTCTCTTTCGCAGGTGTTTGCCATGGAGCCTTTGATTATGGAACATTTGATTGTGCTCACGTACTGTATCAAAAACTGGCCTCCTTGGCATAATTGGTTACTTTGCTGGACCTTACATATGCAAATCAGTCATATTACCACAACTCCTACAGCTTGTGAAGCACATGAATTCACATTGCGTGTTTTAGATATAAATGGTATTTTAACTTTCCCTGGTGGAGGGGACGGAAAAAGCCAGAGGGTTTGATGTTACCAGACTCCCTTTTCTGCCTCGTGGTTCCAATTTCAGCTTGCGTGCTTGCAAATGGAATACCTGATTCACTTATCTGGCCCAAGATGAATAGGTATTTCTGAATTCAAATCAGATAAAAATAGAGAGCCTTGAGGTGAGGATGGATAGGGTATCTCTTGGCATTAACTTACAAGCCATAAGGTGAGCAGTGCCTTTGCTGAGGAGGCGCTGAAGCAATGCTGATTTTCCATTTGACTGACATTTGGGGCCTTGGGTTGGCTTCCTTTCCAGCTTCAACTGGGTGCCATTTGGCCATCCGTTGTCTTGTTCTGTCCCAAGATGCGCGGATATTATCATCTGTCTCTGCCGTCTGTTTCTCGGGTGAACATTTTATTCCCTTGAAAGACCGTGTGTCACCGCCAGAGAGAAGGATTCCAGATTCCTGGGTCTGGTGCCCACTGTGGTCTTGACTCACTGTTAGGCTTTGGGTTGCTCCGTCTCTAAACACCCAGATTTCCCTATTTACACATGGAGCTTGTTGCCAGGCTTAATTGATATTTATAAGATGTTTCTGGGCTCCTGGATTACTGGGGCCGGTGTGTAGACTCAAAAGGTTCTGTTACTGCTTTGTGAGAAACAAAAATCATCTTAAGTTCCCTATTTTTAGGAAGGGTTCAGAGGTCTGCAATTTCATTTCTGTCCTCTTCTCTAATGTAACTCTGAACCTAGATGGTTACTCCTATCTCTACGGTATGGGCTGATTACCACTTAGTCACAGTATCAACCTGTAGGAAAGTGATGCTTAGTTGATGTGTTGGGTTCCCCCCCACCACCAATAATTGCAAACGAAGTCTTCTTTGCCACCTCAGCAGTAGGTGAAATTGTAAACTTTCCATCTGCCGCTTCCTGGGACTTTCCGAGGGGAACCTAGTTAAACCAAGCCTCTCAGCTGCCCCAGTACGTTCCTTGGGCGCTCGAGATAGCTGAGATTTGGAGAGTGAGATATATAACAAGAAGCGGAAGTTTACCAGAAGGAAACTGGTTGGGTTAGAAAAGTCATTTGAACTAGTTATTAAAGGTTTGACTCCACCTTAGGTATAAAAAACCAGCAACAAAACAGAAGCTCAAATTTTGGTCTCTGGTTTGTGTGCGTGCGTGTGTGTGTGTGTGTGTGTGTGCGCGCGCGCGTGCATGCATGTGTGTTAACCTTGAGCAAAGAAGAGTTGCTGTAGAGTATGACTCTTGTCATGGGTCCAGAAACTCAAGACGTCAAGAGCTAACTGTGCTAGAATTTGCCTTGGTTCTCTTGATAAGCCCTCATCTGTCATACATTTGGAGGCAAAAGAATATGCTTTTCGGGGCTCAGATTTTGCAGACCTCAAATTTAGTGTGATGACACACATATTTTAAAATGCAGAGGATGACCTATGGTATAGGTAGGCATAGGTAGGATACTTTAAGTAGGGAGGAGTTTATAGCGCCTGTCTTTAAGAGGCAGTTGAAATGCATTGATTTTGCACTTATCCTTACCTGTTAAAGATCCGGGGTCAAAGTTGGGCCTAGGTTAAATGGGAACCAGTTAAGTCTCATGTTCATAAAACAGACATGAATCTGCGAGGCAGAAACAGGTAACCAACATGGGGGATTCTCTGCTCACCTCTCTAGTCTCAGGTAGTTTGGGATCCTAGACTGATCTAAGGGGGGGGGGAAACTTTGGGGCACTAAGAGCAACAAGATGTGGGGAAATAATCTGTTTGGGGCAGATTAAAAAACAGCCATTCAGGCTGGCCACTGTGTAACTAGTATCATGAAACTTAATACTGCCCTAGTCTTTCAGCCATGAAGACAGAGTGAGTGGTGGAGAGTCGTTTTCTTACACCTTTTGAAGATGCAAGAGGGAATTTGGTTGCATATGAAAGGATTTGGATATTAATAAAGGTTCGAGATTTTGAAGAACTGTAAATATAGTAAGTATAAGTGTAGTAAGTTGCCAAAGGAAATCCGGGTTATTAAAAAGAAATAAGGGCTCAATAGTTGTTTTTCTGGATGGGTCGGATGCAGAGAAATGATTTAGATGAGCAGAGAGATAGATAATAAGCAGTCAGTGTTTGTGCCTGTATTGTCAAGGCTCCTCAGTGCATTTAGGATTTTTTTGTAACAAGTTGGCAAATTGGAGCAGTGTTACTGATTAAGTTTTTCCTTTCTTGGGATTCCCCTTAAAGATAACATTGGGCCCTACTGGAAACCATTCCTCAGCTCAGGGGCCCCAGGAAGCTAAGAGCTCCAAGCTGGAGATGCCCGGGGACTGAGACTCTGTCAGGCTCTGGGAGAAGTAACCCTAACCTGCTTGTAGCCGTGAAGTGAAGTGACTAAGAGGAGGGAGGGGACTCGAGAGTCATTGTTCTGGTGATGGGCAAGAAGTTCCCGCATGGTATTATTTGATTATGATTTCATCTCTAAGACATTCAGTTAGCTTTGGGAAAGTTTGAACTGCCTTTTGTTTTTTTTTTTTTTTTTTTTTTTTTTTTTTTTTTTTTGGTCTTTAAAATCTATGTTTTTAGTACATTGTTTTAATTGAAGTAGAGTTGCCACACGATATTGTATTAGTTTCAGGTGTACAACATAGTGATTTTATGTGGCGCTCACGAGTCTAGCTGCCATCTGTCACATACAATGCTATTACATTACCACCGCCTGTTCCTTGTGCTGTGCCTTTCATCCCCATGACTTGTTCATTCCATAACTGGAAGCCTGTACCTCCCACTGCCTTTTACCCACTGTGCTCACCCCCCACTTCCTCCTCCCCGGGCAACCACCCACTTTGTTCTCTGTATTGATGAGTCTGTTTCTGCTATTTGTTTTGGTTTTTAGATTCCACATCTAGGTGAAATCATACAGCATTTGTCTTTCTCGGTTTTACTACACTTAGCGCTGTACCCTCTTAAGTTCATCCATGTTGTTGCAAATGGCAAGATCTCATTCTTATGTTTTTGGTAAATATTTTTTAATACCTCTAAGTGCCAGGCACTGGGGTATAAACAGTGACCCAAACAGACATGATCTTTACTTTGAGGAAGCTCAGAGCCCTGTGGGGAAGATGGACATTAAACAAATGAACACATAAATAAATAATAATGTATTATGATAGCACTGTGGAGGAAGAGAGCAGGGTGTCATAAGAGAATGGAGGGGGAAAGACATGACTTAAAGAAGGAGATGGCAAATAGCTTCTCTGAGGCTATTTATAACCTTAAGAACAAAGAGATTTTTCTGGTGAAAAGGAGAGGAAGGGGACCTGGGGGAGAGGGAGATGCCTATGCAAAGGCCCTGAGGCAGGAACTCTTGAGAAGTTGGAGAGATTGTGTAGATTGAGGCTGAAGAGGAGGGCAGGGCTTTATTTAAGAGCAGTGGGAAGTCCCTGAGTATTAAAAGCTGAGGGGTGTTGTGATCCACATTTTTAAAAAAGTCACTGACCACTGGGTGGACAGTGGATCTGAAGCGGTCCTCAGCTGGAATCAGACAGCCAAATGGGAGGCAGTCGCACTAATCTAGGCCACCAATGGTGGTGAACTGCATTGGGGTGACAGCCATGGAAGTAGACAGGTGCTAGATTTCAGAAATATTTTGGAGGTTCAGTTGGCCTGATTTGTGATGGGTTGCGTGTGGGTGGGGGTGAGAGAGAGGAAGTGATAAAAATGAACTAATAAAGTAGGGAGAGTTTGCTGTTGAAAATGAACCAGGAAGTGGTGGCGATTTCTTTCCCCAGCAGCCTCCGTGATACTGGAGTGAGGTCACCATTACAAAGACTGCTTTGGGCCCTGACACCTGTGACTCCACAGTCTTCTGTAGGAAGCACCACTGAAACCAGGGTGTGTGTGTGTCTCCAAGTATTTACAGTTTTAATACAGGCCAAGTCTTTGTTTTGTAATAGTGTACATAGCTAATGAAATCTCCCTGGTGTGCTCTAACATAGCTGACGAAGTCACTGCTTCAAGGAATACAGGACTAAGCAAAGGAAAAACTCATATATAACAGTAGGGAAAACAAACCCGTAAGTGAAAAATAAAACTCTGGAGGCAAGTAAGTCACCCATTTACATGTTTTGCACATTAGGGAAGGTAAGTGTAAAAAGGAGTCTTGTGCCTTTTTCACTTTGCTTAAACTTCCCTTTGATTACAAAGACTCTATTTTTGTAACTACCATCAGAGGGAAGTTTTTAGAAATAGTATCTGATATGTCATTTAATCGTAGTGATTAACTTAGAAATGTTCTAATTACTTTAAAAGCAATACATGTGCTTATTAAAATGTTACCTACCCCAACACGGATTTGTTGACCTTACTCTTTTCCCACTTAACAGTCATCTCAGATATCTATTAAAATACTACAGCTTTAGTTGCCATACATCCCAGAGAACTGTGGTCCGTGCTCTGTAATCTTGGAGACTCTAGCTCTGGTTTAGCTCCAGAGGGATTAAGAAGCCCTTGCCTACTGGAGAAAGTGATAAGAGGTCATTTCAGTCCTTATTTTACTCCCTGAGCAGTCCCCTTGGGTGGCCTTTGATGGGGGGGGGGGGGGGTGCAGATCTCTAAGCCTCAGGGCCTTTGAATTCCAACAACATCAACACCCAGACCCTTGTATTGGTCTTTGAGGAAAATCAGTCCCCTGCCAAGATCATATGTTTTGGAAAAGACTTGGCAGCAAGAACTGCTCCCCTGAAGGTGTCCTGATTCAGATCTTGTGGCCCGATCCACAAAAGCAGGCAGGCTCAGGAGACCCAAGCCTGGCTTTGCCTGCTTTTCCCTTGGCTGGGCGGGAACCACTTTGGTCCTGCGCTCTGCCGTGTGACCCAGGGCAGGAGCTCAAAACATCTGTGTGAGTGATGATTTTTCGCACAGGGCCCGCGGCGGTTTGCTGGAAAAATGTGGAGAAGGGTTTAATCCTTCAGCCCAGTGGATTAAAGGTTCAGCCCAGTGGATTAAAGACGAGGGGCAATTGAGGGTTGAAGGCAGAATTCTGCTTCTTAATGGTTCTTAGTTTTGGCTGTGGCGAGTTTGCCAGTCCTTTTCTTAACACTGAAGAAGCAGGTTACCTTCTGCTAAACAGGCCTTTGGCAAAGGAGCTGCTTTTAACTACTAATGAGATGAGAAATTCCTTTCCTGCAGGGAGAAGTCTATAGATAATCTGTTAGAGAAAAATCAAGGATTTTAGTCTCCAGGGTGTCCCCAAGGGACACATTTAGGAATGTGGTTGTGGAGAGAAAAAAAGGCAGTGGTAATTAAGTGTCCTTTCCTGAAGGCTGGCCTTTATATGGAGTAGAGGGGAGGCATTTATAAGGAATCCCAGAAAAATTTTTCTAGAGGTGTGGCTGCTATGCACTTCACTTTTTAAATACTCTTTTATGAGAAAGGAGGTGGCTAAGCTAGGTAGAACAATTAAGGCTTCCAGAAGGCCTGGTCTGAAAGGACCTCTTGTGATCATGAAGAATGGGTGTCCTGTGCAAAGGGCCGCAGTGCAAGCCAGGCCCCTGGATACTTCTTTAGGGGTGTTGCCCCCTGTAACACTGGTCTTGTGGGGTTTTCCTGGTACGTCAGTGGCACTTCTACTAAGCCTTGGTTGTTAAAACAGGATTTAAAAATGTGGGTTTTTTTCACCTTTCCTTCTTGGGTCTTAGCTTGATTGCAAGATAAATCATTGATACTCTGCTTCCTTGTCAGGAAATCTCACTGAAGGAGTGCGAATCTGTCTGTGCTGGGGGAGCCAACGGATAGGTCCCTTATGCTAGGATGTGTTTGTTTTCTCTTGTCCTGGTCAAGAGATGGGGAACCATGCCACTTCATTTTTGTCCCATTCTTAAAGTCGCTTTGTGCGGGTGATAAAGGACTCCGTGGTTGCCAGGAGATTGTCTTTGACAGACCCATTGAGCAAGAGGTGAGATATGGGATCTGATGGTAGAATATTAATACTTGTGGCTTTTTGAGATATGATCAAGTAGAAAAACAAATTGACAAGTAAATGATTATAGGAGGGGTACTCGTCCATGTTTAAAAAGATGTTGATTTTTTCTAATTTAAAAATTATTAATTAAAATTTAAATTATTAAATTTTTTTAGAGATTCTGTTTATTTGATTTTTTTCTTTTTCTTTTTAAGATTCTATTTATTTGAGAGAGAGCACGAGGGGGCACGCGCACAAGGGGTGTGCACTCTCCCATGTGCAAAAATAAATTTAAATATTTTTTAAAATTCTTAAAAAATAATGCTTATAAAATAAAATAAAACAAAACACAGGTCTTCATCCTGATACTTCAGTCAGTCATGCCATCCTGTCATCTCTCCACAAGGGTTTGGAAGCCCTCTATTTCTTGTCCGTACTGAAGATGAAGAGTTGTATCTGAGGGTCGGTAAATCTCTCTGTAAGTTACAGAAAATATATACCGATCACGGTGTTTTTTAGACTCTTAAATACATCTTAATACTTCTTTTAGAAATGATGTCATACAGACTGATTTTGTAACTGAGTGTTTTCTTCCTCCCTACACATGCATACCATTGTTGTTTGGATTTGATGGATAAGGTCGGATAACTAGGAGTACAGCCAGTCAGAAATGTTAGTATCTTAAATTGTCTTCTGAGAACTCTCTGAATGGGTAAACCATGGTATTCGTGCCCTTCAGAGAAGGTCTTGCAGCCCTTAGAAGTGGCAGGTATGAAGTCTGGAGGGCAATAATGTACAACACACTATGAATAAAATTGCACGTCTGCTCTGATTACAGCTGAGTAAGGGTTATAGCTAACACTTAGCGAATGTTTACTAAGTGCCGGGCACTGTTCTCAGCGCTTGACATACATTAGGTGGTTTTATCTTCATAATATCCGGATGAGGTAGGGGCTTTTAGCCCTGCTTCAGAGGAGGTGCCTGAGCCACAGAGAGGCTAAGTAACTTGCCTAAAGGGTCTCAGCTAGTGATTGTTAAAATGTATAGGAAAAAAGGCTTCAAGATGATACATAAAAAGGTTATAAAGATCAGATTAGTATGAAAGTGAGTTCATTTAAAAAATTAACAAAAATAATTTTTTTTTTTTGAAGTTGGCTCCCTGCCCAGCATGCCCAACATGAGGCTAGATCTCACAACCCTGAGATCAAAACCTGAGCAGAGATCAAGGGTCAAATGCTTAGCCTAGGCGCCCTCACAAAAAATTTTCTGTAACCTGTTGTGCTCACTTTCTAAGAGAATTTCCATAGAGCAAATAATATGGAAAGGACCCAAAGCATTTTCAACCTGCTTTTTTCTGCTCTCTGTCCTGGAGCCTGGCACTTCCCAGCTTTTAGGATTCAGTTTGGTGGTTACAGATAGCCTTTCAGTGCTGCCCGAATGACTGTTTCAGGGATTGGGCTAAAAAAAAAATTAGCCCTTTGCCTCTCCCATGACTGACCACAAATTCTTCCAAGATGTTGACAATGGGCAGAGAGGGCCACCTGGGGAGGCAAGGTTGGCCCATCGGTCATTAGGTATTCTGAGTTAGGCAATGATGACCAGCTACTGAGGGGCAATCACAAAACTTGTTAAACTACTTAGCCTCTGTAGGGTACACACCACACATGTTTTATAGATCATAAATGTTTCCGTCCCTGTTTGCTCTGCACTGCTTCTAGGCTTACCAAGTGAAGTTTCCAGACATTTCACCCATCTGGACTCACCCCTTTCCAGAACACCTTTTAGATGTTCTCAGCTGCTAACCCCACGTGATTTTCAGCCTTATTTTGATTCCCTGGTGAGCCAACTAATGAATTGCTTTAAAAAAATTCTTCACCTGAGAACGGCTGAGAGTGTCCTTTGTGTCAAACACCACAGCAGGTGCTGTTCTGTTCTTCCTGCTTCTTCCCTCACCCGAGGCCATAATCCCCTGTGTCACAATGCTTGGTTACCACGCAGGTGACTCACGCTACAAGTCAGGGAGAGATTTTGCAGGGGGGGGGAAATGGGTAACCCACCTCTGACCCTCGGGTCCCGACTGGACTCACAGACAAGGAGCCCTTGAAATTTACACACATGAAAATGTTGAAGTCACGTGTAGAGCTAGTGGTCTTTCTTCCCCTCCCTTTCCCGGAACCCCCTTTGTCTAATACAATAATACAGTATTCATTTTACTGGAGCCCCTAAGTAGGTGGTTCACATAGGATTTAATTTTGCTGAGGACCCTGATTGTGTGCGAGTCCTTATTTGGGATGAAATTGTACCCTTTAGCAAGCATATCTTCCCATGTCTAATTATTTTCTCAGGTTTCAAAGTCAGAAAAGGCAGCAATTGTCCCAGTGTAACACATGGTGATGTTTGGTGAGCCTGGGCTCTTGCTCTGCTCCCACTTGCCCCCACTGGAGGGTATGGTATGCTTTTTAGGGCAGAATCTGGCCCTTTTGTATTTCCAGCGCCTGCTATGTAAAAATGTTTGAACTGTATCTTCGAAGCCATCATTTCCCTATTCGTGTCTGCCCTCTGGAATGTTTTAAAGGAAAAACATGTTTGCTTCAGCTGCAGAAAAGATTATTTTTGACACATACCAGCCAGTCCCTTACGAGTATAATCCCGAAAGTCTGTACTGCTGTGAGACTTTCCATTTCCCAAGAGCAAGAGCTGTGCTGCCCTCACCCTGCCGCATTCCGATGGAAGGCCCCCTGTGATCAGCTTTCCTTGTATTTGAGCTGTACAGTGAGAAACGGTGCCCTCTGAAGCAGACTGGCGAAGTCGATTGGCTGTGGTTGGATCATTTTAGCTTTTCTCAAAATGACTATTTTAAAGCCTAAAAGCCCAGGAGATTGGACAGTGCAGATCCAGGCAATAGAAGACATAATTGAATTTTTCTATATTTTGAGCTATTGTGTTGTCTTGTGTTTGATGCCCCCCCCCCCCAAAAAAACTCAAAACCCCCAAAACAACCCTAAACCCCCAAAACTCTAAAACAGCAGGGCAGCCTATTTGGATAATAGGCATTTTTGCCTATATATGCCCAGGACCATCACTTGAGTGAGGGGTGTAGAGCGGTAGGAAGATTGAAGTTTTCATTCTGTACTGTTTTGCATGATTTGAATTTTTACTTTATGCCTATTATTACTTTAAAATATAGTTTATATTGGGGCGCCTGGGTGGCTCAGTGGGTTAAGTAGCTGCCTTTGGCTCAGGTCATGATCTCAGTGTCCTGGGATGAGCCCTGTATCCCGCTCTCTGCACAGCAGGGAGCCTGCTTCCCTCTCTCTCTCTCTCTGCCTGACTCTGTCTACTTGTGATCTCTCTCTCTGTCAAATAAATAAAATCTAAACAAAAAAATAAGATAAAATAAAATATAGTTTATATATAAGTCTTCTGTCACTTTCCATGTATTCAGAGATCCTTCTGATTTTTGAAGAACTGGGTTTTTAATTATAAGTTAAAATAATTATTTGATTATAGAAGGGACCGCTTGATTTCCTTGATTGGTTGCAGGACTTTTTCCAGAATATGGGCTTAAAAACAAACTCACTACCTTGGGATGATGGTTTTCTTCCTGTACTCTGCCCTTTGGACTAGGAAAATGAACTCAGCCCTGATTTCTGAGATAATTCCAGCTTTCTGGGCCTCCATGAATGGTAATGCTGGAACACACCCACTCTGCCATCACAGACTGTGTGGCTATGCTGGGACTTCATTATTTATGAACTACTTCCATGAGGTGATAGAATTAAGTGAGCTAAAAAAAAAAAAGCAAATTAAAAATCAAAAACCAAAAACAACAACAACAACAATAAACCAAATGAATAGAAACACTTAGAATCAAATTGACGCTTGAATGTCAAAACCCACAAAGGTGTCTGGTTTGGGATTCCTTAGGGTGAGCCATTCATGAATCATGGCTTTCATTTATTATTGAATTATGCATGTGCCAAAAGAACCCTTGCTTAAACGGTTTGAATTTTTAATGACGAGGGTAATACTATTAGAAGAAACAATTCCTGTCTTCTTTTCCAGCTTTAATAAATCCGGCACAGATTTTTAAAAAATTCTGAACCTGTGCTGAACATTTGCATGGGATGCTTACCTGTGCTTCAGTCTGCTTTTCACATCCTTTAATAGGCCTGTGCCCCTTCTTGGCTACCTGGTATTTGGTTTTAGGTTTGCCTGTAAAAATAAATTTTAGGAACAGTTGATGAAGCATCTGTTCTCACCTCTTAGTGGTTTTAGAGGTTCTCCCAAACAAATCCCACTTCAGTGCCCAGGACCGAACCTATGCATCAGGTAATAATAGGTCCCCCAGGGAGGATTCTAGAATTGGTTGTGGCATCACTCAAAACAAACAAACTGGTGCTGATACTTTTGGAGAGGCAGGCTGGTCCCAGGAGCTGTCAGCAGCCTGCTCTGAAGGTCATCTCTGCATCCCCTGGGAGGCTAAGGGACTGAGTTGCAGGGAAGAGCTTGGAGAGGCGGCCTGACCCACTGTTTCCCCAGGGTGAAGAGGTGAAACTGCCTGCGGCTAGTGTGGTCATCTGAGCTCTACAGTCAGCTTTCAGCAACTTCCCCTTTCCAGGTGTCTGCAACGCGAATTTACAAAAGCTAGCCACCCTTCATCACCAGGGCGACCACGGAGCCACGTGACTGTCCGAAGAGGAAAATACAAATGATTCTCTGGTGTCTAAATGACAAACATGCAATAGCTTCCAGGTTAAGTCTTAGAAAATAGATTGGAAAAACACCAGGCTGGCGGGGGTGACGCTGTGTAGAAAGACCTAGCATCTGCCCCCACCTCCAGCTGTGGCCTGTGGTTTTAAAAACCATAAAAGATTTCCCCCTAAAGGTCCAGAATCATAGCTCACCTCATCTTCTCCGATGTTGGCTGTGTTTTTTAAAAATCCAATCTAAGTTCTTCTTGATGACTTTGCACACTGGACTTTCTATGTAATCTTACGATTTATGATGGGTGGCCAGCCATGACGGGTTTCCCCCTTTCTTCCGAGAACACTTCTTTTTTTCTTCTGCTAGGAGTCTTAAATGAGAAGCTTAAACTTGCCTCAAAAAGAATTTAAGTTTGAACCCTCCTCTCGTATGTTGCAAAGGGGAGGTGAGTCGAGAGAGTGCAAAGCAGGAATTTTGGTGTAAGAATAGGGGCTTTGGAGGAAGGCAGAACTGATGCAGAATCTGCCCATGCCCTTTACCAGCTGCAAGACCTTGGACAAATCACTGCACTTGTGAGCCTCAGTGTCTTGTGAGACTTGGATGAGGGCGTCCCTAAGCGTGCACAGTACTGGGTATGCTGTAGGTGCTGTTTAAGTGTTAGGTGTCTGCTTCGCTCTGCCCCTTACCTTTCAGTGTGTAATCAGCTGAGCTAGTGGGGCAGTGATCGGCCCTACGAGCAGACTGGCTGAGGGTGAAAGAGGAAACTGCTCGTTTGAGGAAACCTATCATTTCCTTAACGTCCCCGGCCCTCAGCTCTTAAGTAGGTCATGACACAGAACATCCAAATGTGGTTTCTTGGTCTGACGGTAACCCTAGGGATGGCTCTCATTGGGCCACGCACTCAGACTTTTCTGCTCTGTAGGGGTTGTGCTACTCATCAGCCTCATGTTCTTGCAGTTCCCCAGAAGGAAAATGCCCAAGGGAGATTTCCTTTTTCTGACATCGTCTTTCAGGAGAGTTGGACTGATGGAATATTGGCCATATCTTCAAGCAGTTTGCAAACGACCAGTTGAAATACTTGATAATGTTTGAAATATTCTTTTTTTGGATTAGTAAGGTAGGAAAGAATGCTTCCTTTCAGCTTCTAATTTTTTAAGGGTGGTAAAATATACATCACAAAATTTACCATTTTCATCATTTTTTTAGCGTATAGTTCTATGGTATTAAGTACATTCACATTGTTATGCCACCCCTCACCACCATCCCTGGCCAGAACTTTTTCATCTCCCCAACTGAAACTATACCCATTAAATACTAATTCTCCATTCACTGCTACCCCCAGCCTCTGTCAACTACCATTCCCACTCTGAATCAGACTACTGTAGATAGCTTATATAAGTAGAATCATACAATGACATTTGTTTTTAAAGATTTTATTTATTTATTTGTCAGAGAGAGAGAGAGAGCACAGACAGGGGGAGCAGCAGGCAGAGGGAGAAGCAGACTCCCCACTGGATAGGGAGTCTGATGTAGGACTCGATCCCAGGAGCCTGGGATCATGACCTGAGCTGGCGGCAGATGCTTACTCGACGGAGCCACCCAGGTGTCCCACAATGTTTGTCATTTTGTGACTGGCATAGTTCATTCTTTTTGGAAAAAAAAATCTCTCTGTCTTATATTTTCTATTATTCCCCAGCAGGGACTCTTCTATAAACGCTTGCTTTTTTTTTTTTTTTTTCCTTTCTGAGATGTATGTGTAAATTTGCATTCTGCCTTCTTAACTGTTTGTGTGTGATCTTTGCATTTTTACCCTGTTGGTGGAAAATACCAGTCACAGGAAATGACTGGATGGAATATTTGTTTGACTTATTTTATTGTTAGAAATAGCTATTAGGGGTGCCTGGGTGGCTCAGGGGGTTAAGCCGCTGCCTTTGGCTCAGGTCATGATCTCAGGGTCCTGGGATCTAGTCCCGCATCAGGCTCTCTGCTCAGCAGGGAGCCTGCTTCCCTCTCTCTCTCTCTGCCTGCCTCTCTGTGTCCTGTGATCTCTCTCTGTCAAATAAATAAATAAAATCTTTAAAAAAAAAAAGAAATAGCTATTAAATCAAGATTTTAAGTGACTGTACATTAAGTACAGAGTCAGATCCTGTCTTTGCCTAGTGGTTGTCTTCTCAAAAATGAAATTGCAAGTTCTGCCCCCATTCCCCTACCCCACCCTCTCTATTCCAAAGAAGAGAGCCAAGAATGTGTTTAGAGGTTGGTGGTAACAGAGAAGAAAAGCCGGTTAATGGGGATGCTGAACGTTGTTTTAGGCTCTTTGATTCAAAGATAACCTCTCAGCCTTTCTCCTTCTAGGTGGTATACCTTAAAATCCAAACCCGGAAAGAAGGAGAAAGAGCGAGGAGCAATTGAGGTTGACATCCAGTTTATGAGAAACAACATGACTGCTAGCATGTTTGACCTCTCCATGAAAGACAAGTCTCGGAATCCATTTGGGAAACTGAAGGACAAGATCAAGGGGAAGCATAAGGATAGCGTGTCGGACACCGCCTCGGCCATCATTCCCAGTGTGACCCCCTCCGCTGACAGTGATGATGAGTCTCCTTCCAAAGACAAGAAGAAGAAATCGAAGATCAAGACCCTGTTTTCCAAGTCGAATTTGCAGAAAACGCCACTTTCCCAGTCCATGTCCGTCCTGCCTACTTCAAAGTCAGACCGAGTGCTGCTTCGTCCTGGAGACTTTCCGTCCCGGTGGGAGGATGAGGACAATGAGGACGACTCCCCCTCTGCCTCGGATGGTAAGTTTGCTGCTCCTTCTTACTTGGGCTCGCTCTCTCTCAGTCTCTTTGCACTCAGAAGAAGCAAATCTTAAAGAGAAGGACTTTAATTCAGTTCCTTGATTACTGAAATGATGATGGTGGTGATGACAGCCATGATGATGGTTAGTCTTGGTCAGAAAGGCTTCTCTTTTTAAGCCCTCTGGTTCCTAAGAATGTATAATTCCTTTTCTAAAATGCCTGGCTCAGGGCGCCTGGGTGGCTCAGTCAGTTAAGCCTCTGCCTTTGGCTCAGGTCATGATGCCAGGGTCCTGGGACCCACCTCAGGTTCCTGCTCACTGGGGAGCCTGCTTCTCCTTCTTCCCCTGCCGCTTCCCATGCTTGTGCTCTCCGTCTCTCTCAAATAAATAAGTAAAATTTTTTTAAAAAGACTAAAGAATTTTTTTTTAAGATTTTATTTATTTATTTGACAGACATATCACAGGTAGGCAGAGAGGCAGGCAGAGAGAGAGCGGAGGGGAAGCAGGCTCCCTGCTGAGCAGAGAGCCTGATGTAGAGCTCCACCCCAGGACCCTGAGATCATGACCCAAACCGAAGGCAGAGGCTTTAACCCACTGAGCCACCCAGGCGCCCCCAAAAGAGAACGCTTTATCTCTGTAACTGATGGAGATTTAAAAAGCTTTTGGAGTTAACAGAATAAATGTATCCAGGCCTTTTCTTTTCTTTCTTTTCTTTTTTTTAATTAAGGGTAAAATCATAGAACCTCAGAGTAATTCTGACATTTTATTACCTCATCAGGTATTTATTGAGATCCTATTAATGTGTTAAACCCTCATGGGAATCATCCTTAGTGAAAGCTGAGGAATCTGCTTCCTTTAACTGTGAATTAACTGTGGATTTGAACTTTAGTTTCAATGACCAAACCTTACTGTTGGCTAGATCCTGCCCTTCTCATTGGTTTAATGCAGGGTCTCTCAACCTCCGCTCCGCACTGTTGGTAGCTGGGGCCACATAATTCCTCCTTGTAGGGGCTGCCCCATGCCTCATAGGATCTCTAGCACTATACCTGGCCTCCCCCTGTTAGATGCCAGGAACATAGCCCCATGCCGAGAACCAGAAATGCATTCAGACACGAGAGATGGGCACCCCCTTCTGATTGTGAACTGGTCGTTTAACTTCTTGTTTCCTTTTAATCTTTGTTTTTCTCCCCACAGTCATGTCTCACAAGAGAACAGGGAGTGCAGATGCTAAGCAACTGAACCAGGTCAATTTCAGCCTTCCCAGGAAGGAAGGACTCTCCTTTCTTGGCGGCCTTCGGTCTAAGAATGACGTCCTTTCTCGCTCTAATGTCTGTATCAACGGGAACCATGTTTACATGGAGCAGCCGGAAGCCAAGAGCGAGACCAAGGACAGCACCCCCTCCTCCTCCCCGTCCCCGCAGGGCTTCAGGAAGAAGCATTTGTTCTCCTCCACCGAGAACCTGGCTCCCCGGTCTTGGAAGGAGCCTGGGGATGGAGGGGCGGTGTCTTCCGACCGGTGGTTCTCTGAGTCTTCCACCAAGGACTCTCCGAAAACCATGTCTCTGCCATCCTACCGGCCGCACGGCAGTGGGGATATTCGGGAGAACGTGGCTCCCGCGGGCTTAGAAGCCGCAAAAGAAACCAAAGAGAGCAAGAAGCAGGAGAACAAGAAGTCCTCGTTGCTTTCTCTGGTGACGGGAAAGAAGGACGTGGCTAAGGGCAGTGAGGGCGGAAGTCCGCCTACCGTCCTGGGGAAGGAGAAGGAAGGCGGCCCGCTGGAGGTCCGAGCAAGGGATGACCGGCCGGGGCCCGACGAAGGCCTGCTGAAGAGAACTGAGAAGGACACTCTGGCTGTCGTCTCTGAACGGGGTAAATCCCTGAATCCCTTTGAGGAAGTGCAGATCACAGAACCGGAAGCCGACCGAGAGCCCAAGTCGGAAGCTGCACCACCCGTGGGCTCTGCACGGGCTCCGCAGACCAAAGCCGTCAAGCCTCGGTGAGTCTCAGCCCTCCTCGTGCGGGGCTGTTCGTGGCGATCAGAAAGGTCTGCTGCTGGAGCAAACCTTGCCTGGGGATCCAGAGTGGTACCTGTGTATGGCAAGCATTCAATGGTCTGAGTTATTTCTACCAGCCCCTTAGCTGGCCTGGCCTGTACAGATTGCAGCGATGGGCCTCTGTCCCACCCCGCTGCCAACAGGTGCAGTCTGCCCCATCTCGGTAGGATGATCAGCCCCCATGGAATGCCCTGGTTTGTAGCAAATTCTGAGTATTCCAAGTGGGGCATACCAGATTCTGGTTGTGGTATGTGTAGAACGTGTGTTTTTTTAGAGTCCTCATCACGGATTTCCCTTTGAGGCAGATAATATCTTTCCTCCTTGCAATTTGGCATTGGTGTGCTGGCACGGGGGCCCCTTGGTCGGCTCCCAAGCGTGCCTGTTCTCTGCGTGGCCATTGTGCATCTTGTTGCGAGAGCCTGAGTGAACACTGGGGGCTTTCTGCTTTCAGCCTGACTCTCAGTCACACTAACAATATTTCTGTGGTCTTGGGTGGGAGAGACTTTTTTTGAGATTCTGTGTACTCTGATTTCACACACACACACACACACACACACACACACGTGTGTGCGCGCACAGATTGTTCCTCTTCAGAATTGGTGCCCGTTGCCCCGAGGGGCATCTTTTACTGCTTTGAACTTTGTAGATGCTTTTTGTTTATCACCAAAAGCAGCGTGGGCTGTTGCTTTACCTGGGGCTTTCTGTTTCTGTTGCAACAAGCCCTTTGTGTGGCAGATGTGTGGTGATAAAAGTGTCCCTTTCCTACCTTAAGTAATTGATGTTTCTTCTTGAACTTAAGATACTGCCCTCCCGGCCCCCTCCCCCCCCATAAAAGTGTTTGCCCCTTTGGAACAATTTTATTTGTGTTTCTTGCCTCTCACGATGCATCTGCAACTGACCTGCAGATTTTATTTTGTCCTTTTTGCAGACTGGACGTGTCTCCAGAGGCTCAGCCCACAGCCAGGCTTTCTTCTTCCCCTGACTCTCCTGTCTTCTTTTCTGCTCTTCTTTCCAGTTCTGGCCAGACACCTGTCCCTTCTAAATTGGGGCATGGTACAGAGACACCATCCTCTGAATCTCCCTCTGTCTTCTCTTTCTCATCTCCCATAGTGGCTCCCATTTCCACATCCACGCCGGTTGAGAACTGGCCTTCCACAGACAAGGGCCAGGCCAGGCCGGAAGAACCATCTTTGCCCCTTAAGGCAGAATTGCCAAGGGAGAGTTTAATAGAAGTTTCAAAGACCGTTTCTGGTGTCTCGGGGTCACTTTCCAGAAAGCTACCCACTCCAGCATGTAAAGGGACAGAAGATTCTCCCACGAGGAAGACCAGTGAGATAGGCCCAGAGAGCACTGTTGGTAACGACTCAGAAAAGTCTCTTGTGAAGCAGTCTGAAATGGGGCACCAGGAAGAAGTTCTGGGGTTTACTGCCTCAGAACGAGACTCTGTCCCTTCATCTCAAGAGGCCCAAGAAGTAACATTCGGCCTTTCACTCCAAAGTGGCCAGATTGAAAGCCCAGCGGGGAAGCATCTGATGAGGGCAAGCACAGGCTCAGAGAGTCCGTCTGTGTCCTTTGGGGAGACCAGCCTTCAGGAGGATAGCATGACTTCTGCAGTGACGGAAGCGGTGCCCCCTCTTCAGATGGGAGAACCGGCTCCCCCTCTTGGCTCCGTGATGCGGAGACACGAAGAGAATGTGGGTGAGAGCCGAAAGAAAATGAGGAAGCATGTGTCATTTTCTGAGCAGCTCTTTACACAAGAGGAGCTAGAGCAGGCCGCCGGGTCAGTGGAAGAGGACAGAAGGCATCCCCGGGAGCTGACATGCAAGGGAGTCGCTGCTGGAAATGCATCAGACGGGGAGTCCGCTGAGGCCGCAGAGAGGGAAGCCGTGTCCCCAGCAGCACAGTGTGGTGTGCCAGCTTCCGTGGCAGGCCCCCTTCCTGGCCCGTCTTGCGAGGAGAAGGGCTCAGAAGCCCCCATGAGTGAAGCAGGCTCAGGGAAAGACATTCCGCTCTTGAGGATTGAGCCAGAAGATGTACTCATGGCCCCAAATCAGAGCAAAGCCAGTGATCACGAAGGTTTATTGTCCAAGCCCCTGAGTGGCCTCCACTCTACCCCAGGGGTTAACTCTCCAGTCGTGGCTGATCTGGGCTTAACCCTTCCTTCCATTCCTGAAGTGGCATCAGATGATGAGAGAGTGGATCAGGTTGAAGACAATGGAGAGACAGTCCAGGTGGCAGCCCGGGAAGGAGGACCTTCCTCCTTGAGCCTGTCCCCTGCCCGTTCTGAGATGGAAAAGGGGCCCAGGGGTGAGGCAGACGGCTGGGCGGCGCCTGCAGAGGGTCCACATGACCCCGGGTCAAAAGCACCCAAAACATCTGCGGCAGCCTCTCCAGAGCCAACGGCAGCTTCAGGAATTCATAAGCCAGATCCTGGCAAGAGCTCATGGTTGGATAAACAGCTGCCAAGTCCTGGCGGCGGCGAGAGGGAAAAGCTGATGGGAAATGGGAGGCCAAGCCAGCCTCCTGATCCAGCCCTGGATTCTCCTGTAGCCAGTCCCTCCTTTTCTGAGAACTTTCCTGTTACACGCTCTTTCCCCGGCTGCCCACACGCTGACACTCACACCAGTACAGCAGAATCTCAAAAAAAGGCCACAGCAGAGGGCCCCGCTGGTAAAGTGGAAAGTTCTGGCAAGAGGAAGCCGCTTCTTCAGGCCTGGGTCTCACCCTCAGAGACACTTCCTATCTCAGCTCAGCCGAGCGCGGGAACGGGGTCAGCCAAGCACAGGTGAGAGTCGGGGAAGGTCGTTTTGTCCATGGGAGTGAGGCCCACCCCACAACCCGACCCTTTGCCTTTTGCCTGCTGAGGTGGATGGCTTTCTAAGTGCACGGCTATCCCGATGGCATATGCCACGCAGTTTGCTGGTAGGGCCTGTTTTCAAAGGGTCTCCCTCCCCGCCACCCCAACCCCCAGCGTGGGAATTTCTCCTCAGGACACTCCTGCATTTATAGGGAGAACACTGGGACAGTCTTCACAGATGGTTTAGGAATTGTTCTGCACAGATTTGGGGCTCTGAAACTGCATCTTCCGGCATCTTCCCAGCATCAGAAACCAGCTGAGGTGCAGTGGTAGAACGGAGCAGTGTTGAGAGCTTGCTTTGAGGTGAAGCTTGCTTTGAAGTTTGTTCCTGGCACTTTCTTTACTGTTGAGGATCGGGAGGCTCTGCAGGACCCCTCGCACTGGTGTGGGTCCTAGGCTGTAGCCTCCTCAAGAATAAGAGGCTGGCTTTAGCGTTCTTCTGACGTTGATCATGAGACCAAGGGTCTGGTGAGAACGTCGGGACACCTGACTTTCCGGTGCGCATGGTGGGCCTGCATGTGGCTGCCTCGTGCCGTTCGCCCGCATTTCCGCAGGGACACCGGCGTCTGCCGGACTGGACGTGCGGACAGAGCGCATCACCACTCTGCCCTCTTGTGTGTCTCACCGGCTGCTGTCCGTGAGGTGGATGGTGTCTCGGTTTTGTCACTACCGAAGGTCTAAGGATCCTTTCCCCTTCTCTTTAGACTTCACCCTGTGAAACCAATGAACACAACAGCCACCAAGATTGCCAGCTCCAGCTTGGGCACCGCCACCATCACCAACGAGAACTTGATCAATGAAACTGCAATGAAGGTATGTCTCCTCCAAGAAGTAGGTGTGCTAGTTAGGGGACTATAAAAAACCATTATGTAGACCCTCCTGGGCAGCAGGGAGGGTCAGGAACGACTTGACTGTATGTACATCTATGTCTTCGTATAGTCTTTGGAAGCCCCTACACTTCCCAGGGGACTATTACTGCTCCCCTTAGAGTTAGTCATTGTCGAATTGCTTGGGTCTCCAGCAACAAGACTGACACCGGTTTTTAGTGGGAAGAAAATGTCACCCACTGGCTGGTCCACTCTAATCAGATGTTTTCATTTCCCCGTGTATCCTTTTTTATCTTTTGGCAAAAATGTAAAATTCTTGTGCTTGTCATCATTGCCTAGATACACTTTTTTGAAACTTTCTTCTGTTAATCATTGCAAACTTTAAAGAAAAAGCTGCGAGTGCAGTACAGAGGACTGCTGTAAACCTTTCATCCCAGTTCGCCAGTCGTTGACATTTTACCACATTTGCTTTATCGTTTTCACCCTCTCTCTCCCCGTCCCTGTCTGTTCGCTCTTTGTGTAGACGTACTTCTTCTTTTTTTTTTGTCTGAACCATTGGAGGGTAAGTTGCCCACCTCATGCCCCACTTACCACTAAATACTTCAGCGTGTAATTCCCAAGAATAAGGACACTGAATCAAGATCAAGACATTTGAAGTCTCTGTACTCCTCTTTTCTCATCTGTAGCCCACACTTGAGCTTCACCTGTTGTCCTGTGAGTTTTCCTGTTTCTCTTTCCGTTCCAGGATCCAATCCAGAATCTCTCACTGTTTTGTGGCCGTGTCTCCCTCAGCCCCTTGATCCTGGACCCGTTTCCCAGCCTTCTTGACATCTCTCAAGACCTTGACATTCTCAGACTTTAGATCAGTTGTTCTGTAGAAATTTTCCTCTGTTTGGATCTGTCTGCTCTCTCCTCCTGGTTTGGTTGAGGTCACGCATTCCTGGCAGGAATTAACCGTGCAAATCGCGCGTCCTTCTCAGTGCGTAGTAGAAGAGGCACATTATATCCTCTTGTCATGGTAGTGGGAGCGTTAACTCTGATGACTGACTTCAGGCGGTGCCCACGAAGTTCTGGAGTGTAAAGTTCCTGTTTCCCCCTTTACAATCAATACTGTTTCCCCCTTTACAATACAATACAGTTTGTGGGGAGTTAATGTCAGGCCATGTAAGCATTCTGTTCCTCACTGCCCTTTTGTTCCCAGTCTTTCGTATCCATCAGTGAATATGGCAGTGGCAAAATGGTGGTTTTCCAGCTCCATCGCCCTCATTGGAAACACTGTTCCAGTCTGTTTTTCATTTATTAGTAGATCATAAGCATTTTTTGCTTGTTGCTATGTAATTATTCTTTGACATGGTTATACTGATATTTACTTAACCATTTCCTTATTATGGGATATTTGGGTTATTTTCTGTTTTTCAATATGAGTAATGCTACAGTCAACAATTTCTTGCATAGAACTTTTCCTCTTCCTAAGCTAAATTTCCAGGAAGTGTATTTCTTTTTTTTTATGTTTTTTTTTTAAGATTTTTTATTTATTTATTTGACAGAGAGAGACATCACAAATAGGTAGAGAGACAGACAGAGAGAGAGATGAGGAGAAGCAGGCTCCCTCCTGAGCAGAGAGCCCCATGCAGGACTCGATCCCAGGCCCCTGGGATCATGACCTGAGCCGAAGGCAGAGGCTTAACCCACTGAGCCACCCAGGCGCCCCCCAGGAAGTGTATTTCTTGATTAGAGGATCTCTTCTCTTCAAAAGCTTGGGCTAACTTTTTTTTTTTTAAGATTTTATTTATTTATTTTGACAGAGAGAGAAATCACAAGCAGGCAGAGAGGCAGGCAGGGGGCAGAGGCCGGGGTGGGGGGGAGGAACAGGCTCCCTGCTGAGCAGACTCAATCCCAGGATGCTGGGATCATGACCCGAGCTGAAGGCAGCAGCTCAACCCACTGAGCCACCCAGGCACCCCAAGCTTGGGCTAACTTAAAAAAAAAAAAACAAAAAACAACTCCTGCCCACCAGCCAAACCAAACTAGCCCCTCAGATGATTTCTGCTTTGGAGCATCCCCATCCTGCCCTTTCTGGTTCTAAAATCAGGAGAATCTAGAACACTGCCTCCTGGCAAACCTCTGGTCTTTGACTCATTATCACTTGGGCTAGGGAGAATGATTTACAGAGGGACTGTTGGGCAAGGCTGTGTTGAGTTTCAAATATATGGAGAGGAATTTCCTGACTGACTACTGGGAACCACTGTCAGTGGAAGTAAACTTTATTTCTATTTTAGTCCAGGGCATCTAGACGCTTCATTCAATGAGACATTGAAGGTCTCACAGTGCACTATAAGACATCAAGTAGTCTTTGTGGTTTTAGAATAAAAATTTCTTGCTCACTTCTCTTTTACTCCTGTAGGTATTTTTATTTTAAGATCTTATTTATTTATTTATTTGAGAGAGAAAGAGAGAGAGAGTGGGAGAGAGAGCATGAGCAGGGTGGAGGGGGAGAAGCAGACTTCACGCTCAGCAGGGAGCCCAGTGAGGGACCAGATCCCAGGATCACGACCCAAGCTCAAGGCAGATGCTTAACCACCCAGGCACCTTCCCTGCAAGGGTTTTTAAAGTACTGGTTTGTTTGTTACCACCTGGGCTCCATTGCATCTCTGCCATCAGGAGCTGGGCGAAAGGTTTCCTGAAAGTTGGACCCGAGGTTCAGGGAAAGAGGCTGAGCAGTGACCACAGATGGTTACTACGAACAAGTTAGCATCTTCTAGCCGCTTTGCCTTCTCTTCCCTTGTACTGTGTGGTGCTGGGGCCAGTGGTAAGTGAGCATCATTTTCAGATGTGCTTGCTGTGTATGAATTAGCCCTTACCCGGAAATGTTCCATAACTTGCCCAGTTCAGCTTGGTGGGCCTCTGAGGGTGTGGGGAAGAGGCAGCACATACCTTCCTGGGGTTTAACGATATTTACCAGGAAACCAGGCAAAAGAACAGCATAAAAGGGACAGTAATGAAAGCTAGGGTCATGGAGCAGCCTCCCATCCCCTCTTCCTTGTACTGTGGAATGCAGCTGGGCTCCAAAGAGAAACAAACAGCCAGCTCTCGGGAAGTGAGCAAGACCCTTGGCTCCCATTTTATTTATTCTTCAAAGCTCATTTAATCAGGGGCTTATCTCCTGGCCCGGACAGAGGGAATAACTTGCCTTAAAACAAAGGCAACTGCTGGTTATTTTGCTCATGATTTGTAAGCTGGGCCACTGCCCCCTCTGGCTGCCTGCTACAAAGCACTTAGCCATGGACCATACCTAGTAATACTCTGAGCAAAGAGGGAGAGTTTCTTAGAGACTCTTACAAGCCCCCCATATAACGGTGCTTTGTACTAAGCCATAAATAATATTTACAAAAGTAACTGCTCTTTGGAATGTGGCAGAGTGCGAGAGAGGTTAGGGAAAGAAACTGCATGGCCAAAGTTATGAAAAGCTAGCTGAATCATTACCATAATGGGTTTTGGGTTTTGTTTGGGTCGTTTTTTTTTTTTTTTTTAATTTGTTTGTTTGTTTGGTTGGTTTTTGGTTGCTGTTTCATGGCCTCCATTGCTTTTAGATTATTTGAAACTTAAGGGAGTGTATTATTTACCCAGGTGGCTTTAATACTTCCATTTAAAAATAATACAGCCAACTGGGTCCAGAAATCATCTGTCCTGTTAATACGGAAACAGTGAGAGATGGATTTGAATATACGTCATTATTATTGCAACTACGGTGGGAACATCCAATATGAAAATCCTGGAAGGAAATATGTGACAATGGGCACTGTTTTTTCTTGAATTAATGGTTATTTTCCTTGTACCTCTTCCTCGCTATGGCTGTTGTTCACTTTCTGTAACGCTGGATTGTTTTATAATTTTTGAATCATCACATGTGTAGGATCGCCTAATGATTTCAAAGCCTCACATACTTTCCTCTTTGGATTATGAAATCCAAATTGAATAGCTATTTCATAGTTTGCAAGGTATGAAGTGTACATCCCTTTTCAACCCCACGCATCTATCCTAAGGAACTATTTTAGAGATGTGATTCATGCTCATGCATCTTAATAAAAATGTTATATGTAATTGTGAAAACTGAAAAAACCTAAATATCTAACAAAGGAGATGGGTAAAATATAATGAAATTTCAAGCATCCATTAAAAATATTTCTGCTAAAAAAACAAACAAACAAAAACCAACCAAAAAAAAAATAGGTGGTGCCTGGGTGGCTCAGCCATTAAGTGTCTGCCTTTCGGCTCAGGTCATGATCCCAGGTTCCTGGGATTGAGCCCTGCATCAGACTCCCTGCTCGACAGGAAGCCTGCTTCTCCCTCTCCCACTCTCCCTGCTTGTGTTCCCTCTTTCTGTGAAATAAGTAAATAGTTTAAAAAGAAGGATTTTTGTTAAAATTTAGTGATGGGAAAATGCTCAGAAAATAATAATTTTAAAATGCTTGAAAACCATATTCTGCATGATGCTTGAAGTTGTAAAATATACCACAAAGAAACCAAGGAAGAAATAAGAGACCCGGGGCACCTGGGTGGCTCAGTGGGTTAAAACCTCTGCTTTCAGCTCAGGTCATGATCTCAGGGTCCTGGAATCAAGCCCCACATCAGGCTCTCTGCTCAGCAAGGAGCCTGTTCCCCCCCCCCCCCCCGCCCCACCTGCCTCTTTGCCTACTTGTGTTCTCTGTCAAATAAATAAATAAAATCTTAAAAAAGAAAGAAAGAAAGAGAGAGAGAGAGAGAAAGAAGAGACCCAAATATTATGTGTTGGAGCTCTAGGTAATAATTTTTTCCCTCTTCTGTATTTGAGATTTTCCATTATGAGGAAATATTCCCCTTATAGTGAAAACAATTCTGTTATTTTGGGGGAAAATTAATTTTTTTAAAGATTTTACTTATTTGCTTGAGAGAGAGGAAGAGAGCACAGAGGGAGAGGGAGAAGCAGACTCTCTACTGAGCAGAGAGCCCGACATGGGCCTCAGTCCCAGGACCCCAGGATCATGACCTGAGCCAAAGGCAGATGCCTCACCAACTGAGCCACCCAGGCGCCGCAGGGGAAAATTAATTTTAACTCGTCTTCAAAGTCTAGTTGTGGTATCACTGCCCAATTTGCAGTCTGTCCCAGTCCCCTGCGTAGCCCAGCTCTCTGGACTCCTGACTCCCACGCCCCTAAGCCCTTGTGTATGAAGCGCTGTAAGGACTTGGTCTCCACTCTTGAGGAGCCCCTGCTGCTCCTGCCTCCAGCCGACAGCTTCTTCTTCTCTTGATCTCACAAACTGCCTTGCCCCATACCCCATACCTTATGTGCACCACAATTTTCAGTAAATAAAATCCTTGTATGATAGAGATACAATCTAAAAACGCTCGAGGACATTATTCTTGGGCTATTGTTCCCGAAGAGTACTTTTTCCTTGATAGGATCCATCAACAGACATGCACCTCCTTTTTAAAAAATTGGGATCTGGGCACCTGGGTGGCTCAGTGGGTTAAGCCGCTGCCTTTGGCTCGGGTCATGGTCTCGGGGTCCTGGGATCGAGTGCCGCATCTGGCTCTCTGCTCAGCGGGGAGCCTGCTTTCTCTCTCTCTCTGCCTGCCTCTCTGCCTACTTGTGATCTCTGCCTGTCAAATAAATAAAATCTTTAAAAAAAAATTGGGGTCAAATAAACTTCACATAAAACTTTTATCATCTGAAGCATTTCAGAATTTTAAAAAGTGTTTTTCAATTCAAGCATAGTCAACATATAGTGTTATACAAGTTTCAGGTGTACAATTTAGTGATTCAACAATTTTATATACATTACTCTGCTCATCATAAGTGTGTTCTTTGCCCCTTCACCTATTTCATCCATCCCCCACCCACCTCCCCTGTGGTAACCATGCGTGTGTTTCCTACAGTTAAGAGTCTGTTTCTTGGTTTGTCTCTTTTTTCTTTGTTTATTTGGTTTGTTTCTTAAATTCCACATATGAGTAAAAGCATATGGTACTTGTCTTTCTCTGACTGACTTATTTAGCTCAGCATCATCCTACTCTCTGGCTCCATCCACATCGTTGCAAACAGCGAGATGTCTTTTTTTTAATGGCTGAGTAGTATTCCTGTGTGTGTGTGTGTGTGTGTGTGTGTGTGTACCACTTCTTTATCCATTCATCAGTCAAGGGACACCTGGGCTGCTTCCATAGTTTGGCTCTTGTAAATAATACTACAACAAACACAGGGGGTGCACGTATCTTTTTGAATTAGTTTCTTTGTATTCTTTGGGTAAATACCTAGTGGCAAGATTACTGGATCAGTTCTGTTTTTTTAAAGAGTTTTTTATTTTTATTTTTTTATTTGAAAGAGAGAGAGTGAGAGAGCATGAGCAGGGTGAGGGGCTGAGGGCAGGGAGCCCAATGTGGGACTGGATCCCAGGACCCTGATCATGACCTGAGCTGAAGGCAGATGCTTAACTGACTAAGTCACCCAGGCCACCCTCAATTCTGTTTTTTAATTTTTTAAGGAACCTCCATACTGCTTTCCACAGTGGCTGCACCAGCTCGCCTTCGCAGCAACAGTGCACGAGGAACCGTAAGCATTTTTAAGTGTACGGTTCAGTAATGTTAAGTGCATTCACCCTGTACAACCCGTCCCCAGCGTCCTTTTCCAGACGCTCAACTTTCTGGTTGATGATGGTTTTAGAATTACTAATGGGATGATTGAGGTCCAGAGGAATGTGTACCTTCAACAAGTTAAGAAACTAAAACAACAAAAAGATTAAGGGAGAAGTGGTTTCTCAAAAAAGTAGTCCAACCTCTCGCCTCTGTGCAGTCTGTGGTAGGTGCACACATGCTGTGTGCGTGGAGACGTCGGTGTGTGCTTCTAAGCCGGGGCTGTGAGCACTGTGCTTCCCTTCCAAGCCAGGATAAGAGCGATGGGGTTTCTCTCTGATTTCTGGCTAGGGTGTAGGCAGCCGATGCGCCACTATACTAAGCAGGGCCTTCTATCATGTTGTCAAAAGAATGAGTGATGATTCCGCTCTCGACTTAGCTTCTCCAGCTGGAGGCTTGGTACAACATGGTACTTTTCCATTTAATCCTTATCTTGTGTTTCCTCACGGTTTGGGCCTGGTCACTTTGCAGCTGGACTCCAGTCACCCCGGATTATAAATGCTGATGGAGTCATTCCTTAGGGCTCCTGCTGTTGGCAAGAGCGGGGCTGCTGAGCCCTAGCTGTGGCCACTGAGTGCCCAGAGGGTGCGCCCTGATGTCTGAGTGTGCTGACTGCGCGATGCGCCGTCGTGGCCCTTAGCTCTGATTCTGCGTATGTCTTGAGGATGATGTGACTCCAGGTGGGGGTGTCTGAGTGGCCAGTGCCTCAGCGTTCCTGTGGTCCCCCTCTGAGTGTCGAGGGGGAAGCAGCAGGCGGTGGGGATGAGTGGCTGCCTGGGGAGGGGTTGGGTGAATGTCGTCTCCTGCACCTTCTGTCGCTAGGGTTTTTTCATGGACCAGCTTAGCTTGGGGCTCTCAGCTCGTGTTCATAATTCGCTTTGCCCGCTCCTAGTGTTCAGAGACCTCCAGTTGTTACATTTCCTGAAACCTCAAATCCAGAGTCTAACCCAGGGGTTTGTAGCCTAGGAGCCAAGTGTGGTTTGTACATTTTTATAAAGTCATAAAACAAATAACAAATGAAACAACAGAAGAATGGTTGACACAGGCCGTATGTGGCTGGCAAAGCCTCAAATATTTACTCTCTGGTCCTTTACAGAAAACTTTGTCAGTAACCCGGTTTTCCACCTGATCTGAAAACACATTTCCAGGAGACTCCAATCGCTAATAACATGTTCCTTTTTTAGATTTCTTTTCGATATTTGCCTCCTTTGCTGACTTTACCACTTTTTCTCCCCATTCTCTCTGCTTCTGAAGAAATACAACCCCTCGGACCCTGCCTTTGCATACGCACAGCTGACCCATGATGAGCTGATCCAGTTGGTCCTCAAGCAGAAGGAGACGATAAGCAAGAAGGAGTTTCAGGTCCGAGAGCTGGAAGACTACATTGACAACCTGCTTGTCAGGGTCATGGAGGAAACCCCCAACATCCTCCGCGTCCCGGCTCAGGTCGGCAAAAAGGCAGGAAAGATGTGACTCGTCAGCCTAGGAGACCCAGACTGTTCTGTGAGTTCGTTTCCACCCGCTCCTGAGGTCAAGGACTCTGTAGGCCTGATAACCAGCACACAGGCTCGAAGTCACCAGCCGCCTCCCTTGCCTGTTATCTGGCAAGAGTCAGTTCCAGCAACTGAAGCCAGGTTAATTATTACAATGAATCTTCTACTGTACATTCCCAGGGTTTTATTTTTAAATGCCACTGTGCCTTTAACTATATTGTAAATATTTTATGCTCTGACCGGAAATGTGGTCATAAGATCTGCTCCTAGCCCAGAGCTTCGGGTGGCGTTGGATGATTCGTGTATCTAATACTGGGATTTTCTCTCTTCGATATTGACATTTAAAAATACATACCCCGCTGCCACCGCGCCCCGTCAGTGGAGTGCGGGGTGAAATGAGAAGGACCAGGCACGTGCTTGCTTGGCTTTTGAGAGTAGCTCAGGGTGGCGTTAGGCTGGAGGTGCTCAGTTTTGATGCCGTGTAAACCTCCCCAAGTCCTCCTTGGACTTGGTCTTACTGATTTGACCGAAGCGGGGGAGGTGAACAAAAGCCTTGTGAGTGTGCCTTGCTAGATTTTGGAACAAGCTGCCTTTTCTAAATGCCACAACTCTTCAGCCTTACGGTGTGCTCCTGATCGGTGCATAGGGCCCGCCTGTGGAGATGGGAGAGGCAGAGCAGGGAGATTGTCACTTCATGCTCGTTTAACGGGGTTGGTCGAAGCGTCACCGTAGCCGGGCTCCTGCTGGCTGGAGTGGCCTCGTCAGTGCCTTGAGAAGAAATCAGGTGGCCAAAGCACTGACTAACTTGATTCTACCAGGTAGGGAATGATCTCAGTAGGACTCCTGTGGCCTGTTGCCCCAGTGCCTTTGCTTGGCTCTCTGATCTCCTCACAATACTTCCTGGCGATCCCCTACCCCACCCCCAACCCTTGATATAAAGTTTTGAAGAACAAGAAGGTAACACTTAGTTTTGGTTGGCTATATTTTTAAAGCTAGAAGAACACACCTATTTTTTTGAAGCTAGGACACTTCTGAAATGATACCCCCAGTCGGACTCATCAGGTCATTTCATTGTTCAGAAACTAATACTAGAATTAGAATGTTTCTGTGTTGCTCGTTTTTTTCCCTCCTGGTTGTGACAGAATCTTACCTAACCTTGACCTGTCTCTGGGGCGGAAGATCACAGGCCAGTGCAGAGGGCAGGGTTTGAGGCAACAACAGTTATTAGCTCGGGGCTCTCTTCTCTGTCTGTTCTTGTTCTATGGAGGGCAAGAGGCAAGACGGTTGGCAGCAGAGCCCTTTTCAGGATCTTCTGTTAACGGCAACGTTAGTTACATCAGAGAACTTCACTTTGAAGGGTGATACTGTAACTTGATGAATCAGCTTTTGATTATCTATAGCTGCTTTATTTAATGCTCTTACAGTAGTGGAGAAGCTGTAAACTTCCCAGATGACTTGTATTTTTGTAGTGCTATGAGAGTTATTTACGTGCCTGGAAAGAGAACCGTATATGCGCCTCCACTCTGAAAACATATGTGTATATATTCGTTCTGCAATAGGTTGTTTTTGTTTTGTTTTGTTTTACTTAGAAATGTATTTTGACTGTGATAACCCAAGGGCACTGGGGACAGGGGTGCTCCGAAGGATTTCTCCTTAGAGGAACTGGTGTGGATACCTGCACTGTTCACGAAAGGAACTTGGTCTGGACACACTATCTGCTGCTAGGACCTCGGGTGTGTAACTCAGTCAGTATTTGAGAGGGACGTCTGGGTAGAGGAGTGAATTCCTGTGTTCTGAAATGCCACTTGGGGACTCTGGAGAATGAAGGATAATTTACTTCAAGGGTGTCTGGCTTCTACCACTGCTGGGGGAAAAGAAATCCAATTCATAGCAGTCCTGTACCTCTCAAAATAGCTAACCTGGAGGGCATGAGGTAATGACTGTCCGTGAGGGCTCTATTCTGGGGGAGGGTTTATGTCTCCCTGACCCGTTAACAGGGGTTGGTGAATCGGAGCGTCAGAGGGCGCGCACCCACGTACATGAGGAGCGTTGGGGCTTGGCTCCAGCTGCTGTAAATGCCAGCCTGATGGAAGCATGCTGGGAGGAGGCTGTGTTCTGGAGAAGTGGAAGCAGCTCTTTTCCTGGCCTCACCTAGCGGTCTCCGGAAAGAGCGGTCGGTTCTTTAGGGAAGCATCAGATTAAATACCGAACATCTTGCAGTGAACTTGAGCTGGAGGTCAGCCTCCTGAAAACATTGTCAAACATTGTCAATCCTTTGCCTATTTCCTATCATCTCACTCCTTGGGCTCTGACAGGTTTCCTGCCCTCCATTTTATTCCTGTGTGTCAGCACATCAGAATGGAGGAACAAGAAAGCCTGCCCTTGACCATGAGGAAGAGCCGTTGACCCTGAGTGGAAGGTGTGTGCAAATGAATAGGTTGTGTGTGTGTCTGTGTGTCTGTGTGGTTTCCAGCTTTACTAACAGTGGGATCTCAAAAGGGCAGAGCGGGGGAGGACCCATGACAGCCACACACCGAATTGAAGGCCAGAGACAATTTAATGTTCAATTGGGCAGGATCTTACCTCCCTGAGTCTCTTTTCCCAATCGATCGTCTTCGTTTCTCTTTGAGAGCTACGAATTAATGATCTCTCAAGGCTGACAGATTAATTGCCTTCAGTAGGGAACTTGGCCTCCTGGTAGTCATACCAACCTCAACTCTGGTTTCTCAGTATCTGTTATATGAGCTACTAACTTGACCTCTTCCACCCTCCAACTGAAAGATCGCCCAGCGTTTTTGGATTATAAAATGATTTCCTGCCTTTTGAGTTTGGGAGTTTTTAACTTCTTTGGTTTTGTTTTTAAGAAGTAACCTAAAATTTCTACAACACTAAATAAAATGGTACTACCTTTCAAAGATGTGTGCCTGTGCCTTCATGGGGACGCAAGAAAAATGTCTTCTGTCTCCTGGAAAACCTCTCTTGGGGAGTGACCAGCATTTCTTACCCCGTGAGCATCCCTCAGCTGGATTCCTGTGGCTTCCACCTTGCCTGGTCCCCAGAGGTCCCCATGTTCTTTCTCCTGCAGCGGATGGGACATCTCTGAGCCCTTCCCTATGACACTCGCCTCATCTTGGCCTGCAGGGACCATGGCATTTACCAGAAGAACATCAGTTGAATTCTCTGTCCTCACTGTGAAGAGGTGCCACCTTTGCTTGGCACTGGGCACTTTTGGCTGAGCATATGAACAAGGTCTCTTCCTTGATCTCTCTACCCTCCACCCCCACCCCCACCCCCCACCCCTGATTTCCTAGAAAGTAAAAGTTTCATTTTGGGGACATGACTGAAATTCAGATTGGCTTCAGACTGCCCCAGATCTGGGAGCCAAATCCCTGGTTCAGTCAACTTAGTTTATTCATTTTGGAGCAGAGGGTATTAGAGAAGCACAGAGAATCTTCTCCTGAGCTCAGCTCTCTGGGAACTCTGAGTCTTTCCTGATGAGGTGAGAGGTCTGTCTGCCTCCCAGCCATAGTCCATGCTCCAAGGTCCCCAGTATCTTGAAAGAGAGGAGATGCTTTTTCTTGCCCAGGGATTAAAGTCACACTGTAGAGAGATAGAGACAGGCAGTGCTTGTGAAGCCCCTCGGATGGGATGGGGGAGCTCCGGCGAGGCCTCCCTGGTTACCCCAGGTCAAAGGTAGAGCCACCATGTAAAGTGGTGGGAGAGCAGCTTCTCTTAAAACACAGCCCTCCAGATTCAGTTTAAGAAAAAGGAAAAAAAAAAAAAAAAAGCCCTGTAGAAGGAATCTTGAGGAAGGAAAGTTTCATTATGCAAATGACCCTGACTTTTCCCTCAGAGATCACCCACCCTTGTCTGGTCCCCGCTGGTGCCCCCAGACCCAGCCCTCAGGGGCAGCCCAAGGAGGAACACGACACCTTCTTTCTTTGAAGTCCCCTTTGGCCAGCTGCTAATAACAAAAAGTTAGAAAACAAAACAAAACAGGAAAATAAAGAGAATGGGGGCGCCTGGGTGGCTCAGTGGGTTAAGCCGCTGCCTTCGGCTCAGGTCATGATCTCAGGGTCCTGGGATCGAGTCCCGCATCGGGCTCTCTGCTCAGCAGGGAGCCTGCTTCCTCCTCTCTCTCTCTCTCTGCCTGCCTCTCCATCTACTTGTGATTTTTCTCTCTCAAAAAAAAAAAAATTTTAAAAAAAAAAAAAAAAAGAAAAGAAAGAGAATGATTATAGGGTATATGAACAGCATAGAGAGTGAACTTTCCCAAGTCTAGGATCCTGAGCTGCAGGAAGTCAAGCCACCGGACCCTGGGAGCTTGGAGGGTGTCTGCCAGGCGGATTCGGGTTCTTGTCTTGGCTTCTCAGTTGATGTCAAGGGTCACCTCCTGTCCCCCTCCACTCCCTTGTCCACCCACTTGGTCTGTAGATTTTTCAAAGCAATGTCATACATGCTTATTCTCAGAATAAAAAACCCTAAGTTCCCTGCTGCTACAGAGAGGTAACTAAACATTGTCATCTTGATGTTTTTGCCAGGCACTTTTCCCCCCTCATGCAAAGAGATACTTAATTTTTTTTAAAGAAATTTAATTTGGGGGCGCCTGGGTGGCTCAGCGGGTTAAAGCCTCTGCTCTCGGCTCAGGTCATGATCCCAGGGTCCTGGGATCGAGCCCCACATCAGGCTCTCTGCTCCGCAGGGAGCCTGCTTCCTCCTTTCTCTCTCTGCCTCTGCCGACTTGTGATCTCTGTCAAATAAATAAATGGAATCTTTAAATTAAAAAAAAAAAATTTAATTTGGATTTTTGAAAATAGAGGTGTAGTTGACCTATATTATTATATTGGTCTCAGGTGCACAGCATAGTGATTTGACATTTACATGTCTTAGCCAAGTGATCACCACGGGTCGGTCTGGCTGCCACCTGTCCCCATATTCACTGGACTCCTTCCCCCTCCCCCGAGTCTTATGTATTTAGATACATTTCAAATGAAGATGGGAACAGGCGGTACTCAGGACGGATTGCTCTGAACATTTCTGCATGCTTTTGGATACTGTTCTGCAACAAGGACAGAGAGTGATTCTGGGGGAGAACGTTCTCCAGGCAGCTACCCCTCCCCCCCAACCCCCACAATCCAGGTTACTTCTGGCCACCACCACCCCTGCCCCCCCTACTTCCCAGGGAAAACAACTACTAAGAGGGTGTGGTTAGGACTCTTCAGCTGTGGCCCAAACAGCAGCAGTGCAGCCCCCCTTAGCCCCAGAGCCCGGTCTGTAAGCAGATGGACCCTGTTCCCTCAGCTTCTCTTCAGGGGTCATGTTGGGGACTCTGCAATCTTGCCCTCCTGGGAAGGCAGGAACTTTCACTCCGCATTTAAAATTGGGCTCCTTGAGCTCTGTGGAGCCAGCAAACTCCAAAGCCTCAGACACTCCTGGGGGAGAGTGTCCTCAGCCGCTCACTGTTTGACTATTTTACACAGAAAACTGTCTCAGCGTCCTGGAAATAGGCCCTGGTGCCACTGATAAGCGCCCCCCCCCACCCCCGCCAGAGGTGAGAGAAAGCCACTCCTGTCTTTGCACAGCCCTGACTGCAAAAGGAAGTCTCATTTACTGCATTATTACCATTCCCTGAGCACTGCCATGTCCTATTTCTAATTCTTGTCAAGGCAGACAGTATCTCCATTATGCAGATGAGGAAACTGAGTCCTAGGCGTCAGAATTTTAGCTCCCCTCAGGTCACACAGTAAATACTTCAGAACAGATTTGAACTCTTCATCTGTCTGACCTGGAGTTGGAGAACAGAGGTCAGGAAGTATGGCCTGCCTCCTGGCTTTGTATGGCCCTCGAGGCAAGAATGATTTTTTTTTTTCAAACATCAAATGAATGAGTCTTGGGATCTAATGTATGGAATGATGACCATCTGTCAACACCACCACACTGAATACTGGAAATTTTACATTTTTTTAAAGAAGATTTTATTTATTTTTTTGACAGAGGCAGCAAGAAAGGGAACACAAGCAGAGGGAGAGGGAGAAGCAGGCTTCCTGCTGAGCAGGGAGCTGAGGACCCCAAGATCATGACCTGAGCCAAAGGCAGACGCTTAACAACTGAGCCACCCAGGCACCCCTGGAATTTTTACTTTTTTTTTTTTTTTTAAAATTTTTTTTTTTTATTTGACAGAGATTACAAGTAGGCAGAGAGGCAGGCAGAGAGAGAGGGGAGGAAGCAGGCTCCCTGCTGAGCAAAGAGCCCAATGCGGGGCTCAATCCCAGGACCCTGGGATCATGACCTGAGCCGAAGGCAGAGGCTTTAACCCACTGAGCCACCCAGGTGCCCCGAATTTTTACATTTTTCACAAAAAAATCAAAATAATATGATAGGTAAAAATGACCTGAAATTCCAATGTCAGTGCTCACAAAGTTTTACTGGAATACAGCCGTACTCATTCATTTACATCATGGCCTATGGCTGTTCCCACATTATAAAAGCAGACTTAAGTACTTGTAACAGAGACCTTATCATCTGCCAAACCTAAATATTCGCTGTGGGGCCCTTTATAGGAAGAGTTTGCTCACCCTTAGTCCAGGATCACTTTGGGAGTCAAGGAGATAATGTTCTGATTCTCTTGGAATCCTAGAGTTTGGAGTAGGCAGTTGTGACTCAATTTCCCCTCAAGACAAGGCCAGCTAAGCCACAGCCTCCCTGAGAAGGGAAGTTCCAGGGAAGGACGCTGACTGGCATTCATGCTCTCAGTCTGGGCAGCGAGTGGGGGCCAGTGATCACCTTCTTAGAGTTCTCAGATGCCTTTGTTCCTAGGAGCTCAAGAAATTGAACACATGAATCCTCAGCCCGGGAAAGGCGAAGGGGGTAGTGGGGATGCAATAAACAGTGCAAATGGAGGAAGCGTATAGGAGCAAGGGAAGTTAGCGGGTGCCGGGACTCAGGTCTCTGTGTCATGGCAGTCTCACCATGAGTGGTGGAGAAGGAGGAGTATGCACCAAAGAGCTTATGTGATGGGGAGGAGATCCGGTCAGAAGGACTGCACCGCCTGAGCTGGGCCGGGCTTCGTGTGACGAAGAGAGAGTGCCCTTGTGCTCAGAGAGAAACTGGTTTAGAGTGACAGACAATGTTTCAGTCAACTGAGCTGGGAGGAGCCCAGAGGTGAGGCCAGATTAAAGACCAGAGGTGGCCCAACTCTCTCCAGTTACCTATTTTAAATTAGAATCATCTTACCTCTGAGAAATTTAGTCTATTTGTTGCTCCTGACGACAGGCCCACTGGGGACAGATATCCCCAGGAGTTGACTAGCTCTTTGCTGAGTGCCAGCCCTCCCTGTAGGAGGGGCTCCCTGGCCACAGCATTCCCACAAAGACTCTCAAGCAAAGGGAGAGCCAGACGGACAAACAAGTAGCTAGAATACACACATCTGACTGAAGGAGGACTGGTGAGAGCTTCCTTCTGTCCTGCACTGTCAGTGCCTTCCTTGTCCCTCAGAAAACCTTTCTTCCTCTACTTCTCTAGAAAGAACTGTGGCCTTACGGTCGGTATTTCACATCTGGACCATGGCTGGGGCAGCTTTTCCAACAGTCTCCCCTCCCCAGGAGCCTTCTACTCAAATCTCCCATATTCTGGGCACGCAGCATTCCAAAAGCCTGCGTGCCAGCCACCAAGTGGGCACTGAAGATAAAGACAAGAAACATGATTCCAGCTCCACAAGCTGTGGGGTGTAGCATGGGGCAGAGGGGTTTGAGGAGCATTTGGTAAACAGATCATCACTCACTGAACAATGAAAACTCTTAGAAGAGTCTAGCGGCAGGAAGAGCACCAAGGATGTGTCCCCAGACGCAAAAGTCTTTTTTTTTTTTTTTTTAATTTAAGTACAATCTACCCCCACCCCCAACATGGGGCCCCAACTCAAAACCCCAAATCAAGAGTCACATATTCTAGGACTGAGCCTGCCAGGTTCGACTGAGCCAGTCAGTTTCCCCTCGATCCAAGTCTTAATAGAGTGCGCCATCTTCTGGCCTGAGTCCTGCCTACCATCCAGGCTGTTTGCATCCGACAGCCAGGCTTGCTTAGGATATCACATACCTGTGACTGGAAAAGAGAATCACTCCTCTCCACCCCTTAGAGGTGCTGGTTGGAGGATCATAAAACCGCTCTTCCACTTTAAAATGAGTAATGTTGGAGAAAGCAGAATTCTAAGGCTTCTATCAAGGGTAGAGGATTCTAGTTAAATCCCACTTTTTTTTTTTTTTTTTTTTAAACGCAGTTAGGGTCAAGATCGGCACGAAAATGAGGATGAGAGTCTGATGTTGTTCTGTATGATAATGTGAAGAAGCACTCTGAATGCAATTATGTTGCTTTTGGAGATGTATTTCTCCACCCTAACCAGGATGTCAATGGTGTTGTCAAAAACTAACCGATGTCTTTGATGGGTGTGTATGCAAGTGTGTCTCAGTGTTTATTTGCTGGACACCAGAAGTAAATCCTTATCACATCCCTCACTCTAGTGGGCGAGTCTAGAAGAAAGGAGACTTGGAATGCCAGTGCCTACCCAAAGCTATTGTGCTGATCTCCCTTGTGGTGCGGGGCTAGAGTGAGGAATTCAGATGTAAGGGTACAGACTGTTGGGGCTTACTGTGGCCCTTGGTTTTGGGGAGGGGATGAATGCTCCAGCATGATCAAGTCCTGTGTAGTAGGTGGGATTTCTCCAGAAAGGAGAAGAGGTTTTATGTCCTAACAATTCTCTTGGGGATGAGGTGGCATCTTTAGGTCTGGATATCAAGGAAAAACTGGAAAAGAAGGGGCTGACAGGCTTTGAAGGTACTTTGGTTTATTTGTTTGTTTTTGCTTGTTTTCTCTTTTAATGCTTTCCTCTTGAGCTGTAAGGAGAGTCTTAAAATTTTTCCCATTTTACAAAAATATTTTTCATTTCTATTATGATCACCTTAAGTTCCTCAACCCTTCAGCAAGGTGCATTAACAGTCTCGTGATACTGGTGTGGAAAATGAGAAAATGGAAATTTCGCTGCTGTGACCTGTGTTCACAGGTCAACTAACAGCATCCTGCCGGCCCACTGAAGTCGGAGGTGTAGGAAATTCTGTTGAGCAGTAGCAAAGCAGGGGAGGTTTGTGGAATAGCTATGAGCAGAGGGGAGGAACTGTGAGCCAGGGGCTTGTGTTGAATGGACATTCCTTGTAAGGCACAGCACCTCCTTCCCAATTTATACCAAAGATAAGTGACATCTGAAGCAGAGAAAGTTGATGCTTCGATTATAGATAAAGTGCAATCTTTGTGTCAGAAACGCCCTTGCTCCCCACCACAGTAGGAATGAGAGTCTGATGCTGTTCTGTATCATATGATATGACTGTGGTCCAGGGAACTCAGTCCCGCTAGGCATACAGGGAATCCTGTGTACCTGACTACTGATTATAGCTCTTTCAAAAGAACCTACAGCTTTGTCTGATCAGATCCCTTTCTTTTTGAGGCTCAAATCCTCTGAGGACCCTCTGGGTACATCGTCATTGTGCCCCAGTCTCTTCAGACTAATAAGCTCCATTTTTTATTTTGGAAAAACTTTCAGCTCTGGAATGCACAGTTTATTAGTCTTCAAAGGAAGGCAGCCGTAACCTGTATCTTATTCCTCAAAGGAGTATCCCAGTTTGTTAAGGTCTGACAAAACATCCTTATTCCTCAATTCATTCTGCACAGAGCCGGCCAAATATTTTCTGTGCCGATCTTACCTTTCCATCCTCAACCCCCAGTATAAGTTGAAATTAAGCCCACAACAGTTCCTAAAATCTGGTAATGCCAGGAGCCTACCTGAAATTCCTAGCTGTCAGCCTGAGAAACAAATTCTCCACACACACTTTAGGCACTTGCTGTGCTGACTCCCGTCTGCTTCCTTGGAGTCATAAGGGACAAGCCTCTGGTGGTACCTGTCATTTAACTCAATGTTCTTGTTTTTCAGACATAGCTGATTCTAAAACTTTCAAGCATTAAATCCTTGTTCTTTTTGAGTGCAATTAGGATTAATTAGAAATACTCTGTTTTGGTGACTTCTAATTTATAAATATAACAGAATTTTAAATGTGTAAGCTTGGTTTCTGTGATAGCATCACTGCAGGCACAATTTTGCTCAGCATTCTTTGACCTATACTTGTACCAAGTTAGGAACTTTGGAGCCAGAATTTTGGAGTACCTTAAAGCTCAGGTTTTAAAAGCGTATAAATCTGCCCGAAGCCTCCAGTTTGCCCAAAGCCTCACCACCCCCATATTCCTTCGCTCCCAACTCCCTTAGCTAGTCTCTGATAGCATTTGTGTTTGCCACTCTGTATTTTTCAATTCAACTCCCTCATTCTACAGTAGAGAGAAACAGATTGAAGGAGAGGAAAGAACTTGGCTGGGAAAGCCGCTCTGCAGAGTGGAGCGCAATTTCCTGTCCTCTCACAGCAGTATTCTTCCTTTTAGGCAAACTTTGTACTATGGCCAAAATCAACATTTGTTGCCAAAAAGAAACGGAGAATTCTATGGCTTCCCTAGCGTTTCAGAAAGGAGAGTTGTATGGAAACGGGAACATTTTCCTGTGTAGTGTGTCCACGTAGGCAGAAGTTTCACTCAAATTCAACCTGCAAACTGACCGCAGGTACTGGGGAACGCGAAGACGGAGTGCACAGGAGGAACCTCTGTTCCTGGCTCGCGTTTCTACCCGAGCCCGCAGAGAAACGGACCGGAGTGAGGCGCCGCCGGCGGACAGAACTACCTACGTGCACCGCGGTTGCTCTGACCGGAAGAGAAGGGTGCAGCGCCTAGAAAGCTCCGGTACTGGCTCTCGCTTCTCCGCTGTTGCTGCTGTGGACGTAGGAGTGGATACCCGAAAGCTCCCGCGGCTCCGGGGTGTGAGATGCCGGGCGGAGGCCGCTGCCCGGATTGCGGGTCCACGGAGCTCGTGGAAGACGCGCACTATTCGCAGAGCCAGCTGGTGTGTTCAGACTGTGGCTGCGTGGTCACCGAGGGGGTCCTTACTACCACCTTCAGCGACGAAGGCAACCTCCGAGGTATCTGTGCCGGCCTTTCCAGGGCCGCGGGTATGACCTGGGGTGGTGAGAGACGGACGGCGGAGTGCTCTGATTCCTCCCGCGCCCTCGTCCCGTGTTCGCTGAACTACGGGAGAAAGTAACCGAGGAAGCTGCCGGAGGTCGGGGACTGCCCTTCTCTGCTTTTCCCGCCCCTCGTACGGTATCTGGCATCTGCCTATCTGGGGAGAGAGAGAGAAGGTATAATAAACGTTGACCAAATGAATCAGAGAAACAGAGTTCCACTCAGTTTACCTAGTCTGGGTGTGATGGAAGGATTGTGGGTCAGTTCTTTACAGATACGGACAAATTATTACCTTCAAGTAGTCTTTAGCACTAATTGGCAAAAATATCGGTTTTTTTTTTTTTTTTTTTCCTTTGCGTTCTGAGTTCCTGGCCACTGCGGCCCTCAAAATCAGCAGTCAGGAAAATTACCTGGATTGGAGATGCAGGAGGGAGGGCAAAAAACTTGGACCACTCGGAGCCACTGTAGTGCGTTCTCAACCTTCTCAGTCTCTGTATTTGATACTGCTGTGGACATAAAAACCGGATAGACTTTGAGCCTGCAAACATGGGTACCTTCTGTGTGACAGGGAGCAGAGCCTAAGGAGATGAACTCTCCCCGGTTTTGTGTGGTGGGAGGCCAGGGATCTGGTGAATAAAGGCTAAACAAGCTGTTTGTTGTCCATTATCTTACAGAAGTAACCTATTCCCGAAGCACAGGGGAAAATGAACAAGTTACTCGCAGCCAACAACGAGGTGAGAATCGACCTTTTGTGATACGGTGACCTTAAAATTCTCCTGATGGTCCAGCCTACCCTCTTGCTTTTCCTGTGTTGGGCATTACTGTGTAAGGTGGAGTAGAAGAGATTGGTAATTAGAGATAAAGCATGGAGGTGGTTCTAAGAGGGTATACAGTTCTGATTCAGTACACAGTTTGGGTTTGTCAGGGTTGTGTTAGAGGTCAAGCCACGCATTCCAGATCATACTTTGGCCTGGCTCTGAATCATGCCAGCCCCTGAAGAATGGTGGGTTGAAATGTGACTTTTTCCATGAATTTCTTTGTGTCTTTAGAATGACCTCACCAAGTGTCACCCTGGTCATTGTAGAAAGGTACATTATTTGTGGGTCTGGTGTTGGAGACCAGTTTAGCAAAAATTGCTAGGAGCTGCACAGTAGCACCTTCAACCTCTTTGAGTCCTGCTGTTGGCTTTCTTAGGTCTCCGCCGCGTGAGAGACCTCTGCCGAGTCCTGCAGTTGCCATCGACATTTGAGGACACGGCGGTTGCCTACTACCAGCAGGCCTACCGGCACCCTGGCATCCGCGCCGCCAGGCTGCAAAAGAAGGAGGTGCTGGTTGGGTGCTGTGTCTTGATCACCTGCCGGCAGCATAACTGGCCCCTCACCATGGGAACCATCTGCGCCCTGTTGTATGCAGATCTGGATGTGTTTTCTGGCACCTACATGCAGATAGTGAAGCTCCTGGGGCTGGATGTGCCGTCTCTGTGCTTGGCAGACCTGGTGAAGACTTACTGTAGCAGGTACCTACCCGCTGGGAGACCCTGGGATCCAATGGCTCCTTAGATCTGAATCCTTTGACCTGTGGCTGTCTCTTTTTCACCAAAGCCCCTCTAAAGGGATTCGAGAAGAAAACCTATTCTCCCCCCCCCCCCCGTGCCACGTACTAATAAGGTTAAGCCCATTTTACAGTTCTAAACTGCTGTCATTTCCAAATCCCTTTGCCCGTACTGCAGCCTAATGCTGTAGGCAAAGTAGGTGTCAGCCTCGGCCCGGGGCTGCTGAACTTTGCGCCTCTTGTGTTGTGCATGACCTGCCTGACTGTATGCCAGAGCCCTGCCTTGGCAGGATCATCTGTGAAGGCAGGGGAAAGGAAGTTAGTGATGGGGCAGGAGGCAGAAGCTGAGGCTTTGTTTCCTAAGTAGCTGTGTTCTTTTCTTCTTTTTCCGAAAAATAGGGGAGAAAGCAAAGGCTCTCAGTGACCAGTGGTGTTGGGTTTGCTGGGTTACTTCCTAGCTGGGTGACTCTGGGCCCGTTTTTTCTAACCATAAGTGCACATAAGGGGGTACGGAGGAGATGAAAGAACAATTGGAAAGCAGAATATGGCTGACAGGGATGCTAACACCGTGAGCCTCATGTGGGTTCTCCTGCCCTTCACTGTACAAGCAGGATGCTCCACCTGTCTTCTCTTTGCACCTGTAGAAAGTCGCTGCCCAGCGAGCTTGAGTAGTCCAAGAGGAGAGAATAGCTTGTCCATCACGAGGGGACTGCTTTTCCTCCCTTTGGCAGAGCAGCCCCCTCCCCTATAGGCATGGAGAGCAGACTCTTATTTTGGTTCTTTCAGCTTCAAACTGTTCCAAGCTTCCCCATCCGTGCCAGCCAAATACGTGGAAGACAAAGAGAAGATGCTCTCTCGAACACTGCAGTTGGTGGAGCTGGCAGATGAGACCTGGCTGGTGACCGGGAGGCATCCCTTGCCTGTCATCACTGCGGCTACCTTCCTGGCTTGGCAGTCGTTGCAGCCTTCAGAGCGTCTGAGGTGTTCCCTCGCCCGGTTTTGTAAATTGGCGAACGTGGACCTGCCCTGTCCTGCTTCCTCCCGCCTGCAGGAGCTGCTGGCTGTGCTGCTGCGGATGGCCGAGCAGCTGGCCTGGCTGCAGGTGCTGAGGCTCGACAAGCGGTCTGTGGTGAAGCACATCGGCGACCTCCTGCAGCACCGCCACACGTTGGTCCGCAAGGCCTTTCGAGACGGACCGGCAGAGCTGGAAGGCGGGGGGAAGGAGCTGCAGGGACAGGATCTGGGGCCAGGGCGGGGAAAAGCAGAGGCGGCGAGTAGTTCCTCAGATCGGCCCGAGGGCAAGCGGCCAGCCAGTCCTGCCCTTCTCCTCCCACCTTGCATGTTGAAGCCCCCGAAGCGGATCTGTCCCCCACCCCCTATCTCCACGGTCACCGGCGATGAGGACATTTCTGATAGTGAAATAGAGCAGTATTTGCGTACCCCTCAGGAAATGAGGGACTTTCAAAAAGCTCAAGCTGCCAGACAGGCTGCCACAGGGGTCCCTAACCCTCCCTGATGTGCATCCGAGGGAACGCTCCCACCACTGTGGCAGCAGCTTGACCACGGGCCTGTGCGACCCGGGGGAGTGAGTGTACACAAATCCTGAGGTGGTTGGTTTTTTCTTTTTTCTCTTGTTTAAAGGAACTAAGGGACTCTGCAGTTAATTGGAACCTGGGTCCTGCAGTAGAAGTTGGGAGCGATGCAGGAACAACTGGGTTGGAGAGAATCCGTCCCTGAGAGGGATGGTCCCAAAGGGGAAGGCACACACATTCATACTATGAGGGATGGCTCTCTTCCTGGATGGTTGCAGGATGTCAGGCCGCCTCCTGATCTGGATCGGCTGCACTGCTGCTGCAGGCCTGATGGGCCCTCCCCACTGGTGTGGCAGGGTTGGCATTTGAAATGGCATCAGCCCTCAGAGGACTGGAACTGGGCAACTCTGGGCCCTGTGTCCATCTACAGGCACGGGGGGGGGGGGTTCTTGTGTAGGGGTAATAAAATCCTGTACCTCATAACAAAAAGGACCATGGGTGGACTAAAGTTACATAGCTCAAAGGGCTTTGCAAAATTTTAATATATTAAAACAAGTGGCATCTGCTAGAAAACATTCTATTGTATAAAACCCGAGCTTTTAAAAACAGGATTTCTTTGGCACTTTTCATCCCCTCCCTCCCTTTCCCTCAGCGTATTGCAAAAAGCTCTCCAGTGCTAAGGCATTGGCATGGTATGTAAACAGCAGCCAGCGTATGTGGAAGAATAATACGAAGCTTTTTTTTTTTTTTGCCTTTTTTTTTTTTTTTTTTTTGGTCTAATATTGTCTGTGCAGCAAGCATAAATAACAGGATTCATCCCCAAGGTGTGTGACTTTTCTCCCCTCCCTTTTGTCTTTTGCCTTGGTGATTAGACTGTGAGGATGTGGACACCAAGAGGGGACCTGTTCAGGTCTGGTTTTCCTGTTCCTCTTCACCAGGCTCAGCTTTCCCTCCATATTTCATTGGGTCCTGTAGTAAGGCTGGTGATTGCTTTTTAGGTTGGGGGAAATATGGATGCTGGTGTTGAAAAAAGTAGTGAAGGCACAGGCCCCACGTGAGCTTCAGAGATCCTACCTGCTGCCCTAGGGGATTCAGCTTGGGCTTCTGTGAGGCAGGAAGGCAGTTCAATGTTTGGGAGGTTTCTCCCTAATAAGGAGCTAGAGATCAGATTTTTGGAATGGTTCTTGCATATGGCCTCATGGAGGCAGGGAAATGCTCTTCCACAGTCCCTCAGTGTTGGCAGGGGGAGACTGAGGCTATGGGGCTTGCCATTGAGCAGTGAAGTGCTCCTTTAGCACCACCTGGGGCCTTGTGGTGCCTCTTCAGAGCACTGTTTACAGGACCAGGTTTAGGCCAGGACTGCATGGGGCTCGAAATCTAAACACTGCTCTCCAGTTGCCTCCGATCTCTCCTGGGTGTCTGGCAGAGTCAGCAGCTCAGGAACAGGGCCTCAGCTTTGTCCTAAAGCACCACCTCTTAAGCCCTGCCCTGTGCTTTGTATACCACTCCTGTGTCCCCGACTGTGTACCCTTTCCCTAGAACACCATCTCCAGGGTTGCCTTTCGCACTGTTCCACCTTCTCTTGCATAGTTTATCGTAAAAGTAGCACCTATGCGCCTGGCCGCCTGGCTTATCTGCTAGACTGGCCCCCTCCTTGCCCTGGAAGCTGGATTGGGGAGAGGCCCTAGGATCTAGGCACAGATGGCTGACTGTAGAGGGCAGTGAGGAGAGAACATGGTTCTCGAGCTCCCGTCTATGTTTTCCTGATAGGGACAGCCACCAGCGAGGCAGGGTGGATGAGATGTGGGGAGTACCAAAGGAGCCCACCTGGGAGCTGTGCCTGTGCCCACCTCCCAGGCGGACAGGACCTTCCCCCACTACCCTGGACGGCACAGTCCACTGCCCAAACTAGCCTGGGCTGGGAAGGTGTGTATCCTGCTGGCGGTCCTGGGATTGTCGCTAGCCCAGAGGGACGGCCCTCTTGGCAGTGGCAGGCCTTTGGCCTGTCCTTTTCCCCAGCTTCCGGGACTAAAGCCAGTGTGGCCGGAGGAAGCCCTGGGCACCTCTCCCTCAAATCTGCTGACGTACCGCTGGACGTCTTTGAGGGTCCCCGAGAAGCCGGCGTGTTCTGCAGCATCGCCCACCCCTGCCCTAGACGGTGGTCTCGCTCTTCCAGAGACCCGTCTTCATGCAGGCGCTGACCGCCGTGTCCGCCCCGCCGAGGTCGTCGTACTTGGCCCCCTTGGGTGCGCCGTTGAGGCTGGCGGCGTTGAGCGGGTATGAGCGCCGCTTGCCCTCCCGCTCCGCGCTGGCCCCACCGCCCTTGAGGTTGTCGCGACTGGAGCTGCGGCGCTGGCCCGACCGGCCGGCCTCGGGAAGCGGTGCTGCGCTCGTGTCGCTGCCCTCCGACGGCGTGAGCATGGGCTCGCCCTCGAGCTGAAGGCCCGGGCTGTTGCGGCTGCTGCCCTGGTAGCTGTCAGACGGGCTGTTGTGCAAGCTGCCGCTCTCACTGGACAGCAGCTCAGGCGCCCCGGCCGCCGCTCCCCCGCGCAGCACCTTGAGCCGGTTCTTGGCGCCGGCCTCCCCCGCGCGGTGCCCCTTGGCCCGACTCTTGTGCACTCGGCGCCCATGGTGCAAGTTGTTGGGGTGGCGGGGAGCGAGGCTGCCCCGGGAGCCCATGGGCTCCGGCTCCCCTTCCCCGCGGGCCACCACCCCCACCTCGCACACCTGACTCTGGGCTAGCTGCAGGTTGGTGAGCTTGCAGGGGCCCAGGGACGGTGCATGGCCGCTGCTGCCACTCGGGGAGGACTTGAGGGAGGCGGGGACCTCTCCGAATACCGGGGAACCGTCCTCTGGGGCGGCGGGCACAGCCCGGGGTGAGGCGCGGGAGGCTGAGGCCTGGGGGCAGCAGGCTCGCCAGGAGGCCCTAACATCCCGGCGCCGGGCACAATGGTGGGTGAAGACAAAGAGTCCCAGGGCGGAGGCCGCCGCCCCATACAAGCAGCTGCACACCACCCTGGGCAGCCAGCGCTGGGACACAGCCAGAGCCCCACAGGCCCACATGGCCAGATACAGGAAATGAGTGGTCACCAGCGCCCCCAGTTGGACGCCCGGAGAATAGAGGCCATCACCATCCTCTGGGGGCCCGGGTGTCACCACCCCAGCACTCCCAGTTGCCAGAAGGGAACCTGAGTCATTCAGGAGGGGGCCGCTGCTCCTAAGCCTGGTGGAACCCCTCAGTTCCTCCCCTGTCTCCAGGGACACCCTGCTGGTGCCCCCCTTTGGGCTCTGTGCCAGAGGACCCCTTAAGCGCAGTCCCGCACACAGGAAATAGATCCAGGTGATCAGCAGAATCAAAGCCACCGGGATGTAGAAGGCTCCTAGGCTTGGACGCCACACCAGCCAGCAGCTGAAGAGAGACACAGGCAGTGGGTAAGGAGGGGCATGTCTGAGGTGGCTGGGTGGCTGGGGAGATAGGATGTGGTGAGTGGCAAGGCAGAGACTGGCTTAGGCAACATGCATGGGTTTGGGTTGGGTCACTGGCTGGGTGGGCCTGCAGGTGCCCCGGCCGTGGAGTAGAGGGCATCTGGTGTTGGGACAGATGGGTTTGGGGCAGGCAAACCATGGCGCTCACTAGGGGCTGTGGTCCCGGTAGTTGTGGATGTTGACCGCAGCTGTGATGCCACAAATAATGAGTGGGATGCCTCCGGCGATCAGATAGAACCTGGACAGGAATGGGGTTTGGGGGTCAGAGATGGTGGGGAACCAAGGGAGTTGGAACCAGATGCTCAGAAACCTTGACTTCGGGTCTCTGTCCCATCCTCTTTCCCCTTTAAATTCTCTCAGAATTTGTTGCGGGCTCTGTAGGTTCCCAGGGGACTTGACCATGACTGTTGCAAGGGACAGAGGCCAGAATTGCTCTCTCACCCGAAACAGTACAGAAGTCAGGGTGCCACTGTGGTTTGCAGGATCCCAGGGCCCAGGGCCCTAGCCTTGTTGTCATCCCTGAAAAGCTCTAAGGACACACCCACTCCCGTGGCCCTGGGCAACCTGGCACCACCCAAGGCTTTGCCTCTTTTCTCTTTGGAGAGTGCTCACCCAGGACCTTGGACCCGCCCTGCCTCCAGCCTGGGAAAACAGATGGTGCTGTCCTTCCCCTGGCCTGGCCTCGGAGCCCTTCACCCTTGCAAAGCTGACCACTGGAGGCAAGTACCGGAGCATGGGGCGGGGTGCGGGTGGAGCCAAGTCCCCTTCTTGTGGAGGGGGCGCTCTCCAGGTGAGCTCCTTGTGGAGGACACGGGCCTTCACGCCCATCCAGAGCAGTGTGGACAATGAAGAGTAGTGCAGAGTGATGCCCACCTGCAGGGTCAAGCCACAGATGCTGGGGGACCAGGCTGCTACTGCTGAAGCCACCCCAGAGCCCCAGTCCCCAGGATTATTCTCCCACTCCTCCCACAGTCCCACCCCCAGCTCCACCCGGACCCTCCAAAGGTTCTGCCCCTGCTGTCACCCTCCTTCCACCCCATGCTCCTCTTCCACTGGGGAGACTTTTCACAACCCTGCTGCTGGTGTCTGCCTTGTTCCTGACCTCTCCTCCACTGCAGATCCCCGCCCTCCACTTTGAAGACCCATCTCCTAGTTTCTCTGCTTCTTACCACCCCTATACCCATGGCTCCCACCCCCAGCAAGGCTGAACACAACAGTGGAGCTGGGGCCTATCAGCACGAGACATCATTTTTCCCCGTGCACCTCCCAACTCTGTGCCATCACTCATCTTGGAGCGCTCCCCACCCCCACCCTAGCCCCTTCTGCTTACTGCCTGGCAGACCATGTGGTAGTTGGTGAGTGTGATGCCTCCTGCAAAGACGGCGGAGGTCATGGCCATGTGGAAGCACAGGTTCAGCAGCATGTGCCAGCCCTTCCGGGACACGTGGATGGAGCTGCCCCAGAAACAGTCTTTTTAATTAATGGGCCACCCACCCAAGGTCGGGCCCATGCGGTCTCAAGGCCATTGGGAGAGCAAAGGGGGAAAGCAGATATCTGTGTGCAAAGCACGTTTGTGAATGTGATCAAGGCCCGAGGGCAGGGAGGGCTTAACCCTTTGAAAGAGCCTGCAAACATCACGGAGACCCACTTGGGGAAGGGACACTGGCCAGTACTCAGACCCGCAGCCTCCCCTCCGCATCTTCCCTTCCTTCAGGAGCTCCCACCTGTGGTTGAGGATGTAGGTGATGATGGTGGAAAAGAGGCAGAGCAGAAGCAGGGCCGTGCAGGGGTACACGACGGGATGCAGCCCTGCCCCAGAGCCCCCCACTGCCCTGGGGAAGGCAGTCAGCTCCTGGAAAAAGAGCAGGAAAGAGGAAGTATTAGGAAGCAAGGGGTAGGGGCCACCTCATGGAGTCCTGGCCAGTCCCCCAGACCATTTTTCTTCAAGCTCAGTCAGCTTTGGCCCCTCTTCCAACCAGGTGGGTAAACACTAAGTGCTGAGGCCGCACTCTTGGAAAGTCAGTGCCAGGTAGTGTTCGTCCTCTACCGCCAGCCAGTTCCACCCTCGTCTCTTGCCCCTCTGGGGACTTCTCTCAGCCTAAAAACCAGAGATGATGAAAGAGGGGGAGGTTTCTGTCTATAATCCAGGTGCATGCCTGCTCAGGATCTGGGAGAGTGGGGTGCGAAATGTGGTGAGGGAGAGGGACCTGGAGAGGAGTGAGCGAGGAGGGTGACCAGAAAGGAGAAATGTTCCCAGATTTCCGCCCCCCCCCCCCTTTAACAGTCTGGGTCTCAGAGAGCACAGACGTGAAGACCAGGCTGGGGAGTTCCAGATCCATCTCTCGGGATGAATGGAGGCAGGACCTGTCTCCTGAAAGATGAAAAGGTGTGGGGGAAGACCAGAGGGGCATTTCCCCATGAATTCCACAGTCATGAGGCCCGATGAGGTTGTTCTGCTTTCTGTAGTTCTCTGGGGGCCCCAGTGATCAGAATACCCCAACCCTCACCCCTACCCCATCCTCCCCCTCCAATTCCCCAGTCTCCGTCCACTCGAGCTCCCGCCCCCCATCCCACTCACCATGAGCACGGCCACATTGCCCAGGTGCTGGCAGTGCAGGGAGCTGACATTGGGCTGGCTGGAGCGGAGCTGGCAGCCCTCGGAGCTCCAACCCCCGGGGCCCCCAGGCCCATCCTGGCTCCACCAAGCTGCCACAGGCTCAGCCCCCTCAGCCCAATGCCGAAGCGAAATGGCCACTGGCTCGGTCAGGTTGCCCACACCGCAGCCACCTGCAGGGGAGAAGGAAGTCCGCCCAGGTAGAACAAGGCGGTGAGGAGGTGAGGCGGCTCATCCTACAGCAACAGCAAGACAGCAACGGCACAGCTGCACGAAACCCGTGGGTGGGGCAGGGTGTGGGCTGGGCTTGGGAGGTACCAGGGAGACCCAGGAATGAATCAAAAAGCACTGGGAGGTGACCCATTCTAAATGCCAAATGAGCTGTGGCTGGGGACAGGGAGAGAAAGGTAGAAGGTAATACTGAGGGAGAGGGAGGGAGAAAAAGGCGAAGAGAGAACCCTTTTGGAATTTGACAAATCTGGGATATAAATTCCAATGTCTTCCAGAGTTCTTCTCTAGCAATCCCTTCCTTGAGAGGATGTCTCTGTCCCTTATCCTCCTGGGAAATGATCAGGAGCCACTGTCCTCGTCCACCTCCCTCAGGGCCTTAGGGGACGCTGTGGGTGAAGGAAGGGCAGGTGGCAGGGGCCCCAGGCAGACACTTGGGAGCACTCCATGCAGCACAGGGGAGTTCAGTCCCTTACTGGTTCCTGCAAAGATGACAGGGGTGGCCACACCACGCCTCTTGCCAGGCCCAGCAGCTCCAGGGCGGGAGGTGTTGCCGTGGCTGCGGAAGAGGCGGCCATTTCGGAAGACCAGCAGTTGCAGGGTGCAGTCTGGGGGGACAGGGGGAGCCAGGGCAGCCGGAAGGGACGAGAACAGACTGGGCGGCAGCTGGATGGAGGCCAGGGCCACGCTGTTCTGGGGGGACATCGGAGTTCCTCAGAGACATCTGGGAACCCCTAGGACTCTGAGGCCTTCCAGTTTTCTCCTCCCCGCTCCCCTGAACCTCTTTTCTGGATCTGCTTCCACTCACCCCACCCACCCCCACCAGGCACCTGCACCAAAGCTCAACCACCCCCTCGGCCGTTCCCCAGTGCCCACCTTGATGTGGAAAGACGACAGAGAAATGCTGGGTCTCCCTGTGGTACAGCGGAAGCGGAGCTGCTGATCAGCCAGGGGCTCAGGCTCCGGGGAGGGGTTCTGGCCAGGGCCCCCGGGCCGCATGCCCGGCACCCCTGCCTCCCTTCTCTGGAAGGCTGTGCAGGTCAGCCCCACGTAGCCGTGTGGTTTGATGAGATAGGCCTCCAGTGCCACATTCCTTGAGTTCTAGGGACAGGGAGCTTGTCAGCCCCCTCCTCATCTGAGATACAACAGCTTTCTCTGGGCCTCCTGCCTGCCACTGCCCAGCCCCTCTCAGATTCACTCAGATTCACTCAGGCTGGGCACCCCTACACCTCAGTCCCGACTGGCTTCTCAAGGCCTGGCAGTGGCCACGGCACCCTCCTGAGACCCTTCCTCGCCTCACACCCTAGCTTGTACCTTGCTTGCCCCTTAGCAGGTACTAGTTCTGCCACCCTGGCCAAGCCGCAGAGCAGGGTCCCGTCCAACCTTACACCGCCCAGGGTACCTAGCGTGGGATCTTATATGGCCAAGATGCCCTGCGGCAGTTGTTAATCGGTTCACAGCCCACCACAGGCAATGTCACCCTCTTCTTAGGGAGCAGGAGTCTCCGTGACGCCTCATTGCATCACAGGGCTGTGGCCCTGCTTCCAAGCCTCCTCTTACTCATGCCTTGGGCTCCTTTTCCCCTTCCTCCCCTTTATTTCCGTTGGGCTAGCGTTACAGCTCCAGTTCCCCACCATGAAGTCTTGCACGACTCCTCCCTGTCATCAGCCCCCTTCCTCCCCTCTGCACTGCTGTGGACAACTCTGAATCGGATTCCACACACCGGTCAGACTCAGAATTCTTGCCAGCTGGGCCCATGGCAGGTGCATACTTGGAGGACTTGCTGCCCAAAGACAGGAGCATTTCCCTCCTGGCAGGCAAGGGCTGGCCCCAATTGCCTCTAAGTTCCCTCCCAGGGCTAGGCTCCCCAAGAAGCTCCCTCCCAGCTGACCCACATTACCACGGAGATGTGCTGGGCGTGGGGGCTGAGGGCAGCCCCCCCAATGCGCTCCAGGGCGCCCACAATGCCACTGCAGGCCTTGTCCTCACGCTGGGCCAGCCACAGCAGGTGCTCGTCCACCAGCATCAGATTGCTGGCCATGTCCACCATCACTTCCACCAGCTGGCAGGGGGCAGAGAGTCACTGAGGGCAGGAGCGGGGTCTGGGGCCTGGAGGCTGGGGCACAAGAGGCTTGAGCAAACGGGGACTGGTTTCCAGGGACCCCAGAAGTCAGGTTGAATCTCACCTCTTTGATCTGGTCAACGTAACCCAGAAATTTCTGGATCATCTGAGCCACATAGACAACATCCATCATGTCAGAGAAGCTGGCTGCCTCGGCTGTGTACACTCGCAGCTGGTGAGCCAGGGTCAGCGCGTTGGAGGCATTGATGGGCATCTGGGAAGATTGAAGGAAGAAAGGAGGAGATGGTCCAGTTCTGCTCCTTCTCCCCCAGAACTGCCCCTAGAGGGCCCCCTTGTCTGTGCTCATGCTCAGGGCCGCAGCGCCTGGGGAGAAGGATCTGGCCCACCAGCTGGGTCTAATCAAGACAGGAGGCACATGTAAGGAATGGACTCATCAGGACTCAGGGCCGCCCACTTCTAACACCACCGGCCTAAGGATAATGGGACAGCCTCACGCTGTCCTTGTCTTCCCCCTTCAGGCCACCCTGGCTGTGTTTGAGAATAAAGATGCTTGGGGTGACCCTGGAGGGATCTGAATGCCCTCGAAGGAGAAAAGCTAGCTGAGAGCCCCTCACTGCTCACGCCCACAGCAAGGAGGAGCAGCAGAGCCACAGCCATGAGGGGGGTCCCCTTCCCAGCCCCCAGAACCAGAGCTGACGGGTGTCCCCTGCCCCTCTCCTCTCCTGGCCTCACCAGCACGAAGGTGTAGAGCACCCGGGTGATGTCGTTGGTGTACAGACAATGGGAGTAGTCCCCTGGCTCCCAGCGGCCAGCTCGGTCACACCGGCGGGAGGCTCGGGTGCCTGGGGCACCCCCGCTCAGGGGCACCGAGGTGAAGGGGTACTGTAGGCAGGACTGGTAGGCTGTGATGCCAGCCAGAGTTCGAGGCCACCTGGGGGCAGACGTGGGAGGTTGCTGATCCCCCAGGCTCCTCAGAGCAAGGCTCCCTCCTCTGCCCTTAGACCTGGGATGATGAACCCCTTTAGGACCTGGGGGGTGGATTCAGAGAGAGAAAGTTCAGACTGGCCTTGGAGGGGCTCCTGAGCTCCACCTTCTCTCTGAGTCCAGGTTTGCTCAGACATGGAGCCCTGACTTCAAGCTCCTTACCCTTTCTGGGCCTGAGTGTTCTCAGCTGTCCATGGGGAGGATAGTACCTGCCCTTCCTCATGGAGACGCCCAGGGGTATATTAAAATCTGATGTTCCTTGTGGGTGAATTTCATAAACTATTAATGCAAGGAAACAAGACAAAGAAACAAACAAAACCCACCCAAACTTTTTGTTCTGCACAGCGCATGTCAGATGGGGTTTTATACAAAAAGATAAGGTCTCTGTGAAAACAACAGCGGGACAGTGGAGCTGGGGACTTAGAGCGGATGGGGAGGCCCGCCCCCGCCCCATGTTCTTCGACGACGACGCGCGGGGGGTGGGGTGGGGCGGCAGAAGGCACCGCACCTGAAGTCCCCGCGGTTGTTGGCGACTCGCTCAGCAGGGCAGTAGGAGGCGGAGGTCTCCAGCACCACAATCTCCACCTTCTTGCTGGCGTTGCCCTGCGCCGTGGACACGGAGCACTCCCACTCCCCTGACGCCCACACGCCGATGTGAGACAGGGTCAGCTCGCTGCGGGCAGGCGGCGGTGGGCTGGCTGCGGGGCACTCTCGCTGGCCGCGCCACCCTCCCTAAGCGCCCCCCCCCCACCCCCGGCCCCTGATTGAGGGCCTGCGGGCACGGCTTCAGGGTTCCGTCCTCTTTTATTATTATTATTATTTATTATTATTATTATTATTTAGATTTTTTCTTTATTTATCTGACAGAGGTCACAAGTAGGCAGAGAGGCAGGCAAAGAGAGAGGAGGAAGCAGGCTCCCTGCAGAGCAGAAAGCCCGATGTGGGGCTCGATCCCAGGACCCTGGGATCATGACCTGAGCCAAAGGCAGCGGCTTAACCCACTGAGCCACCCAGGTGCCCCGGGTTCCGTCCTCTTTAACGGAGAGGGATGCAAGCACACACTCCCTCAATTCCAACTGGCCTTATGGTACAGTCTCCCTGACTTTCCATTTCCCCACCTTTCTCACGGAGCTACTAAGACCTCCCCTGCAAGTCTATCGGAGAGACTCGGCCCCACAGTGGAGCTGAGAGTCACTGCACACATTGTGGAAGCGCCAGAGAAACCTCAGGTATCATCCTTGTTTTTTCCTACCAGGCGCTGAGTCTCTATCCCCTAGCCAGACCATTTACGACTCAGCCCAGGGTTTCCAGAAACACACCCACGCACTCTCGGGTACATGAGCGTGCTCTCCAGCCCCTGTCGGAGCAGGGCTCCTTTGGGGAGCTGGGCGATGGGCACGGTGCCCTCCCACACCCCCACCTTGGGCTGGGAAGGGGCAGGAGGGCTGGTACCTGGTGATGAAAGTGCAGTCGTGGATGAGGCTCTCTGCCAGGAGGATGCCCGCCTGCTCGTCGCCTTCCAGGGGGGCCCGGTTGTGGTACCAGCGGATGCGAGTGTCATTGCCCAGGTAGCTGGCGGAGCACTGGAAGGGCAGCCGGTCACCCTGGAACACGACTTGGCGCAGGGATGGGATGAGGTGGTGCGTGTGCAGCTCCAGGGCCCCTTCTGTGGGAGGAGACATGGGGGAGTGGCACCAGGCACCAGGGTGGGACAGGCCAGCCTGGGCAGGGCCAGGCCCCATCTGATGGGAGCTCCCCTTGAGCTGGGGAAGAAAGGGTGCAGGAGAAAGCCTCTGGAAGTGAGAGCACAAGAGAGGAACAGGTGGGCTTTGGATGAGCAGATCAAAGTGCTCCTTTCTAGGGCACACTTGTCACCCCAAGAGGGGGACCCGATGAAAACATAAGCAAAGCAGCTGCCCCCAAAGAAAGTCTAGGAGCACTGACAGCTGGAGAAGGAGCCCTGAGGGATCTGAGGGAGAGGAGGCATGCCCTGGAGAAGGTGCCCACCACCCCATAACACTTAAGGCAGAGGGAGCCTGGAACCAGCGGGGGCCCTTCTGGAGCGCTTCTGCACCAAGGGGCAGGTGTGCAGGGGGAGGCTGTGCTCACCGCAGCGCAGCTGGGCTTCCTGGAGGCCCCCCAGGGCCTGGGCGTGTAGGGCACTGGGGTAGGCACAGAGGGTGCGCTCGGAGAGCTGCAGGGAGCGATTCCGGGCCCAGGACAGCAGCCAGCGGAGGCGACAGTCACATGTCAGGTACTCAGTGCCAAGATCGCTGCAGAATGGGGAGAGGAGCCACAGAGTAGAGCAAGGGAGTGTGGATTCTGGGGGGTTGGGGGGATGGAGCCCTGGGAGAGACTGAGGCTGGAAGGGGCACATTCGGGGTAGTGTGCACCACCAGCCTAGCCCTAGTGGGAAGGCAAATATGGCGGTGTCAGCCGTCGCCCGTCCCACCTACTCATAAGGTAGGGCGCCGTGGTCATGATGCTCAGGTGTGTCCTTCCTGGACAGAGAAAGGATGTAGGGCTCTGAGTCCTTGGGCTGGGAACAGATACTCACACCACCTTAAGGGCTGGCAGCTCATCAAAGACCCCAGGTTGCACACTGGAGAAGATGTTTCCAGATATGTTTCTGTAGGGGATAGGCGAGAGGGAGCCAGGATTTTAGGGTCTTCCTGGGCCAGAGGAGGGAGTAGTGAGTGAAGGGAATGGGGGGGGGGGAGGCTATGAGGGTCTGGTGCTGCCTCCTTCCTCCCAACCTCTCCTTTGGGGTGAGCCGTCCCTCCCCCTCCTCCCCACTAATGGCCCCTCACTCACAGACGGAGAAGTCTGGGGAGGCCTTGGAAGGTCTCAGACGTCAGACAGCCAATCCGGTTGTTGGAGAGATCTCTAGGGGGACACACACGACGTCAGCAAGATGGCCACACAGGAGCACACGGACCCACTTGTGCGGAACACACGTGTGTGGCCGGGGCTTATGTGGGGATCAGGAAGAACAAGGAGATGGGCTTCAAGTGTCTCCCCCTTCTGCCCTCCCCCATACACTGTGTGGGGAGAGAGGTGCTGTGAGTGGGGAGACAAGAAGGAACAGTTGATCATGGGATCCAGGGGACCATCTCCAAGGATGGGGAGGGCTAGGAGGGCTTGGGAAGCCGGACATGCCACTCACAAACGCTTCAGCTCCCCCAGGCCCAGGAAGGCACCAGGCTGCACCGTGCTGATGACGTTGTTCCTCAGGTCCCTGTGGGAGGCAAGTGGGGGCCCTCACAGCTCTCCCGCTCTGGGGGCCTCACGCTCCGCTGGGACGGAGAAGCCTCATTTTTATCAGCAGTGTTGGCAACTGGATTTTCTTCTAAATGTCCTCAGCCCTCGTGAGGAGGTTGGATGAAGGACCTGACCTCTCACTTAGGTCTACTTGCCGCACCCCTTCCCCCCACTACCATCAAGGGGTGCTGGTCAAAAAGTTGTCAGGAAGAATAGAGAAGCCAAGAGATGGAACAGGAACCCCTGGGATGAGGAAGCAGAACATGGTGGAAACAAGGATTGGAGCCAGCACTGAACTAGGAGCCGGGAGGCCTTGGCCATGTTGTTCCAATCTGAGCCACCAAGGATCTCACAGGGGCTGCTATGAAAGCCATTTGAAAATGGGTGCTAGGGGCACCTGGGTGGCTCAATGGGTTAAAGCCTCTGCCTTCGGCTCAGATCATGATCCCAGGGGGCTGGGATCAAGCCCAGCATTGGGCTCTCTGCTCAGCGGGGAGCCTGCTTCCTTTCCACTCTCTGTCTGCCTCTCTGCCTACTTGTGATCTCTGTCAACTAAATAAATAAAATCTTTAAAAAAAAGAAAAGAAAATGGGTGCTAAAGTCTTTTTTTTTTTTTTTAAGTCTTTTGTAAATTACCATACAAAAGTAAGACCTTCTGGAGTCCGGCATTGGGGGGTGGTATTTCCACGTGTTGATCTCTCTATCCAACCAGTGAGGAGACACAGAATGAAGCTGATGACCACCTGGAGGCCCATCCCGGCCTCTGACTCCAGGGCAGAACTATAAATCCTCCCCACCCCCACGGTGGCCACTCATTCTTCAGATGGGGAAGGCAAGGCTGGGGACGGGTAGTAAAGCCTCGTTCACCGGCCTTCCCCCCAGGTCTCCCAGGAGCCTGCAGTGCTGAGGGAAGGTGGCAAGGGAAACAAAGTGTCTAGGTTGAGCTCCAGTAGGTCCAGACAGAAGGTGGTGCCCCTCCAGTGCTCCACGGGGCCAAGCCCCCCCCCCCCCCCACACACACCCAGGAATGAGGTGCAGGAGAGGCATCAGGCCAGCTTCTGTCCCAGCATCCTGGTGCTCAAAGCAACCACATGACCAGATAGCAGCCCTCCTCTCTTTCATCCTCAAGGTCCACCTGAGTCTCTCCTGAGCCCAACCAGGACGACTGCAGCCCCACAGGGCAATGCAGCAGGAAGCCTCACTGCTCAGCCAGCCCGCCTCCCCTCCTGGGACCCTGGGATGTTGGCTGCAGCCTCCTGGCTTGACTCTGCTCTCCACCTGGGGGCTTAGGAGGCAGAGCGCAGGGATGGGGGGCTCCTGAGTAACCAACCTGTTGCAAAGAGCCTGTACAGGAAAGAGGAGATTGACGGATATCTGTGGTCAACCTGTTTTCCAAGGCCCTGCGACCCTCCAGCCCAGGCTGGCACCCTGGGCAACTTGGCCTTGCCTGCTAAAGTCTCAGGGATATCTCTGGATCCTGGGCAGGAGGGGGTTAAGTAGCCACTCCCAGCTCTGGGAGAGGAAATGGGTGTCCAGGACAGGGAGGTGCCATCCCACCAGGGGGCCTGTTTTCGCACAGCCAGTCTCAGCTGGGGACAAAAACACCCTGAGAGAGAGAAATGAAACACCCTCATACCAAGGAGTTGGTCTCCATAACCCTGAGTCCCTTGAAAAGAAGCCAACAGAAGAGGCCAGCTCCCTAGAGAAGGGATGGCTTCCATACCCTGGCTCGCTGGTGGTGCACCACCAGCAGGGAATGTGCAAGAAGGAAGAACCTCGATGCTCATGCAGCATGGAGACTGGAGATGGACGGGGTTGGTGGGGGTTGGGGGGAAGCGCCCAGCCTGCTCTGGGTTGCCCCTCCCGCCAGCAGCCCCCTTTTGGTTCCCCACTCTCATAGCACCCTCCTCTGGTGCTGTTCCAGCATGTGCCCCCTGGCCCCGTTGGGGTCTGCACATTCTCAGGGCTCTGCCTCCCACCCCCACGCGGGGGAGGGCAGAGGGAAACACATTCCTCATTGTGTCACTTCCCTTCATGGGCTGCCAAGGGGCTGAGGCCGCAGCCCCCCGCCCCTTCCCTCTCCACTAGCTGTGTTTATTCTCATTTCCTCCCCGGCCCCCCTTGAGAACCCCCACCCCGCCTGCCCCACTGATGCTCTGCAGATGGGAGCAAGGCGGCCACTTGGGCCCCAGCCCCTTCCTGCCCTGGATTTCCTGCAGCCCAGAGCCACGCCGGGGCCCTCTGAGAGGGAAGCTGCCACTAAGCATTGGCATGCCTGCCCCCTTGCCTCCCGCCCACAAAGTGGCTTCAGGGGTGACCCAGGCAGTGCCCAGATGGGCCACTCCTGGAGTCTTCTCCTGAAGGATACAAGCCAGGGGCTGCTCACTGGGCTGAGCTCTCAAAGCCTGATGATGGGGTCCTGGTCCCTAAGGTAGGGGGAAGCTGGTCTGGGCTAAACCCTCCCTAGCAGCAGGAGAAAATGCTATCCTAGAGCCTGGATTTTTTTTTTCTTTTATTTTCTTCTTCTTCTTCTTCTTCTTTTTTTTTTTTTTTGACCAGTAAGGTCCCTATAGGTTGGTGCTTCTTGCTATGGACTCCTGTCTCAGAAAAATGCACTCTACCCAACACTGTGTCCATGATTTCAAGGGGCCTGTGGAACCCAGGAGATGCACCCCTGCCCTAGATTGTATAACCTGATCCCTTCACTTCTTTTTTTTTTTTTAAGATTTTAAAAAAAACTTTAAGGAAGTTCTGTACCCAGTGTGGGGCTCGAACTCACAGCTCCAAGATCAAGATCCACTACTTGGGCCATCCAGGTGCCCCAAGATCCCTCCATTTTTTAGGTGAGGTCATGAGGGCAAACAGATGTCTCAGTGATGTGGAATCTCTCCTCTTCTCCCTGTTCCCACAGAGCCCAGGTCTTGGAAGCTGGGAACGGTGTGGTGTGTGGACAGTGTCCCCTCCCCACCACCCCTCCCCCAACCCGGAGCAGGGTACCCTGACTCAAGGCCCCTCTCCCAGTATCTAGGACAGTGTGGAAGGGAGGGACTCTATGGCAGAAGTCGGGGCGGTGGCGGGGGGTGGGGGTGGGGGTGGTGTTGGGGGGTGTTGGGAGGGTGGCGGGGTGCGGGGGGGTGTTCCTGAGAGCAAATCACACCCTCCATCCTTCTTGGGAAAGCTGAGCTCAGGAAGCCGAGTGTAAGACGGAGTGTGTCAGCCCAAGATTAATAAAGTGTCCTTCATAAAGACCGAAAACTTCTGCTGTCTGAAGGACACCATCCAGAGAGTGAAAAGCAACCCAAGGAATGAGAGAAAATGTTTGCAAATCATATATCCAATAAGTGACTCCCATCTAGAATATACAAAGAACTCTTCCAACTCAATAATAAAAGGACAAACCAGCTTGGAAAAAAAAAAATGGGCAAAGGATGTCCATAAACATTTCTTCCAAGAGCAGATACAAATGATCAAACAACGCACGAAAAGATGGTAGACACCATTAGTCATCAGGGAAATGCAAAGTGAAACCACAGTGATATCCCCTCCCAGGCGCTAAGACAGTGATCAGAGAAAAACGGGCCACAGCACCAGTTAATGAGGGTGTGGAAAGACTGGACCCCTTCTCCATTACTGGTGTAAAATGGTGCAGCCACCATGAAAACCAGTTTGGCAGAGTTACCAAGGGACCCAGCATGCCCAGGGACATATCCAGGAGACACGAGGGAACAGGCGCACGAAAACCGGAACAGGAAGGGTCGCAGCCCCAACGTGGAAACTTCCCGAGTGCCTGTCACCTGATAATGCATTTGTGCTCTATTTGCACAACAGACTTTTATGGAATGAACTGCTGATCTGTGCTATAATCTGGATGGAGCTTGAAACCATTACGCTAAGTGAAAGAAGGCCAGTTATAAAAGATTACATAGGATGTGATTCCACTTAGATGAAATGTCCACAAGAGGCAAATCTATAGAGGCAGAGAGATTAGTGGTTGCTTAGGGCTGAGTAGAAGGGGGAGCGGGGAGTGGCTGCGGCCCATGCCCGGTTGCCTTCCGACATGATGAAAATGTTCTAAAATTAGACGGTGATGGCTGCAGGACTGTGTAAATACACTCGGAGCCGTCGAAGGGCACGCTCTAAGTGGGTGGACGTTCTGGGATGTTAATTCCATCCCACGAAAGCTGTTAAAGAGTTGAGTTTGCACACCAGAGTGAGCACGTGTGAGGGTGAGCCCCGTACCACGCCTGGACAGGGTGGGGTGGCCCCAAGTCGGCTCCCTCCAGCCCCCCCAGACCTCCCTGCTTGTGGGTTCAGAAACCAAATTATAGGTTTGGAGGCCGCAGAGCAGCTTTCCCTGGGCCCTCCAGGACTTCCAAGCCGGCCAGACCCCCGCGCAGGTACAGAGGGTATGGGAGAGGATGTGGCTGGAGAAAACTGAGATGGTCCTACCCCTGGCCGGGCCCCTCTTGTCTCCGATATCAGGTATTTATTCAGCAACAGGTATTTATTCAGTACGTACAGAAAGCCAGGCACTGGGGCTACAAGCGTGGACACAAGGTCTGTCCCCAAGCCCACAAGCCGCCCCTTCCCAGCCCCCGGCGGCTCCCAGCGTCAGCAGCCTCTCTGCTGCATTCTTCCCTAGTGCGAGCCGGGTGGGAAGGGGCTGAGGATGAGGCCGGGCCGCCGTGCTCACGGCCCCGCCCATAGATTAATGGAAACCACCTGGCGGGTGAGAAGCACTCCACCCCCAAAACCCCCCCCCCTTGCCATCATTCCCATGAGCATCTGCTTCTAATGAGTGCCCCAGCACCGCTGCATACCAGCCCCCGGGGCTCATTAATCTCATTAGGCAATGACAAATCATCCCCGGGCTGACCAGGCTCCCCTCACCAGGCCCTCTCCTCCAGGCATGCAAGGGCCTGGGGGGGGCTCGTGTCCGCACAGAGCCACTTGCTTGCTGGCATGCCCAGTCTCTCTCCCTTGGCCTATTCTGGGGGCTGTCTCTCCCGTGGCCCACTTGGTCCCCAGTCTGGGGGATTTCACTGTGACCGGGGCACCCTCGGAGCCCAGGAACGTCTTCGGGTGGCCCACTCCTTGTTGAATGTGCGCGGTGGGGGATGTGGGCGGAGATGGCCGCCACCAGATGGGTGGGCCATCGCAGAGTCCTTTTGGGACTCTGAATCCACGGTTCAGCTCCAGGACTGCCCCCTCCCCCTCCGGAGACTGAGGGAGCTCTGGGCAAATCCCATGCAACGAGGGGCTGCAATATAACATCTTCCAACTTCAAACCCTTCAGAGAAGGGAAGGGGAGAGGTATTTACCGAAAGCCCACGCCATCCCCATGACAGCCTGTCTGAGTCCCAATTGCTCCCTTTCCCAGGGGAGAAACCCTAGGCTTGGAGAGGCACCCAGAAAGACAATGACAGAGGCAGGATTCAATCCCAGGCCTCTTTGACTCTAAAGGGAGTTCTGTGCCCTTCATCGCCCACCCCATCTCCTCCACCTCAGAAGTCTTTCCTCTGGGGGACAGACAGGCTTGTCCATGCCTGGGGCTGGTGGGATATGGAGGGGAGGGCCCAGAGACAGGGTCTCACGCCCATCTGAACGATTCTGTACATGCCATGGGCTGGCCGTGAACCTCTTCTCAGCTGGACCCTGTCTCAGGTTTTCTTATCGGACCCGCATGGCCGATAGAGCCCCACAAGGTTGGCTCCCCTCTCCAGCCTCTCTGGAGCACCTGTCCTCCCCTGAGATCATCTCAGGCACATTCCTACACGGCGCCCTCTCTCTATCCCCTCTCAGCCTTGAGGCCCCTCCATGCATTAACTGGGACCAGGCTGACCTCCCCCACCACACACATTTAGATTTGACCCATTTTCAAAGACCAGAAGGGCGCTCAGCACAAGGAGGCAATGCTGGCTTTCTCTGTGGCCCAGACCTTCCATTTCAATTATTAGGCTAGGCCCCAACCCTCCCACGGGACTTGCCGCTCACAGACTGTGGGATGTTAGGCTGCCCTGGACTCAGCTGCCCAAGCCTGGGTGTCTGAGCCTGACAGGACAGAGGGATCAGTGTTTCCTGGCACCAACGGCACGCCAGGCCACAGCGTCTCATTTGTGATGAATAGGCCCACAGTCTCGGGGTCATCTGGTCCACCGGTTCCCAACCCCGGATAAGCATGAGAATCGTCTGCATACCTTGTAAAAAATTCCCAGGCCCCTGCCGACCTGATGAATTAGCATCTCTGGGAGGGGGGCACAGGGTCTCTCCCCATCCCATAGCAGGCCAGTGGTTTTGATGACTAGCTTTATGTGTCCGTTCAGCTGGCGACAGCACCTTGTAACCTAACCAAACACTAATGGAGGCATTACGGTGAAGGAATGTGTAAATGCAGCGGACCTCCACAAGCAGCTGACTTTAAATAAAGGAGATTACCTTACCTTGGAGAACATGGGTGGGCCTCACCCAAACAGGTGAAGGACTTAAGAGCCAAAACCTGAGGTTTCCAGGAGAAGAAATTCTGTCTGGAGACTAAAACATCATCTCCTGCCTAACTTCCCAGCCTGCTGGCCTGTCCTTCTACAGATTTTGGATTTGCCAGCTCCCATAATCACACAAACCCATTTCCTTAAAATAAATTTCTTTATAAAGAACTAATATAAAATAATTTCCTTGTGTCTTTATATAAAGATTCACACACACATGTCTCCTATTGGTTTTCCTTCTTTGGAGAACCTGACTGATACAGTGGTGATCAACCAGGCTGGAGATCCTGCACTCCTCCCGTCTGAATCCCTCCAGATTCTTCCCTCCCTTAGACCTTGGGCTCAATCATCTGTCAATGAGGCCTTCTTTGACCTCTCTACACAGCAAGGAACAGCACCCTCTGCTCCTCATAGCAACCTCTCTCTACCGCCATTGCCTTCTCTCCCCCTTACCCTGCTTTGTTTTTCTTTGTAGACTTATCTCCTGGTACACATTTATTTGCTATAACTTACTGTGGAGGGTAAGTTCCCTGAGGGCAGGTGCTGGGTCTGTTGTGTTCACTCCCAATGCCTAGAACAGAGCTCTGCACCCAAAAGGGGCTCGGTAAATATCTCTGGAATGAAGGCCTTGGAGGATCCCTAAAAGAGCGGGGCTTACCCTCAATATTCTGAATTCTCATCTGGCTCCTGCCCCGTGCACCTGCCACGGCATGTGATTTAGCTCTTAGTCATTATTCCTTGACCACACTCTCATTTTTCTCTGATTGCCTCCCAGGCTTTGGAAGCACATGCTGGGCACTGACTTAGGTCCCCGCTGCTGGCAAGATTCAGTAATGGGCACGGGTGGGAAGGAAAGGACCTGGAAGTTGACCCTCATTGAGACTAGAGGAGGAGAAGTGGGGAGACCTGGTGGGTATTGGATGGATAAAGCGAGAGGGTAAAGCTGGGAAGAGGTCAGTGGGACCCCAAGAGGCTCAGAGCCATCTCGTTCGTGGTAGTGAGAAAGGACAGCGAGTCTGGGCGGTGACAGGCTCTGGTGGGGCTGGGCAAAGGCGTGGGGGCAGCTACAGTCTGTCATCCTGCAAAGATCCCTGGAGAGAGCGTGTGGCTTCCTGCCACTCAGCCCTCGGAGACCAGGCTTGGCCTGAGTGCAGGAATCAGAGCTCCCACAGGCCTAACCGCTTGTGGGGGATAAAAACTTTCCCGAGCTGCTGGTGGCCAAGGAGACTTTGTAAGAGCAGCTTGGGGGCGGCCCTTTCTCCCCATCTGGACCACCAGCTCTGTGAGCGGCAAGGCAGTTGGACGAGGGACCTGGTCACGGAGCTGGGTGCACGCACCACTGTCAACATCCCGACACCCCCCCCCCCCAGCCCAGCACACCCCAGAGCAAAGACAGCACACTCTTCCTTTCCACCCCAAACATGGGTTTCCACACCGCCACAAAGCCAGCCAGGCCACTGAGCTCTCCTCCCGGCGCTGGAGTGTGTGGACAGGTTTTCCCTTCCCCTGTGAGTGGGCTGTAATGGAGACGACCTCACAAGACTGCTGTCACGGCTGAAGACCTACAGTCCATGTCACGGACAGACCGCCTCCCAGTTAGCCTCCAACTGTCCAGCCCTCCCCGCTCAGTGCTGTCCCTCCTTCGGGTTTCGTGGAAACCCCGACCTACTCAATTCTAGCACACGTGGCATTGATGGTCTCCGCTAGACCGTGAGCTTGGGCTCTTTGAGGGCAGACTTCCACCTCATTTTTCTGTATCCCCCATCACACCAGATCCACGCCTGGCAGGCAAAATGGCAGACGGGGTGGGGGGGGGCGGAGGCGGGCAGCAGGAGGCTTGCTGAAAGATTTGGGAACCCTCAGGATGGGAGCAGAGGTAGGAGACAGGGCAGGGGAGAAAGCAAAGATCAGGCTCTGGAGGGACAGAGGCTCAGGTCTCCTGCGGAGGAGACAGGACCCAAGGGTGGATTCTGGAGCAGGCCAGTCGAACAGGGAACTGAGGGGTTGGTTTGGTCCCCTCCTTCAGCAGGTTAAGTTACTTGCCCTCAACTCTGGGGAAAAAGCCCCTTCTGGCCAGCAGAGCCCTTGAAGTCCTGAGCCTAGTGCCAGCCCACCTGGGCCCATAGGGATGCAGCCCCAAAGCACGGCAGGTTGGGTGGGGGCCCTGTGGATGGGATCCACTTTCCCGACCCTTAGCCCAGGGCACTAGCCCCACGGGGCTTTGTTTGTTGATTTGTTTGGGGATGGGGTTGGGGAGGAGGAAAGAGGCCTCAGTCACACCCAATCATCCTCAGCCCTTTATGCTGGGCCCCCAGCTGGAGCAGGGAGGTGGCATCTGGCCAGCTAAGGGGCTCAGCTCTCACAGCTAAGTGCTCATTAAAGAGCGTTAATGAACTTCCCTGAGCCCCATCATTGCCTAGACCAGCCAGGTTTCCCTGTACTTCTCACTGCTGTCACTGGGGAAGGAGCTGGTCCCTCTCTCTGTAGCCTCCACCTGGTGGTCAAGTCCTGGGCAGGGCTCCTGTGGGTCTGACTCTGGGCCTCACTTAGCCAGCAGGGTCTGGGGTTGAGGGGCTCCCCTCGGCACCCAGGGGTCCTCACCCGGCCTGGACTGACTTCCTGCCCATGACCACCAGCCCCCGACTTTGCCCCCCTTTGCCCCAGCACTTACAGCTTCTCCAGCAGGGACAGTCCCAAGAAGGATCCGTTCCGGAGCGCAGTAATCTTGTTGTTGCTCAGGAGCCTGAAGGAACAGGGAAAACACAGGCAGGAGAACATGCTGTTACAAGCCAGAAAGTGTGGCTGGAGAGGGGGTTCGGTTTCCTCAGTACAATCATGTTCTTTTCTGTATCAGTGGCGCCCCCTGAGGTTGTGCGAAGCAGGAGCCCCACCCTCCGCTCACGATTACAGGAAAGAGCCAGTGAATGGTTCAGGCAGCCTGGATAGCCCACTGAGCCCCTAACCAGACATTTCACCTGCCCTGGGTTCCCCCATGGCCTGGATCTGACTTAGGGCTCTGTAGGCAAGCAGACTGAGCAGGGGTCCAGGTGCAATGCCCCCTTTACACCTTGGACCCACTGGCCTGAGCCACAGCACCCTCCTCCTGCCCCCTGGGAGGGGGCAGCCCCATATCCTGAGGAGAGTGGGAGAATGGCCCGAATTGGGTCAGAGCTCTGCCAGGAGGAACAGGAGGCCGGGCAGGTGGGAGGAGCTGTCCTCCCTTGGGCCCCACTCTGTGAGCAGAGGACTTCACAGAAGGGGACTCTTCCCAGCCCTCAAAGGCCCTGGCTCAGAGAGACTGAGCACCCTTGCCTCCCCAAGCCTGTCCACGGCCTTGACAGAAAACTGAGACAGCCCGGGGCCTGGTAGAGGAGGCCCAGGCCTCAGCCTTTGCCTCTGCCCACTCTGAGGTTCTGTTTATTTATTTGTATTTAAAAGGGGGAGGAAAGAGGCCCCAAGCTACTGACTAAACCCACTCTGCCCACCCACTTAGCCTTTCTCTGCCAGACTCCCTCCCTGGGAGGAGGAAGTTCCATACCAGCCAAAGGGCTCATCCTTTGAGTTAATTGCTTATTAAAACACTTTAATGAGCCTCCCAGCCCAAACTCTTGCCTGCTCTGGGCCGAGACAAAGGGTTTCACTTCTTTGCTCTTATTGGTGGACATGGGAGGGTCAGAGGTACAGGTCTGGAAACTCCTCTCGACTGGGCAGCCTCTGGGATGCACAGTAAAGGAGATCTCAAGTGCGGGGTGGGGACAAGGCATGCGAGCAGCTCTGTCCCCAAGCTGACTGGTGAATTCAAGGTGAATGGATCAAGACAGGCGGTGAGACGACCCTAGACATCTGACGTTCCAACCAGTCCATCTTCAGGAAGCTCTTGGAGAACATACAATAGCCAGGATGGAGGCAAGAGTGGAAGGGGGGCTTCCTCCCTTCTAGGCTTTCCAAACAGACCCCTCCTACCTATCTGGTCCCCACCTAACTGTCCCTCCAACACTGACACTTCCTAGTAGCACCTGAAGAGTGACTGTGTGAAGGGGATGTGGGGGTGATGTTGGGTTTCCAAATGGCACATTCTCTCTCTCTCTCTCTCTCACTCACACACACACACACACACACTTACACACAATCTTGACATTTCCAAAGGTTCATCACAGTTGCCATTACATGAGTCATTAGAACTCACATGGCCCCCTTTATTCCCATTTTACGGATTAGGAGAATTTTTTTTTTTTTTTTTTTTTTCGGATTAGGAGAATTTTAATTGGCATTATCCATGGTGGTAAATCCTAAATCATCATGTCAGTTCTCAGGGCCTCTAATGGTCTCATTCAGGCCCTGGGGTGGGGGAGGGGGGCTGCGGTGGCCCCCTCAGTGGGGACAGGCTCCTGACAGTGTGACTTTTCAATCAAAGCCTGCCTCACCTCAGCTCTGCTTCAGCTCCTTCATATACCCGAGGAGTTTGAGGCTCAGAGGTGGCATTAAATGTCAAAGGGGGTGAAAGGACCCCTCAGGATTTTGAGTAACATCAGAGAGGTGTCCTGAAGGGTCAGGAAGAAAGGTGGAGAAATGGCATGTATTTCAACCTTCCCCGTGCCCCGGTCCCAAGGGTCTCTCCCAGGGCCTGTCCCCTTCTTGGTTTGTGGGGATGAGGCTGGGGGAACAGGGGAGGGAGAAGGTATGGAAGGAGAGAGGGACAGGGCTGCCAGATGATCACAGCGCGCGCACACACACACACGCACGCACACGCACACGCACACACACACGCATGCAGGAGGAAGCCAGAGAATATTACTTCTCAAACCTGATTACACACCTGCGAAAGGGAGGGAAAAGTATCTTACTTCCTGAGAATATGTCTGAGGATTCTAGTGTGAGAAACACTGACTTAAGAAATAAAAATCTTATACTAGGAAAATACCTTCTGGTAAATAATCATCTCAAAATTACCTGCAAAATATTTTTGTTTAAAGATTATTGAATGGAGGGGTGTCTGGGTGGCTCAGTGAGGTAAGTGTTGGCCTTTGGCTCAGGTCATGATCCAGGGGTCCTGGGATAGAGACTTGCATGGGGAGGGCGCTCAGTGGGGGGTCTACTGCTTCCACTCCCTCCACCCTTCCCCCCTGCTTACCTGCTCCCTCTCCTGCTGTTTCCCTCTCTCAAATAAATAAATAAAATCTTTAATTTTTAAAAAATAGATCATTGAATTGAAAACAGAAAATTTTTAAAAATCCTCCAAAACCCAAACCTCTGAGATTAAAACCTGGGATCCTAACTTGAGAATCCTGTCCACACAGGTCTAAAAGTGGTGTTGGGGTACACCCCACATTCTTCAGACTCTTCAGCCTTTAACCCTTGAACATCTTTTGCATACCCCTAAATTCTTAACCCAGAGCTGGTCAGTGGACGTACGATGATGTGAGGTGAGTATATAATTTCAAATGTTTGGGTAGTCATATTTTTTAAAGTTAAAAAATTAATTCTAATCATGTATTTTAGTTAACCCAATGTATTGAAGTTCTAATTTCAATATGTAATCAATATGTGAAATGATAAATCACAGTTTCCTTTTCCTTTTTTTCAGTACGGAACCTTTGGGATCTGTGTGTGTTCTACTGTTCCAGCACATCTCAGTTCAGACCAGCCATGTGTCAGGTGCTCAAGAGCCCCATGTGGCTAGTGGCTTAACCCTCACCTAGTTTCCTTGTGGTCCCTGGCTCCCCAGGAGGAAGTCTGGGTTGCTTGTTGGATAGGAGGCAATCAGGGTAGGGTGTGTGTGTGTGTGTGTGAGAGAGAGAGAGAGAGAGCGCAGCACACAGGGTTGGGGACCTGCTCCTGATGGCAGGTGAAGATTAGCCTTTTGCCCAGAACAAGGAACAACTCATCTCTTGGTGTCCTATCCCCGTCTGGCAGCACCCCCTCTCCCTCAACAAAGTAGCCACTTTTGTACTGGGGAGAAGCAAGGCGTCAGCTGCAGCCCACATTTCTAGCTTGACTAACCCTGTGCAAACCCCAGTCCATCAAGTCTGGAAAGGAGATACTTCTCTGTGGCAGAGAAAAAGTCCTTGATCCCCAACTCTCTCTAAGCCATTCGCAAAAGCAGGGACACCAGGCAAATACCCGTTCGTTCTTCTCCTCTTAATGGCCCCCCCTTCTTCCACATTTCCAACTCCTGGACAAACTTCAGGCAGATATTTCTATGCTCCCAGCCCCCCAAAACCCAGAATTGGATCTTTCGGCCTTTACAACGTAGATGGGGCTGAAGAAATTTTTGCTTGAGACCCAGACTGGTCAGAGAATGGCTTCAATTGTGCCAGTGGGTTCCTCTGGCACAATTCAGCTCTGGGAGCTGCCCCTTGTGGGTCTGGGGGTGGGGAGGGCAATGATTTGGGGCAGGAAGTGCTTGGGTCTGGCGTTGTTTGGGGTAGGTAGGAAGCTGGCAGTTACTGGGAGTAGAGGGAAACATACACAGGGCCTCGTCCAATGGAAGAAAAATGTTCCCACCATGCTAGGCTGTCACATGGGACAGAAGCTGGCAGGGTGGCCTCAACCATGGGGCGGGAAGGAGGGAGCCTTCACCCTATGGTTCTGTCCAGCTTCGCAGACATAGTGCCAGCTTGGCCCCCTCCGAACTGCCCTGCCACCCCGACTGGACAGCTGCTTCCTAGGTTGGCACCAACCCCTTGCCCTGCAACAGCACAGGGAGCCTGCCAGGTGGATTTCCTTCCCAACCACGCCAGCCTCTCCGACCTCTGGCTCCCCCAGCCCGGCATCTCCAGCATTCTTCCCTCCCTCCCTGCCTACCACTCCAACAGCATCAGATTTTCACAGGGAGGGGGGCAGGTCCCTGGAGTCCCCTGTTCTCTAACCCTTGAGTCTGAAATCAGGCCAAGGAGAGGGGGCACACTGAGTCCATTCCAGAACTCTCTCCCAGCTAGGGTCCTATTTTAGGGAAGAGAAGCAAGCAAGCAGAGTGACCACTAATGAGGCTGGAGGCCAAGGGAGCGAGTGGCTGGCGTCTATAGAGAGGCCCTGTGGCCTCTGGGCAGCCACAGGAACTCACCAGATCCCAGCCCCACATCAGAGATGACCCTGCACCGGTCATGTGGGCACTACTCCGTGGGACATGGGGCCAACGCATGCCTGAACCAAACTGTTCTCTCAAGTGCTGGAAGACTCACGCATGTCATGCCCCACCACCGCCCCCAACACACACATTCTGCTGTAACACACACAGATCCAAGGACCTCACGCCTGGACACTTGGGGATGCAGCTTCTGCAGGGAATCTGAGCCTGGAGTTCAGGGCATCGCCAGGGCCCTCTGGGCTCAGAAGGACCCGTCTCTAACATCTGTTGCTGGCACCTTAGTGGTGCCTTAGGGAGACCATGAGTGGGGGGTCTCAGGCCCACAGCCACTCTGAACCAGCCCGTGAAAGTGGACTCCCAGCCCTTCCTGCAGGCATAATGCCCACGGCCTCTGAGCATTTCCAGGGCCCGTAAACATGTCTGAAACCTACAAAAATCTTCACTGCTTATGAAATAGGAATGCTGTATAATTGCGATGAACACTTAAGTACATAACAACCAAATTTCAAGCTATGTCAATGAGCAAGAACTGTTTCACTTCATGAAGGAGGTGGGTGCATTCCTGTGTGCTTGATATGACAGTAAGGGTCTCCAAAAAGGAAACTGCCTCTAGTCCACAGGCCCCGCCCTGACGCACAGCCTCCGGCTAAAGGCTGCCCTCCTGTGGCTTCCCTTCCTTTCCGGTCTGCCCTTCACATCCATTTAGCCTGATCCCCAGTGATCCCCAGGGTGGAGAGGACACACAGCACAGTGCTCCCCAACTTCCTCAACATCTCTTCCCTTGGCTGGAAGCCTGTCCGCACAGCCCTGAATACCTGTATTGAAGGAGACCAGGTAGGACCTTCCTTTCCTTCCCCATGCTATGGGGGCTGTGTCTGGATATGGCCTCTGACCTCAGCCTTGAAGCTGAACTGTCCAGGCAGGGCCTGAGGTCAAGGTCAGGAAAGAAAATAGTCTTGGAATGGCTCCTATGCATGGAGCCTTCTTGTCTTCTTTTTTCTAACCTAAGCTCTCTACAAGGGCACCCCAGCTTGGTTGTGAGGAGGCAGGACCAAGAAATCGGGGCTGAGATGGGGAGGACTAATCTTAGGGAGTCTGCAGCCTGAGAAGAGGGGCTTGGGGTATTGGTGGTCGGAGGCTGGTGTGCCTTGCTAGAGATCTGGGGTCCCAGCACCCTAGCTTGAGTGCACGGAATCAAGTCTGCTGCGATCATTCATGCCTAGGTACTCATTCAATCTTCAAGTCTACACTAATGCCTATTGTGTGCTCGGCCCTGTGCGACACAATGGTACTACAGACATCAATGAGACGTGGGGTCTACAATCCTCCATTCATGGAAGGTGGAGGGACATGTGTCAGACCGGATGGAATGTTTGTGTGTATATGTCCACTTGATTCAAGGAAGCTGGGAAGTTACTCCCAATCCGCCCTAAGTGCTTCTCCAAACATGGCCTAAAATCTCAGGCCAGGTGGAGTCACGATTTTGGGTGAAGAAAGTGGATTTCTTTTCAAATCCAAATAAACCTGAAAGGATCCATTTGTTATCAGTCTTTTCTTTTCTTTTTTGAGAAAGAGAGAGAGAGAGAGATCACGAGCAGGGGAGAAGGGCAGAGAGAAAAGTAGATGCTTAACCGAGCCACCCAGGTGCCTGTTATTAGTCTTTTACACTCAAGTATAAATTAGTCCTTTAATCTTTGCACCACAGAATTCTCCCTTGGGAGCCCTGAGGCGCTGATCCTGTCCTGCTTTGTGAGCCTGTATCGTCTCCATGATGAGATGAGACCTATGGCCCCTGAGGTCAGACACCAGCTCCCTCACCTCCTGGCGCTGGTGCAGCAGAACAAAGGGACCAGGGACCAGTATCTGGAGGCACAGAGCCCCAGGCAAGGTGGAGGTGGTCCAGGACAGGGCTCATGCTGAACCCTGGCTTTCTCATGTCATAGAGCAGTTTCCTCCTCCCTCTACTCCCCTGCACCTACTCTGTTGCCCCTGCTCTGCCCCCTGCCTGGTCAGTCAGTCTTGGCAGAGCTCAGTCCTGACAGCATGGAAACAGCACCCTTGCCTCCACAGTACAGCCCTCCTGAAACTTCCCCTGCCCCCTGCGGGTGTGGTCCTGAAGTTGTGGTGCAAGAGAGGGAGAGAAGCACTAGGACGATCTTTAGAAACCACATGCCCTGGGTCCCTCGGATTCTGAATACTCTGTGCAGACATTTTGTCAGAGATCCCCTAAATACACACGTGTTTATTAGGTTATCTGCCCCTTTTCCCTGGCTTATGTGTCCATATGGAGGAAGAAGATCACTATCTCCCCTGCTCCGTCCCCAGGGATGAGGTCATCATGGGAAGAGACTGACCCGGGACCAAGAGCCGTGGGGTCTGGCTAGTTGCTGTGTGATCTTGAGCAGGTCAACCCCTCTCTGGAGGTTTCTTCTTAGTAAAAGAAGGGTCTGGACCGAAAACTCCCACTCCTTATATTTGATGGCTTTTCCCATCCTGGATACTGGGTCTCCTGGAGGCTGAAGTCTAAAGTTTCTGCCTCACCAC
>NC_081574.1:33497462-33506540 GCF_022355385.1 Mustela nigripes | reverse complement strand
GGGGCTCTCAGACTTTCCCTTCCCTTTCCAGCTGGGAGATGTCTGGCCCCTCAAGTTCAGGCTGGAACTCCTCCTCAGTCCTCTCTCCGCCCCATTCGCCGCTCCTCAGTGACAGACTGGTTCCCCTGCCCCTCACCTGCTCTCATCCATCTTGCACACCCCTTCCCTCCCCTCTCCCATGGTCCCTCCCCACTCCCAGGGCTAAGGAAGCTGGGTCCTGGGAGGTTGCCCGAGTTAGCTACACTCCACCGTTTCTCTGCTCCCCCACCCCCATTACCCAGTCCTAAAAGCAAAGGAATGTTCTGGAGTTTGGGAAGGATGGGGGCCCGCCAGAGGAGGGAGGAAGGGGAGGAGGCAGCTTTGTCCTGTCAGTGTCTGAGCTCTAAATAGAACAGAGCGCTGGGCTGGGGGAATGAAAATAAACAGCCCCTCCAAGCCGCCCCTTCCGAGCCCTTACCGGACTTTCCTTCTAGTTCCTCAGCCCAGTGCCATTTCCCTCTCCTCTTCTCCCCTGCTCTCCTGGTGGGCTGTGGGGGCAGGGACCTCTAGCTCAGGGTCACAAAGGAGTGAGGAGGACTGGTCCAGGCTGTGTGGCACTGGGGAGCTCATCGCCCCTCTCTGGGATCTGGTGAGGAGAGCCCACCGGAGGGAAGGACATGGAGCAACTCCGAGGTGGTTGGAACTTCTCCTTCAGGAAAGCATTCTTATCCCAATGATTTCTCCTGTGGCATAAGCTTGGAAACTCTCTCCCTTTAAAAATATGACCCCCAATTTAAGGGTCAATTTATGGTCAGGTTCAAATTACACTGGTTTGTCTGTGCCTTTGGGGGAAATTCTCAGACTCACCCCCCCAGGGCTAGGGATTGCCCACCACCCCCTCCCCCCACCAAGGAAGGTAATCCAGGGGAGAGTTGGTGGGAGTCGGTGGGAAGGGACCTCCTTGGGGATCAGAAGTGGCTGGGTTCATGCACATGTTCTGAGTAATTCAGGCCAAATTACCCATTCTGGGTCCTGGAACCACTGGGATGCTGAATTATAGGGGTTGTCTTTGGAGTTCAGTGTGGTGGCCTCTCCAGTCTCTTTGGCGCAATGAGGACTCAACCAGTAAACCCCAGAGGGCTCTGATCTCTGCCCAGAGCTTGCCCTGAGATGGGACCACGGACCCTGACATCCTGCACATGAGGGAGCCCAAAGGGTCCCCAGGAGCTCTGGGAAGGGGCTGGCTGCTGCCAGCTTCTCCTGCACATAGTTGCGAAGTCCAAGGGGACCGTGGATTTTTTCTGGGCTCCTCGTTCAGGCAGGCGCAGGCGGGGTGAGGAGTCCCCACTGGGCGTGCTGCAGCTGAGCCCCAGCCTCGGGAGGGTAAGGCGGTGTGCCCCAGTCTCCCAGCTGCCTCCCACCTTCCATCCTCAGCCTCTTCCCTCTTTTCTTTCCTTCTTTTGCTCCGCTCTCTCCCCCTCCCCCTCCTCTCCTGCACAAAAGCTCTCTGTACACAGCCACTTCCTCTGGCTGCTGTCTCTGAGCCCAGACCTTATGAGAACCATATGGGGGAAAGAGGGTGGAAGAGAAGGGGGTGGGGAAGCTGGCAAGGACCCGCCCCTCCAGCCAGCATCTTTCCACTCCCCTCAGGCTATGTGCAAGGCAGTTGGCACACTTTGCCCCCAACTCCCCTAACTGGATCCTGGCAGCTGGGGTGAGGGGCACTGAGGGGAGGGGCCAGTCCAGAGGGAGATCTGTGTTCGAGAACCAGTTTTTCTGAGGCTAGAGCAAGCACAGGGGCAGTGAAAGAGCCTCACCTTCACCCCATGCTGTCTCTAGAGACCCTCAAACCCCAGCGAAAGGATCTGGCCACCACTAGCTGCATCTGAATGGCAATCGCCCCTTCTCCCCTGTGTGGGCTGCTGATGTGGTGGGCAGCTCCTGCCCCAGAAAGGAGAGGCGAAGCGGACAAGGGTTTGTGGGTTCTGGGAGAATCCAGAATGACCTGTACCTTGCCTGCCTCCTCTCCACCCAGCCTGGGAATGTTCCCTGGTCAAAAGGGCCTTGGTTCTGCTGGGAAGGAACTGGGTTTTTTAAAAAGTGGCTTTGTGTCCCTTGGGTCCCAAGTCCAGCCAGGTGAACAGCAAGTCCCTCACCCAAGAGAAGTGTAAGATAACCCAACCAGCTGCTCCTGGCGTCATCTAGGGTCAGGACACCAGGCCCTCCCCTCCTGGCCTCAGTTTGCTCAGCCCTAAGACCAAGACGCAGGGGCTGGATTTGCTGATCTGTGAGGGCCTTTTCAGTGCAGCTGGTCTAGGAATTTACGACCCTGGCTGGGATCCTCTGAGAGGCTGCTGGGATGTCCCAGAAGGTCCTTGTAGGCGATTTCCTTTTGGAGTTACCTATTATCAGTCCTTTCCTAGAATTCCTTATTATCCCCCTCCCTCTTCCTCTCACTCCCAGAGCAGAGAAGCAGAAGGGGAGCCCCATCAGCTGCTGTCCAGGGATGGGTGGGGGGTTCACAGGGGTCTTCATCTCCCTCCCGTACCTAGGCTCTCCCCAAAATTCACCATCTCCTATGAGACCTTTCCCCTTGGGGGTGAGTCAGAAAGCCCCCTGCTCTGGACAGGAGCATGGACTGCAGACCCCCCTCAGCTGCAGGACTGCAGACCGAGCTGAGGGGTGGGACAGATGGATCAGGAAGGGAGCCAAGAGTTCTGCTTTCCTGGAAAACTGCGAATGAAGATCCATTAGAAGGGGGAAAAGCAAAGAGTGGGGAGAGGGGGCACAAAGTCTACAAAAAGGCAGAAAGTGGGATAATAGGGTGGAAGGGCTTTCAGGGCAGTAAACAGGACTAGTTACGGAATTGCCCCAGAACTGCCTGGAAGCTTTCTCTGAGCAGAGACAAGAGGCTCCTTGCAGACAGGCACCTTTTCTAGCACTTCTTGGCCTGAGGAGTCCCAGCACTGGAGCCTACCAGGCTTTCCAAGGTGGAGTCCTGGGTCCCTGAGGACCCAAGCGAGCAGGGTGGGGTGTGAAGGGGACTGGGACTGGGTGGCCCATGCCGGAGGAAAAGAGGGGAGGAGGAAGGAGATAAAGCCAGGGGGTGCAAAAATTGATCTGTGAAAGTTCTGTTGTTTCCACCAGGTGACAGACAAAAAGATGGCACGGGGAAATCTGTGTAGAAACACAAAGAGTAAGGAGGAGGCGTCTGGGAAGGTGTGGAGAAAGTTCTCAAACTCCTGGCCTCCTGTTTTGCTGCCAGGCTGAAGTCCCTTCCTAGCATGTCTCTTCCTTCTTCCCTCAAGAGGCATGCTGGGTAGGGATGGGTACGCTGGAGGGGCTGAGCCCTGGGGAAAGAACCGGGGCCCAGCAATCAGGGTCAGTTTAGGTGGAGCCTGGAGGGAGCCCAAGAAATATGTCTGTGGCTGGGATTCAGGCATACTCCAGGCTGAGGGGCCAGCGGGCTCTCCGAAGCTTCTAGGGCCCTCCCTACTGTTGCTGTCGGGATGCCCAGCTAGGCTGCAGGGGCGTAGCGGGGTGCTGGTGGTGGTAAGGTGTTGGCTGTTCCTTTGGAAGGTATCTTAACCCAGCTGGGTGAGAGGCCTGGGACAAAGAAGGGGCCCTTCCTCTGGGAGCAGTTTGGGTTGGGAAGGTGATCTAGCATTTGTGTTTGCTGACACCCTGTCACAGTATATTCTCGCCAAGGGTTGGCTGTGCTCACTCCTTGGAGTGGCGTCGATGGGAATTAGCTATGGCTGGAAAGCATTAGTTACCAAATCATTCTAAGATGTACTGCAAAACCACCTTTTAATGTTTTCCTCCTCTTTTCTGTCTTCAGTATGTGTGGATTCCTTAATCCCAACAAGCAGACACACAGAGAGATGGTGTCCCACATATGTGTGTGAGTACAACCACAAGATCGAGTAGACACACACACACACACACACACACACACACACACACACACACACCCCTCTCTTGAACCAAGTTATCATGGCCCAGCAGGGGCTCACAGAGACAGGGGCCCAACCATTCCACACAGCAAGCATATTTCTCCTCCAAATCTAAGTGCGCTGGGGAATGTACGGGCCTTTCTGGACCCTTCAACACCAGTGGACAATCAAAGAGACCAGGGCTGAGCCCCCCTAGCTGCCTTCCCAGGCCACCACCATATCCCAGAGCTGCTGCTGGGACGTGGGAGAGAGCAGACACATTGCCTCCACCCCCCTAATGCACACACATACACTCAGCGTGTCTGCACACACACACACACACACACACACACACACACACTCACACACCCCAGCTGGGGAAAATGCAGGCCAGGCCGCCAACGTCAGAGGCTGACCAGTCGTGTCCTGTCAGGAAGCCGGCAGCCTCTGAACTCACCCAACCAGAGGCATGACTGTATTGTTCTGGACACAATCAGGATAGACTGTGAGCCAGCCCCAAGTCTGGGCAAGGGGCAGTGGGGAAACGCTTGCCACCGGGGTCAGGAAGACAGGAAAGGGGAAGCGCTCGCAGGTTGGGTCCGGGACAGGAAAGGCACGGGCCGCTCGGGCCGGACCCTCCACTCCGCGGCGTGCGTGGAGCTGGGAGCACGTGGTTGGAGCGGTCTGGGGTCGCGGAGGCTTCAGCCCTCCATCGGGGAGGCTTGGGGTGGGGTCGGGGTGCGGCGCCACTGGGCCGCGCTCGCAGGCAGCCGAGTGAGGGCTCAGTGCGCGCCCGGGCTGAGAAAGGAAACGGGATGACGGAAGGAGGCCGGGAGGCAGCCGCCTCCCCCTCAGCCGGTTTTCTTTCTTCGCAGTCTTGGTAGCGAAGAAGTCAATCGATTAACAGCCAAAGCTGGTGTTATACCCAGAGGAGGCAAAGAAGAGGGCGGGGTGCGGGACCCGGTGTACAGCTCACTTCACAGATGCGCGCGGAGGGAGAGGGGCCCGAGTCGAACCGTGACGCCGGGGTCTCATTCAGGCCAGAAGCGCCGCAATCCCAAAGACAGATTTTCCGACAACTCCCGCCCGCACCCGCCCTATGGAGACGGGCTGGAAGCGGGGCTGGCAGGCTCGGGGGTGGAGAGGGGGCTGTGGATGGGGTGCCCTCCCCCGCCCCGGGAGGAGCCAAGCCCGCGGGGTGAACCCGGGAGACTCCTCCAGTCCAACCAAGGACGCATCTGCGGAGGTAACAACCGGCCGCAGCCACCTTTGAGGCCGAGGGCGTCGATCTTTCCTGAGCCTTCCCCCAGCCCACCCACTCAGGTCCCCGAAGTCTGCAACACTAGCGCAGGCTGGAAAGTCAAGGGGCGTGGGCGTCCCGCCGGCGCGCATTCCCTTCACCTGTGCAGGTGAGTGGGCGCCCGCGGTGCCTCTCTCTCAGGCGCAGCCGGCCCCCGAAGCCCCCTCCTCCCTCCACACCCCTGGAGCCCTAATGCTCCCCGCACTTCTCCAAGCCTCCCTTTTCGGCGCCTGGACTCAGGCCTGTCCCCGAGTCTCCGAAGTGGCGGCAACGTCCCGGTCCCCCTCCTCCGCCCCTCCCGTCCTGTCTCCGTTCGCCCCCTCGTCGGGGCTCGGGCCCGCCGTCCGAGTGGGGGTACTCACAGGGTGACGGTGCCGTTAGGCAGAAGGCTGGGCTCGGGAGGCTCCGGAAGGTCCCCGCCGCCGCACACCACTCTCCTGCGCGCCGGGTTGGGGGCGCCGCCGCTCAGCCCCTTGGGCCGCTCCCCCGAGCATTTGCAGCTGCGAATGGGGACGGGGCAGCCGGGCGCACCCCGGGTCTCGGGCGTCAGGAGTAGTAGCCACGGCAGCAGCGGCAGCAGCAGGCGCGCTGGCGCCCCCAGCATCCTGCGTCCCGCGGCGCCCATCAGCCCATCGCCCCGCGGGGACCCACAGCTCTGGGGCCCGTCTGTGCGCCGGCCAGATGGACCTGGGCTTGCGGGAGGCGTGCTCAGCGGGGGCCCGGGGCGTCCGAGGGCGGGGCGGGGGGCCCTGGGCGGAGGCAAGCCCCGGGATCCCCGCCGCCGCGCCCCGGGGGCATGTCCGGCGAGCGCCCCGGCGGGGAGGACGCGGGCGCGGCTGTCAGCGCGGCGCGGGCGGCCCCCGGCGGCGCGGCCCGAGTCTCTGCGCTGTGCTGCCGGGCCGCCCGAGGCCGGGCCCCTCCGCGTCGCCTGCTCGCTCCGCGCTGATCTGGAACCTAGCGGATCGCGCCGGGCTCCTGCTGCTGCCGCCGCCGCCTCTCCGTGCCATGGATGGAGGCAGCTCGGCGCGGCGCCGCTCCCGCCGCCGCCAGCCCCCGCCCGCCCTCCCGAGAGGGCGCCCTCCCCTCGCCAGCTCGCCAGCCGCGAGGCCCTAGCGCCTTCCGCTACGCAGCCACTCAGCTGCCCTCCCCCGAGCGAGAGCCGGCCAGGAGACTTAAGGCCCCGCGCGTCCCCGAACTCGCCCTGAGCCTACACTGCTTCTCCCTCCCGCGCCGCCCCCCTTCCCCGCCGGGACTCTGCCTCACCACAACCCATCTCAGCCCTCAAAGCCAACCACCACCACTTTCCACAAAACTCTCCCTCGCTCTTGCTCATCCAGCCCGCACCCCTATGTTCTGGGTCCTCTATTGACCTGCGGGTTTGGCCAGAGATGGCTGGTGCTCCCCGTCTGGGGTTGGGATTGAACTTTGTTCACCACCCTGGCGTTGCTCGCCCTGACACTCGGCCTCCCTTGGCCCCTGACCTGAGGGGCGCCTCTGTAAGCTTGCTCTCCCTCCCACAGTCCTGCTCCAGCCACTGCAGGATACTTAGGAAGGCGCAGACCCTCGTCAGCTGCCAGTGACCTCGCCCAGCGGGGGGTGCATGTCCCTGGGCCACGGAGGGGTCAAAGGCCAAGGCAACAGGCTAGATCTGGCCTCTGACCTTTTCCATATCCGTGTGTGTGTGTGTGTGTGTGTGTGTGTATGTGTGTGTGTGTGTGGGGGGGTGTGTGTTTAGGAAGCAGTGGGAATGAGGGAAATGGGAAGAAAAGCAGGGATCTGGGCCAGGGTGTGGAAAGAGCACTGCCTGTGAGTCAGGAGGGCTTCATTCTAGATGGCTCTATTTGACTTTGGATACAGCCTCTAATGTCTTGGAGTATCTAATCTCTGGGGTCAACATGGGGCTCCGTGTACCTAATTTATGAATGTCAGTTGTGGTAGTTGGAGGAGTGAGTGGAAGATAGGGGGCATTCAGTTTCCAGAAGCAGAGGGATGGTGGCTTTGGGAAGTATCTGACCTTGGCAAAGGGGCATGGGAATGAAAGTTGCCCGAGGATCCTAGATGGACTGTGATGCAAGCAGGGAATGGGGCTAGGGACAGAGGGAAAAAGAAGTGTAACCTAGTATGTCTGCCTCCTCAGTTTCCCCACAAACTCTGCCTTTTCTGACCTTAATAGACCCTTTGCTACTGAGGAACAGGCTGCCTGGGTTGGAGGATCCCTGGGCAGAACTCCTATTCCTCATGATTCACTGTATCGCCAAAGAAGGTCACTAACTGCCACCTCCTTTCTGTGGTCTTGGCCCTGCCAGTGTGTGTGGCACCTTTTCCAGCACCATGGCCTTTCGGTCCAATTTCCCACCTCTCTTTGCAGCGCCTTCTCTCCCTGTCAGAGGTAGACACTGGGCCCAGACACTGGCTTCTTCACTTTCCGTCTCTGGCTCCACCAGTCTCTCCAGGCTGCAGGCTCTGGTTCCTGCAACTTCCAAAGATAAATAAATAGTGACTGCAAATGGAGTAAGAGAGAAGGGGAATGGACTCCCCAGCAGGAGCCCTCTGTAGGCGGCAGGCAGGCTGAGACTGCATTCCTTTGGAAGGGTCGAGAGGGAGGCACGGCTATAGGCAGGGTCTGCCATTCAATTCTCCTGCTGCTGGACAAGGGAAACTTCTCAGAGAGGAGGAGGAGAGGCCTCCGGCCTAGGTCAAGCAGCTTTTTTTGTCAATTCTTTTTGCTAAAGGAAGACTCCCAAAAGTCTGGAAAGGAATTGCCCCGGGACACACACTCTGTGAGCTGTACAGAGGCCAAAGGACATTTAACTGAGGCAAAACTTCCCCAAGGGGGGAAGGAGGTGTTGCCTGGAGACATTTATAAAACATTGTCCTGGTGCCCCTGGGTGGCTCAGTTGGTTAAGTGTCTGCCTTCAGCTTGGGTCATGGTCTCAGGGTCTTGGGATTGAGCCCCACGCTGGGCTCTGCAAGGGCTCCCTGCTCAGTGGGGAGCCTTCTTCTCCTTCTCCCTCTTCCCCTCCCCCTGCTTGTGCTGCACTTGACCTTGCTTGTGGGAGCTCTCTCTCTGTCAAATAAATAAATAAAAATCTTAAAAAAAAAAAAGTATAAAACGCTGTCCTCTCCTGTATGTCATCACGTTTGGCTTCTCTACCCACCTAGAGAAATGAATGCAGTGGGAGTTATTTTCCATTTTATGAGTGTGGATGAGGAAACTGAGTCACAAACAGTGAAGAGCCAGGGGGATTTACCTTTCATTTGCTTTTCAAGAGCTCTTTTCTCTGAGCCACTCAAAGCTTTTCCTACAGGAAGCTCCCTGGTTTATCTGTCCTCAGAGGCTCCGGGTGGGAAAGATGAGTGGCCCACAGGAACATCCCTTTTTTTTTTTTTTTTTTAAAGATTTTTTCTTTATTTATCTGACAGAGATCACAAGTAGGCAGAGAGGCAGGCAGAGAGAGAGGAGGAAGCAGGCTACCTGCAGAGCAGAAAGCCCGACGCAGAAAGCCCAGGACCCTGGGATCATGACCTGAGCTGAAGGCAGAGGCTTAACCCACTGAGCCACCCAGGTGCACCCCCCCCTTTTTTTGGAAGTTTGTTTGCCTCTGAAGGAGAACTCATACTTAGTCCCAATCTCAAGAAATCTGGCTAGGGAGTTTGGCCAATTAAATACTCCCTGATAGGGACGCCTGGGTGGCTCAGTTGGTTGGACGACTGCCTTCGGCTCAGGTCATGATCCTGGAGTCCCAGGATCGAGTCCCGCATCGGACTCCCAGCTCCATGGGGAGTCTGCTTCTCTCTCTGACCTTCTCCTCATTCATGCTCTCTCTCACTGTCTCTCTCTCAAGTAAATAAATAAAATCTTAA
>NC_081574.1:33443039-33497362 GCF_022355385.1 Mustela nigripes | reverse complement strand
GTCGGTTGGACGACTGCCTTCGGCTCAGGTCATGATCCTGGAGTCCCAGGATCGAGTCCCGCATCGGACTCCCAGCTCCATGGGGAGTCTGCTTCTCTCTCTGACCTTCTCCTCATTCATGCTCTCTCTCACTGTCTCTCTCTCAAGTAAATAAATAAAATCTTAAAAAATAATAATAATAAATAAATAAATACTCCCTGATAATGTGATAAGCTCTTTAATCGAGTAGGGATAAGGTGCCATGATAATAGAGAGGAGGCTGAAATGGTCCTATTGAAGCAAGAGAGGGGGCTTACGAAAAGTTTAGTCCCATGTAGGGCAGAAGAGTAACCCACCTGACTCTACTAAATCATCATTATTCCCTTAAGTATCTGGGGGCTCACGTCCGGTCTGCCTCTCTCAAAAGAAGTTTGTCTTTCCTAGGTTCTAGCTGCTTAGCCAAACTCTCTCTGCCCCCAGCTGCAATGCTCATCCAGTCCTCTTTCTCAAGGAGGAGCTGGGGCTTCTTACCCCATTGGTAGACTAGCCTCTCCATTAGGAGCAGCTGAGAGTGGAAGGCCAGGGTAATGGTCAGTGCCCCCTCCCTCCAAGCCTGGAGCGGAGCAGACCAGAGCTACCATAGGAGGACATGCACAGGAGAGCTAATGGCCACTGAGTGGTTATTATGTGCCACGCATTTGTCGACCACCTTTTACAAGAAATTGCTCATTGAGTCCTTCCAACAGGATGAGGATGACTGTTTTAGCCCACAGGGAACGGAGGCGTGAAGATGCCCCTTAGTAGTCCAAGGTTACAAGCTAGAAAGTAATAAAGTCAGGTTCTGAACCTCTGCACTCCAGAGTCCAAATTTTTAACCACAATGCTCTGTAATTTGTAGATGGGCTCTCAGCAACTCCCTCCAAAGTTTACCTCTCCTTGAAGTTTTCTCGTTTTGATTACCTGGCCCTTTCTGGGCAGAATCTCTATAGATGTCCACTCACAAGCCATAGCTGGTTGTTGAGCCAGGACTCCCTCCCCTAGTCTAACAGGATCAAGGGTGCCAGAAACTTTCCAAAGGAGCCTCGGTGCTCAGCTAGAAGGAATGAAGGAGTGACTAAAGACGGAACCGGCAGGAGCTAGCATGTCCTAGCCCCACGTGCTACTCTCTCCCCCCAGCTGTCTGGGGGCCCCATCCTGGTTGTTCACCTTTGAATTCTAGGTTTTCTTTTCTTTCTTTCTTTTTTTTTTTTTTTTTTTAAGATTTAATTTATTTGACAGAGAGAGTCACAGCGAGAGAGGGAACAGAAGCAAGGGCAGTGGGAGAGGGAGAAGCAGTCTTCCTGCCGAGCATGGAACCCGATATGGGGTTCCATCCCAGGACCCTGGGATCACGATCTGAGCCGAAGGCAGACGCCAAGCAACTGAGCCACCCAGGCACCCCATCTTTTTCTTTTTTTAAGATTTTATTTATTTATTTGAGGTAGAGAGTGAGTGAGAGAGAGCACAAGCGAGGGGAGGGGCAGCGGAAGAGGGAGAAGCAGACTCCCGCTGAGCAGGGAGCCCAAAGTGGGGCTCCATCCCAGGATCCTGGGATCATGACCCGAGGCGAAGGCAGACACTTAACCCACTGAGCCACCCAGGTGCCCCATGAATTCTTAGGTTTTCTAACTCCCTCTGTGCCTTGTTACCTTTCAGAAGCAGGATCCTAACAAAGACCCAGGAGAGTAATAGAGGAGATTATGGCCCATAATTGGGTTGGCAATGCAAATATGACATTTCTCCAGGGCTCCATTAGCTTATACAGACACTATGGAGGCATAGAACCTGTGACCTCCGTCCACCCCCCAACCTATAACTTCCTCCCAGGATGGCAGTCCCCTGGGCTCTCTGTCCTCTTCTCTGTCCTGTACCTTCCTCTGGGGACAGTGTTGAGTTTCCTGTCCTGTTGGAACATTCACACAGGGTATTCATAACGGAGAAACCCTCCTGCTTCAACCAGAAGGAATGAATAAGAACTGTGAAAAGCTGGGGCGCCTGGGTGGCTCAGTAGGTTAAGTGTCTGCCTTCGGCTCTGGTCATGATTTCAGGGTCCTGGGATCAAGCCCCACCTGAGGCTCCCTGCTCTGCGGGGATCCTGCTTTTTCCCTCTCCCCATGCTTGTATACACACACACACACACACACACACATACACTCTCTCTCTCTCTCTCTCTCTATCATTCTACCTCATATAAATGAAATCTTAAAAAAAAATTTTTTTTGTGAGAAACTACCTAGATAAATATTTAGGCCTGCAAGGGCTTCCCTTTGGTGACCAGATTTTTACCACATGTTAGGTACCTGGGCATAATTTAGGCACTCCCACAGCAAGTGGCCATGATCTCTGTGTCTAATAAAATTGGACTCACCCTTGAAGCGAAATCTACTCACATTCCACCAGATGACAGACTGCCTCCTGCACTTCGAGTTCAGTGACTGAGGGCCTGGACTCTGCCGCTGGTTTCAAATCCTCGTTCTCTAGCTTTTGGATCACGTGACTTGGGGCACATCACTTAATTTTCCAAAGTCTCTGTTTTCTCATCTGTGAAATGGAGGATAAAAAATAGTATTTACTTCAGAGAATTGTACTGATGTCACCAGGTGTACCTAAATGATGCCTATGTGGTATAACACGAAAATACACTTGCCCTTCATCCTGGTTCCTGACCCAAAGCTCCTCAAACCCTCAGTATTTCCTGAGATAGGAGTGTCTTTTGTTAATCAGGAGCCTCTTTGATCACACCTGAGCTTATGCTAATGACTGAAGCTGGGCTTCTTAGGTAGCCTCAAGATGGGGCTGGTCACCAGAATGACTTAGTGATTGGGGGGATTGGAACTTTTGTTGATGCTGGCCTCTGCCTCGGAAAGGGACAGGGGCCCTAGAGGTTGAGGTCTATAAAAACTCCAGCAGTGAGACTCAGAGTGCTTCCAGGTTGGCGAACACATCACCGGGGCTGGGAGGACCACACACCGGAAGAGCTCCGTCCCCTTTCCCCATACCTTGTCCTATGCCTCTCATCCATTTGGCTGTTCCTGGTTTGAATCCTTCAAAATAAACCCGTTAAGGTAAGAAAAGTGTTTTCCCGAGTCCTGTGAGCCATAGTGGCAAGTTACTGAAACCAAAGAAGGGATCATGGGAGGCTGGGCCCAAGTATGGGGGGCCCAAGACTCCCAGCTGACACCTGAAATGGAGGGGCCGAGCCCTTAACGTGTGGGGTTTGTTCCACGAAACTGTAGCGCACACAGTGGAGAACCGAGAACACCCCAGCCTAGCACACACAAGGACTCACTAAAGGTTAGCCAGGCTCCTCCCCTAGGGCCTGCTGCTGTTTTTTCTTATTGGTGCTGTTGAAAAAGAAACAGCAGATCCAAAATGGAGTCACTTGTGGTAAGCCCCACATCAGCAAACCAAGACTTAATACCAAGCCTAATTTTAGTCTCAGCTCCCCCAGAAATCTGACCTTTAACCAGTCAGTCTGGAATGACCTTGTCAGCACTAGTGAGGTAATCTAACTGATAGACCCCAGCCCTTTCCCAAAGGAGGGAGATCTGGTCTGAACCAACCCACTCTTTGCTAGGAACTTCCTTTTCCCACCCCCTTCTGCCTGTACAAGCCTTCGGTTTTGTGCAGCATCAAGGAAGCCCCGTTGCTAGATGGGACGCTGAGTGATTCATGAATCAGTGAGTAAAGCCAATTAGATCTTCAAATGTAGTCAGCTGAGTCTCCTTTTTTTAATAGTACCTACTTAGTTCTATCCTCTCTCAGAGTTCATTGTTTAAGTATCTGACTCTTTCATTAGCCTGTAAGGTCCCAGAGGGAACCAGAGGAAGGAATTCTTTTATTTCTATGATTTCCAGCCTATTCTAGTGCCCCAAAAATAGAAAAGACACTTATTTAATTTGTTCAACAAAGTGCTACTGGAGTCTTAGTCATTCATTTAAGCCACATTTATGGAGCCTCTACTATGTGCCAGACACTGTTTCTGGCGCTGAAGATACAGCGATAAACCAAGAGAAAGTCTGGTTTCACGACAGGAAGGTGACAGATAATATGTAAATGAACACATCCATACAGCCTGGTAAGTGGGGAGGAGATTAATGAAGCAAAATTAAGCCGCTTAAGGAAATAAAGTATAATGAGGAAGACCTCTCGGACAAGGTGATCTTTGAGCAGAGTCCGGAAGGAAGCAGGTCCTGTGGATTTGGGGGGATAGAGCATTCCATGCAGGGGGAACAGCAGCGGCAGCGAGATGGGTGGGCGCTCTCCGTGCTCCCTCGAGGAAGAGCTGGGGACCAGTGTGGGCACAGTGCCCTTCACCTTCATGTCCCCATCACCCAGGGTACTGATGACCCTGGGAAGGACTTTGAATTCTATTCTGAACGTGGAGGAGGACCGGCCTGGGGGGCGAGGGGCCGGCTAGGAGGCCGGGCCCGTGGCGATGCCATGGCCCCTTGGGCAGAGGGGGTGGCGAAGGAGGCGGAAAGAGGTTGGAGGCTGCGTGCGGGCAGAGAGCGAGTCCGACGGGATTCCCTGACACACTGAAAGTGGGGTGTGAGAAGAGTTTGTCAAGAATGACCCCCAGCACTGCGTAATGTCAAATCACCATGTTGTCTGCCTGAAGCTAATAATAGTATTGTGCGTCTACTGTGTTTCGGTGAGAGAAAGAGAAAGATCGGCCCCCTAGGTGTTGGGCTTCCGCTGTGAGAAGAATGGAGTCACCATTTATTAAGCGGGAGAAGCCTCAGGAAAGATCAAAGTGGGGGAGAAAATCAAGTTTGGCCCATCACTGGGGGCCGGGTGCTGGGTATACGATGGTGAAAAAAACCGAAACAAAACAAAGCTGTGGTTGCGGTCCTCAGGGGAGGCTGTGACTGAACAGAGAAGGGCACGAGTGGCTCTATAATGACAAATTGTGACGTGGGTGAACGTGTGTGAAGGGAAGGGGGCCATTAAATGGAATAATGGGGGGACAGAGAGACGGTAGTTTCCACTGGGGACCAGGAAAGGCATCTTGGAGGGAGAGTGGATAGGCCGGTCTGGAGGATAAGCAGGCATCAGCCAGGCGAAGAGGAGGCCGAGAGCTTCCCTAAGCCTGGGCGGGGAAGGCTTGGTGCCTTAGACAGAGAGACCTGTGTTGTGTGAGGCAGTGAAGGGGGGCTGGTGGCAGAGGGGCGAGGGCTCTCCTCCTCCCCCCTTCCTCTCTCTGGCAGGCCCGAGGCACCTCTGGAGGCTCCCAGGCTCCTCTGAGCTCAGGCGATAGGGTGTGTCTCTCCTGCCCAGGGTCTTGCAGACGAATCAGGTCTCCGGAAGCCTCTTGATTCACAGCCTTGTCGGGTCACAGAGGGAAGGCCTTTTCTGGAGGGGCTGACGTAGTCCAGCCCATCAGGGCCTCGCTTCCCATCCAGTTTCGTGGCTCTTGGGGGTCTGTGACCTGTTTCTTCTAGGCCCCCGCTGCCCACCCTCCCCCCGAAGAACTGCTCCAGCCATTGTCTTTTCTCCCCAGAGGCCCTGGAGAGGATGAGGCCGGTGACAGGGGGACACCCCTCTCTCCTGAGCCCTGCTGGGGTCGGACCATCCCAGAAGGAGGACAGGCCACGCAGGCCGGAAGAGCCTATGTGAGTGTGTGAGGGGGGGTGGGCTGGGCGGAGGGGGCCGTGGAGGAAGAGCAGGTGACAGGGGCCACGTTTTTGACGAAGGTGCGTGGACGTGCGATGTCAAGGGTGTAGAGGAAGAGTGGGAGGAGGAGGACGAGAGGGATGTTTTCACTGAGGTGCTAAGGCCCTGAGGGCGCCTGTGCTTACAGCTGGCCCCTGGGCCACGCGGGTTGGACCTGTGCAGGCGCACTTCTCTGTGGGTTTTTGACGGTACAGTAAACGTCTTTTCCCTTTTTTATGACTTTCTTAATAACATGTTCTTTCTGCTAGCAGACTTTATTGGAAGAATACATACATACTACATATAACACACACACTGTGTGCTCAGTGACTGCTGATGTTATCGGTGAGGTTTCTGGTCAACCACTCGTAGCGGTTACGCGTTTGGGGCATCCAAAGCTATACTCCAATTTCCGACTGTGCAGGGAGGCGTCAGTGCCCTGAACCCCCCATGTTGTTCAAGGGTCAACTGTATGTCCTTTAGTCCTTACCACTGTCCCATACGTGGCTGCTATACTCTCTCACATAGGCCTCAGACAGATTAAATGGCGTGCGTGCGACCATGCATGAGTGCGTGTGTGTGCACATGTGTGCCGGGGCTGGAGAGGCCTCTTTTGGCCTCACTCCTCTCTGTGCTCTGACAGGGTGACTCATCGACGCAGCTGGACAGGGCCCCGGCTCCCCCAATGCCCCCCGCCCCACCTGCTACCTGGCACACCATGGGTGAGAGTGGGTAGGTGTGAATCTGTGGTCTGGCTGATGACCCCACGAGGAGGCTCACGCATCTGTGCCCCTCTCACCCCAGGGGAGGCCTGACCCAGCCCTGAAGAAAACAGAAGAGGATCAAAAAGCTACTTAGTGGCTTTTCTTGTTATTCTGGGCAGGAGGAGAGATCCAGACAAGCCCGGAGTGTTGGGGGTCCCGGCATGCAGGGGGACGTGGCCAGCTGGGGGCTGGTGAGACTCCAGACCTGCCTCTCCCTTTGCAAGGGATGTGGCAGGGGGCCCAGGCCAAGGCAGACCTCAGACTTTGTCCGGAGTTAAGCCTGCTTCCAGCCCTCACCACTGTTTATTAAAATTATTTCTATCAAAGTAGTACACACATATGGTTAGAAATGAAATAGCATGGAAGCAACATTCTCCCCAACCAGCTCTCCAGAGGTGGCTCTCCCCCTGTCTGCTTTTAGTTCTATGCTGTTTGTGGATTTGTGGATGAAACCACTGAAGGAGCCTTAGTACCAGGAGGACTTCCCTGTCTGAGGGCAGCTTTGCAGGTCCAGTTTCAAGAAGTGTCCACTTGAGCTCCTCACGGTTGGGGTGGGTGGCCTTCAGGGCGGTGGCTCTCCATAGATTTTCTTTTCCTTCCTTCCTTCTGTCTTCCTTTCTTTCTTTCAAGATTTTATTTATTAGAGAGAGGGGGGGGGCACAAGCAGAGGGAGGGCCAAAGGGAGAGGGAAAGGGAGAAGCAGACTCCCCGTTGAGCAGGGACCCATGTGGGACTGGAACATCTTTTTTCGGCTTAAGAAGTAGGTTAGTTCACTTCCACACTTATCCTGGGGAAATTACTTTGTGTGGTTTAGTTCATTTAAGTGTAAAGTTCTTGAAATTGTGTTCACCTTTTCTTTTTTACAGATTTAATGTATGTGAAAGAGAGAGAGAGAAAGAGCACAGAGGGAGAGCGAAAGGGGCAAGCCGATTCCCTCCTGAGCGGAGAGACCGATGTGGAATGTGGGGCTCCATCCCAAGACCCTGGGATCATGATTGAGCCACCCAGGTGCCCATTTTCAAGCCCGATTCTCTGGGTTACTGTCACCCTCTCCCAACGCCACGGCCCGTCTCTGCAGCACACTCTGTCCCTCTTGGAGCATGCGGGAAGCCCCTCCGGTTTCGGGGAGCCTCATTAACACACAGCTGAGGCTGATCAGCAGCCTGGCAAGTTGGATTTGTAATTTGCGTGGAACCCCAATTCCCTGAAGCAGCGGTCCTCTGGATGTCTAGCTGGCCATGGGGGCGGTTTCTGGCCTGGACTTTGTCTCTCTTATCTCCCTCGGCTTCTATTCTCTCTCTCTTTTCTTTCTCCTTTCCTCTCCTGTCCACTTTTTGTACCCTAACCAAAGCACCACCCCCCAACCTCCCTGGAAGGTCAAGGTTAGACTTCTGGTCAGGAGGTTAGGCTCTATTACCCAAGACCTGGCCAGCAGCCTTGGGCCCTGGGAGGCCCACAGTGGTCATGGACAGGGAAGTTGGGAAAAATGCAGAAAGAGGAGCCCCCTCCCTGGGCCTCCCTCCTGGGGACTGCCCTTGGGGAGTTTGGGTGTATCACCAGAGTCTCAACGCCCAGAGAGTGTGAGCCAGAGTATTGAGTTTTGGTTTCACTCTGGGCTGATTTCTCTGTTTTTATGCCCCCATCCCCAGCTAGGTCTTCAGTTAAAAGCTACGGGGACGGCAGGGAAAGGCTTGGGTGTCCGTATTTGGGCAGCACATTAAGGAGAAGTGGGGCCTTTCCTCCTCTCTGTGTCCAGCCTCCTAATGTGCGCAGTGAGATGCCTGCTGGGAGAGCTCAGCGTGGGCCCTCGGAGCTTCAGCAGCCTCTCAGACAGTCACCCTTCTCCTCAGCTTAGAGGATCAAGTTTCATCTATGAAGGAAGGCCGAGGCTTTCCCGACAGTCCTTATCTGCTCGGGCCATCAGAGCTCCACCCCGTTTCTCCATGGAGACTGGAGAAGGCCACAAAGCCCAACCAAGCTGGGTCTGGCGGGGGCACCTGCGTTTACTGAGCCTTTATTTTGTGCCAGGTTCTGTACACAGCATTTTCCCTGCTTTGTCACATTGAAAGAAAACACGTTCTTGATTTTTAATGTTTACATCATCTCTACGTGCCACGTGGGGCTCGAACTTGAGACCCCTGCTGAGATGGAGTGGTTCAGGCTCTTAGGGACTGAGCCTGCGGGGTGGGGGGGCGGGGGGCGGGGCACGCTTGATCATATTTAAATTTCACAACATCACCAGGAGGCAGTCGCTCTTATTATCTCCCCTATTTACCGAGGAGGAAACCGAAGCACAAAGAAGCTTAAGTCTTTGGCCTGAGGTGATTTGAATGGTGAGGTACAGATGTGGGGGGTCAAACCCAGACAGACTGGTTGGTGCCAGAGTCTCGGAGCAAGCATTTTGGCTGCGCAGGCACACACGGGTGCAGGTGTGCGTGCCTGCCCGCAGTAGCAGCTCCTCGCCCCCTGAGCGGGCCATCTGCTTTAACTCCTCCCGCAGCTCCTCTGCCTGCAAGCACATCCCGAATGGGCTGCATGATGTCTTTTGAAGCCTGGGCTTCTCGAAGCCTGCACAGTGAGAGCCCTGTTCATCCAGCCCGCACCCCACCCCCGCAGGCTCTGGGCCCCAGTTCAAAGTTCCCAGTGGCACAGTGGCTGCCACAGTGGGCCTGGGCCTCATAGGTGAGCAGGGCCAGCTGGGGACAGCCAACGGCGCGGCTCCAGGCGCACACCCAGCCTGGGAGAGGGCCCTGTGACCTGTCCCAGAGACCCACGCCCCGGTGCAGGAAGAAGGTGGCTCTCCAACCAGGCCCTGAAGAGAGACGTACCCAGGCAGGGGGGCTGGCCTCTCTCCAAGTCCCCTCGCCCTCAGCAGCAGGGCTCTGCTCCTGATGGGTCAAGTAGGACAGCAAAGAGGAGATCTCAGCTTCAAGGTTCTTCCTGTTCCCTGGGATTTGTGGGACAAGGTTTATGAGAGGCCCGAGGGAAAGGTGGCTAGAAAGAGGAAGCAGAGAGGGAAAAAGGAAGAGAGAGGGAGATGGCTGGGCTCCTCCAGGGGCCCCCGGATGGAGGGACACCCTCGCCCTTTCTCCGTGGAGGAGATATGCCCTCCTGGAAGCCAGCGGGAGGCAGGCAGTCCTGGCGGACTGTGTGAGGAGGCAGCCCTGGGAAGCCCTCGGGGATCAGCAGCAGCTCCTCGAGCCTGAGGCCCAGCTGGTAATCCCCTCCCCCGAGGCCGGCCGGCCCAGCTGAGGAAAGCTGTTGGCAGGGGCTGCCTCTGCACATCCTGGCTTTATCTTCCCCACACATTGAAACCATCAGGCCCGGCCCCGAGGCTTCAGCCCGGCCCGGCTCTGTCAGCTAGAGACACTGCGCTTTCATCCAAACCGGGCCAGCCCTCCTCCAGGTCCCCATGCGGAAAAAGGGGGGCACTCGCGCCCCCCTGGAGCCAATCCCCAAATGTCTTCATAATGTTTGTCCCCTATTTCGCTTTCCTCTCTGAAATGTTTATGAGGCCACCTTCCACGCGGGGTGTGGGGGGGGCTTGCTCCGCCCTCATCTTCCGTGGGGAATTTTAGTCAGCCTGCAGAAAGTGGGAGTTCTGGGGGGCCCCCTCCCCAAGCCCAGAGTTACTCCCTGAAAGCAGCGGGCACTCTTAAGCACTGCGTGTTCTGGGGAAGCCAAATCAGAGGCAAACCCTGAATTCCTCTTGCTCACGGCCAATAAAAACCTTGCTTCGGTGCCTGCTTCCTCTGCTGAAATCAGATATCCTAGTAATAAACAAGTCCGAAAGGCAGGGAAAAGCTCTTGCTTCTTTCTTCTGATTAGTTTTTCTTCCCTTTAAAAAAAGCATTCTCCTCTAACAGGACGCTGGCCCCAGAAACTTGAGCCCAGAGCGAGTGCCCTCTCCCGCCCTGTATCCCCTGTATCCCCCACTCCCTGGTGCTTACACCCCCCCCCCCCGCCCCCCACCCCCACTCCTGCAGACGACGGGCCTGCCTCACCCAACCCTAGGAGGTTTGGCTCTAAGGCAGGTTAAAGGGTCTTGGGGAGAAGGGTCTTTGCTGCCTGGGAACTGGCTCCCAGCTTAAGGGGAGAGCTAGGTCCTGGGTCTTTTGTTGCTGCGAGGGGGTTAGGGGGGTGGTCAGGAATGGAAAAATGAGGCAGGACAGGGGACCACTTATTTTCCAAAGAAAGTCCTTCTCAATCCCTCTTGGGGCAATCCCCAGGCTGCAAAGAGCCCAGCACTGTGGATTTTAGTGTTGGGTGCACAGGTGAGAAGGCCAGAGGAAGTACAACGCCTCAGCTTCGAGGGGGGGCTCAGAGGGTAGAGGACTTGGGATCTTCCCTTCGCAGCCCGCAGCCCGGGCTCCCAGTCCTGTCCTTGTCCTGTCCCCCAGTAAGCGCGTCTCCACACGTGGCCCACTGTGGAGTGCCTTCCCCCGTGTGCTGACATCTCTTTTCTCCCCTCCCTCCCCCCAAATAGGTTTTTAAGTGACTTTGCTGTCAGAGATGCTATTCTGTTTGTTTTTCCTTCTGACACTAACTCTCTGGAGAGTTTCTGGTCAAGAGAATTATGTCGAGGCTGCAGATTGCAAGAGAATTGCGCCTAATGGGGAACAGACAGACAAGACACCTTTCAAGTCCAGCCAAGTTATCCCCCCTCTTTCTCTCTCTCTCTCCCAACTTCTCATCTTCCCTTCTTGGCTTCAAAGTTGGCCCTAGTTTATGCTAGTTTCTTCGGTACAGCTGGTGAGTAAGGTCACAGATTGATTTTATTTGGGAGATTGGCAGCTGGGTCAGGCTTTGCTCTGGAGCCAGAGAGCAGGGTAGCTGGGCTGGGGCATGGGTGTGGCAGGCGCTGGCAGGGTGTGCTGGGGAACCCTGGGAGCCCCAGCTTGGAGAAGACATTCAGGTCCCCAAGGGGTGGCTTCTGCTCCTTTGTGAGCTCAGAAAATGTCTTTTTAAATACAAGAAAGGTGCCCCAAACCCCCTCTCCTTTGTCCCTAGCATATTCCATTTCAGCTCATCTGTGCTGGACTTCACAGGGAAAAGAGCGTGAGCTCTGAGGTCCCTTGGGCCCTTGAAGGGATTTTGGGAGAGGAACTGAAGGTTAGGGCCCCCTACCCTGTGACTAGCCACCCAACTCCATAGGGCCACAGTGGATGCTTGGTGATACAGGACTGTGTATACAAGGAAGCCCCTTTCTTTACCTACATGCTTCTTGAGGGGAGAGGGCAGATTCATAAAGCTTCTCGGTGGACGGTTTGGATTCTTTTGCCCTTAGTCATAAGGCTGATGTAATAGCATTCAACTGATTTCGTGGTAAAGACGGTCACAGTTCCCAGAGCAAATCGGTTCCAATTGCACCGCCCGCGACACCCACCCTTATCATAGCCCTTCTGATTGGTGGGCGAGTCCTTCCCCTCCGGAGCTTTGGTGCAGGGGTGTCTTGGGTTTTGGAAATGGCCCATTTGAGCTCATTTCTCCCATGTAGCCACCGGGAACAGAATCATCTGCCAGTCTGGCTCTAGAGGGAAAGGGCACAGCTTGGCATGATCGGGGCCTCGCAGCAGCCCGTGGGATAGTTTGAATCCGGGGAGGAATGTGTGTGTTAGGGAAACAGGATGACAGAAGGGGGAGGCTAATTCTACTCAGCCTGGGTTTAATTCTCTCCTCCTTGCTCATCCCCACGGCTTGCGGTTTCAGAGTTTGTTCTGCATTAAAGATGTGTCAGTTCTCAACAATTATAATAGACTAAAAACATACATTTCTGTTTTAGTAATACACTTCTCTTAACTTAAACCTACAAATCTGAGAATATGCCGTTTGGCAATTGTTATAATAAGCCTGAGGCGACAGAAGACACCGGTGTGGTGTAGTGAAGCTCTAGACTGGGAATTAAGAGCCTTGAGTTTCTCATTCTGTCACCAACCCACTGGGACCTCAGGAAAGACCGAACCTTCTCTGGGACTCAGAGCCCTGTCCACAAAGGGATGCCACCATGTTGCCGAAATTATCCCACCAGCTTTTGTGAGGACAAAATGAAAGAATATAGGGGAGCGCTTTACGGGCCAGGCATGTTTATAAAAGGGACAGGGAGAGTTGATTTGAAGTAATTAAGAGATACAGTGGTTGGAATCTCTGAGGATGTTTGTAAGGACAAAGACATGCTGGAAGATTGGGAGCCTTTGAGCATCAACCCTCTGAGGCTGGTACCAGGCAGCCAAGGGCCTGGGTGGCTGATGGCAGGGACAGAGAACGCTAGGTCACATGGTTGGTCTGTCCCAGAACAGCATGCTGTTGTGACTCAGGAACTTGCTGTGGATGCTATCACCCATCTAATGAAAATCTGAGAGGATTCCGACCTGCTGCCTGTCACGTGTACCAAGAATCAAAGTCACCATTTTGCTGGCTTTTCTCTTTGCCCAAGGTCCTGGCCTGTTGTGGGAACACTGGACAGACCTACTTTAGTTTCCTTTCCTTATCTGGGTTTGACTCAGCCTCCTCTGGCTTGCCTCCTTCATTGTTCTCAATCTGGAGGCACAATCCGGAGAGTTCTTTATTAAAAAGCTTATAAGTTCACTTTTCCCAGTTCCACAGCCATCCTTGGACCCCTATCCAGTTAGCAAAGAAATGAGGTATCTGGAAGAACCTAGTGGCTTTGCAAGAGTCAGCCCTAGCACTTGGAAAAATGATGTTCTCTTTGGTCTCCTTTTCTGCCCTCTGAAGGGGTGAGACTCAGGGTGAGGGGCCCCTCCCAAGAAATGTGCACGGTGGAGCCCCAGTACTTGCCCACAGGTTAGCCAATGTCGCCACCTAGAGGCCACCTAAAGTAGAGGTTCTTGTGGCAAGAGGTAAGTAATACTGCTTTCCTTTAGTGATTCCTGAAATGCCAACATTTCATTTTCTTGCCTTTAGAAATTCAGAATTCTTCTCTCATCCAAGGTGCGGCTTTGGCTGCATCTCTGAGCCAGGGCAAGTCCTCTTCTAAAGCTGGGCTGGCACCACGTCAAGTGATGGGCACAGTGACTCCCTGTTGGCTCCAATGCCTCGCTCCTGTTAGACTCACTCATTACACCAGGTCTTAAAAAATAAATACTTTAATTGCTTTGTAATCGGCACAGATGGTATAATTCAAACTCACATTTTTATTTAACACACTCTGAAACATCATATAGCTCTGATTGAAAGAATACAGGCATCATAATGGTTTTAAGTTTTACAAAATTACATTCAGCAGTAGCAACAGGTTCTGAAAGTTATTTCGTGAGATAAAAGACTGGGGCTTGAATAAAGACTGTTATGAGTATCTGAGAATTGTGCTTTCTAGTTTTTGCAGCTCTTGCTACTTTATTAACAACCAAGAAGTTGCAAAATTCTGGCTTATCAGTACAGCAGGGGAGGGGAGGGTATATATAGATGGACCTGGAAAATGCTCTGCAGGGGTGGGAAACTCAAAGCTAGGCCTTGTTGAAACTGTGAGCCTGAACTGGCTTTGAAGGAATTTCTGGGAAGCTATGAGATTCACTGGTCTTTGATAAGAAACCACCAATAACAGGATTATGGTGTAAAAGAAATCACAGCATTAAATTTTCCTCACTGGAGAGCCCAGGGGAGAAAGCTCAAAGCCCTCTCTTGAGGATGATGTTAGAAAGGCTCAAACCCATTTGTTACCTCTGTCATTTTCAGGGTCAATACCACAAGGTGGCCAAAGCCATAAACTCTCATGAGCCATGATTTGGGTTTGGAGCACTGCCTCGAGCCAGTTCCTGGTCACCTATACTGCCATTCCAGAGCACAGATAAATATTTACTGGGTGGGGTGGAAACTGGGGACAGCGATCACTCTGCTCCAGAGCAGCAAAGACAATTAATTACTCACTAGGGGTTTGTGAGAAGAGAATTTTCTATGAGAGGGGACGACAAATGCGAATCCCTCTCACTCTGGTGATTATAGGCATCCGTGGCCACATTTTAACCTGGGGAAGGCATTCATGAGTTGGTTGTTTTTCCTGGGCAAGATTCAAAACTGAACTCAATTCTTGGCTATTGACTTGATATGTGTTCTGCAGAAATGTCTGGATTTCTGAGATCCAATCCAAAGCCACTACCTGAAGTGAACTTCTTGGGTGAGATACTAAGTACAGATGGTTTCCATCCACACACGTCATCATCAGCACGCTCTCTGAGGGTCACAAGGAGAGCACGGCTGTGCTGTAACATAGGGAACATCGAGATGGAAATCCAAATGACTGCATAGTTCGGCCTCCTGGACGGCCCCGGCCCATGCGCCACTGCTGGCTGTGCCTGGCCTCAGTGCGCCTGCGCCACCTCCACTGGTGCCTTCAGGTCGGCTGCTGACTTGTCCAGGGCAGGCTTCTTGGAGTAATCTCGCTCTCCAAAAATGGTGCTTCCTACTCGGACATTCGTAGATCCTACTTCAATCTGAGGGAAAGAAGAGAAAGTACTGGGGCCGAATTTGAAATAAGGCAGCCAACGCTGAAGCCATTCCTGTCACTGTGGCTCACGAGGGGGTCTATGAAGAACGATGATAACGCAGCTGAAGAGGGCCATTGGGCAGTGGTTAACCTTGGGATGATCCTACCTCCAGGGTATGTTTGAGAAATCAGTAAGCCTGTCCATGGCTGTCACCATGATTAGGGAAGACAACTGCTGCTTATCTGGGGCTGGAGTGAGAGGTCACACTCTGACTGAGACATGGTGGCACAATGGACAGGTCTCACAGCCCACAGCCCTTCCTGATGCTCCATGATTAGAGGGAGGAGAAAACCTCCTCCTGGGGCGCCTGTGTGGTCAGTCAGTTAAGTGTCTGCCTTTGGCTCAGGTCATGACCCCAGGGTCCTGGGATTGAGTCCTGCATCAGGCTCCCTGCTCAGGGGGGAGTCTGCTTCTCCCTCTGCCTGTGGCTCCCCGGCTTGTGCTTGTTCTCTTTCTTTCTCTCTTGACAAGTAAATAAATAAAATCTTTATTAAAAAAAAAAAAAGAAAATACCTCCTTCTGATTGAGCATAGGATTGAATTCCATCATACTTATAAACACAAAGTTTTTTTGCACTGTTTCGGTTTATGTGATTTTCCAAGAATGCAACTACTGGATGCACAGAGTCAAGTTTCTACTTTGATTTTTAGCACTTCATCAAGTTATTTACTATCCCAAAAAAGCATATATAATACACTTTAAAAAATAATAGTTAAATATGTATTTTTTAATTTTATTTATTTTTAAGTAATCTCTACACCCACTGTAAGACTTGACCTCATGACCCCAAGATCAAGAGTCATGTGCTCTACTGACTGGGCCAGTCAGGAGCCCCTTCTTAGTTCTTTAGAATCCACTCAGGGAATTGTATTGAGTTAAAAAAAGCTATGTGTCAAAGCTATCATTTCTATACATTTAATTTCAAAAAAGAAGGGGGTGGGGGATGCCGGAACAGGTGAGAGCCACTGCTACTTGGGACCCTATTGCTACGATGAGGCATTTTCAAAGGTTTCTCTGACAAAAACCGCTCCCTGCTGTGGCCTTTCAGACCCTCCCCTTGAGGTGGATAAAGGTCCCCAGGGGGACACTCACAGCATGTTGGAAGTCCATGGACATGCCCATGCTCAGCTCCACCTGCTCAGTGGGGATGCTCAGCTTTTTACACAGCTCCTCTCGGAGGGACAGTAACACCTGACAGAAAGACAAGTGTGAAATTTATTTCATTCCTCCCTTCTCTAAGGATGCCTGAAAGTGGCTAAATCTGAACATCTCTGCCAAAGATTATTGATTCCTTGTGGTTTCAAGCCCTGTCAAAATTTTCAGAAGTTACCGAGTTTTTTTTAGCAAATGCTCCTGCTTTCAAAAACACAAACAAAAAAAGCCCCCCAAAAACAAACAAACAAAAATCAGCCATTGGAAAAGGAAGAAAAGAACTGGTTTTCTCCGAAGGCTGTGTTTTAGCCAGGTTCAAGTGGGGTTGAGAAAGGTCTGTGGGTTTTGGAAACTTATTTTCTTCTACCCTTACAAGAAGAGTTCAGAAGAGGGTCATTTATCATGGCAGCCTGTCTTGCAACAGCATTTCACTAAGATGCTTCCTTAACATGCGAGCAATACCCCCGTCCTTGGCCCCCGGTACCTGGAAGTCTGGATTTGGTCCTTGACTAAGATCATGGCCAAAACTTCCTATGGTCATGAGCCCCACGAATTCCAGGCTGGGGCACTTGGCATTTATGTGTTCCACCACGGCTACTGTCTCTGAAGGCAGAAGGCCATGTTTACCTTCACAAAAAGGAACAGAAGACACTTGTACCAACATGTCTGAAGTAGCCAGAGGAAGGCTTCATTTCTACCCCTTCCTTAAAAAGGTGGTGACTTTTGGGCTAGAGGACTTCTTGGGGAAAAAAAAAAGATTCCTTTGGTGGCCTTTGTTTATGTTGCTTCCCTTCTGGTCAGGAATTGAGTATTAATTATCTGAATCTCAGTGATCTGAGCTGCGAACAGCTAGAGCAGAGGGAAGAGAAAAAAACACTATCTTTCTTGAGACACCAAGAAGACTCACATTGTCAAAATGCCAGATTCACCAGGGAATTCTTTTCCCAGCTCTGGTACATCTATTGTTTTATTAATTTATTAGAGCTGTAAACATTTTAAAATAAAGTATATATCCCAGTTTTCACTAAGTATTTGTAAAATTTAATGGAACTTGCTAATTAACAAATGGAGGAGCAGTCTGTGGTAAATGATGATTTGTTATGCCGTTATAAGGAATATGAATGTTCTCTTTCCCTCATTTATCAAATGGAGATGCTACGAATGTTCACTTGAATCTTTAATTACAGCCTAATATAGCCAATTATCAGGAAATGCTATCATAGACTTCACCTGGAGCCAGTTTCAGACATACCTATACTGATAACATAATATATAATCTAGGTGCGTAAAGAAATAAAAATTGTTACAACTTACAAAACACTTACGTGTCAGGCACATGTGCCAAGTTCTAAGAGCTCTTCACTTAATACAGTAACTATGCAATAAGTACTCTTACTGTCTCCACTCTAAAAATGAGGAAACTGAGGGACAGGGAGGCTCAGTGCCTTGTCCAAGGTCCCACAACTAGAAATTGCGCAACTGGGATTTAAAGCCAGGAAGCCTGGCCTGAGGGCCTATCTGCATTGTGTTCCTTCATGTTACCGTCTGGCGAATCCTGGGGCTCTGCTGGTCGTAAGCAAACGACCGGTCTGTGAACACTTACTGTTAACAAGTGCTAACAAGTGAGATGTGCAGGCTTCCCTGCCAGCAGCTCTGCCCACGTTACCACTTTCAGTCCTGACAACACCCTCTGACGTAGGCACCACTGTGATTATCATGGTCCGCCAAGGAAACTGAGGTACAGAGAGGTTAGGTAACCTGCCTGAGGTTACAATCCTGGAAGGTGTGGGAGCTCAAACCCCAGGTCTGATTTCAAAGCTCCTGCTCTATTCACTATGTTACATTGTCAACCCAAACCCCTTAAAGGTATTCATTAACTGGCGCTCAGGTGACTTCCTTCTTTTCCCTCCTAATGTAACATTAAGTAATTTTTTTAACACCTGAGTGTTACACATGTAACTGTGCTATCTCCTTCAGCAGTGAAGGATTTCTAGGAATTTTCAGGAGATCAAAGATACAGTTCCCTTCTTGGCTTGTCCTATTCTGGGCCACCAAAAAACTAAGAATTAACAAACCACAATGTAAGAAAGAGTTATACATGGACTGGCTTAGATGTCATTGTGCCATCTAGATCCTACAGGAAACAGCTTACTTAAAGGCCTGTGATTTCCTTCTAGACCCTTAGCTATCAGATTCTTAGGCCTGGCATTCTTCCAGACCTTCAGCCATACTAAGGGGAAGAAAAATCTACAATTCAGGTCGGGTCACTTACTCTCCTCTCCACTGGTATTAACCTGGACCATAACCTTTAACCTTTCAGGAGAACTTTTTTTCTGCCATGAACTGTTCACTTTATCTGCCAACTTCACAGAATCCACTGTTTCCAGCATGAAGAGATTGGGGACAGCTGCAACGAGAAAGAGGCAAGGTAATTCTTCATTCACCGTGCCGTAGCAAGCAACATACAACCCATCTTTTTGACTTGGTGGATGGAAGAACGATTTCCCAGAAAGAGAACAAGACAGACTTATGCTCAGACTTCTGAGATGGTTTTACTAGATGTCAGTTTAAATGTCAGCCCACTGCTACCTCACTGGAAAGGATCCATCAGGGAAACAGTGACCTGCCGCAACCAGGAGGCACATGCATTCAAGAGGGCTGGAAATAGTGCAGATTCCCAAGAGCAGGCTTGATGGGACTATACTTCAGTTCACATGCAAGAACCGGGTCAAGATGACAATAAAGAAAGGATAACTATGGAGGCCCCAGTGCTTCCCTGGCAGGATAACGCCATGTTCTTAAACTGTGGGACAGGGGTGCTCTCGTTCAACCAGGACGACAGAATGACAGCTAAGGGAGATGCTGACATCATCGAAACCATCTCTTTTTCCAAAGATGCATGTGACATGAACTATCACTCTTGCCTCAGATACAGAGTGAAGACAGAAGCAGCAATATCAGCAGCTTGCTCTCGTCAAACAGGCAATGTGCTAACAGGTATACATGCATTACTGCTTTTCAATCTTTACCATGGTTCATGAAGCACTATTATTACCTCCACCTTACAGTTGGGGAAACTGAGGCTCAGAAAGGATGAAGGTTTTTTTTTTTTTTTTAAGATTTTATTTATTTATTTGACAGAGAGAGATCACAAGTAGGCAGAGGCAGGCAGAGAGGAAGGGAAGCAGGCTCCCTGCTGAGCAGAGAGCACCATGTGGGGCTCGATCCCAGGACCCTGAGATCATGACCTGAGCCGAAGGCAGAGGCTTTAACCCACTGAACCACCCAGGCGCCCCGAAAGGATGAAGTTTATTCAAGTTTACAAAACTAACAAATATTAGAGCTGTGACTTAAATAATGGCAAACTCCATCATATTTTTTTTTGAAGATTTATTTAAGAGAGAGAGAGAGAGAAAGAGTGTGAATGCTGAGGGGGAGGGGAAGAGGGAGAGGGACAAGCAGACTTCCTGCTGAGCAGGGAGCCCAACATGGGGCTTCATCGCAGGATCCTGAGATGACCATAGCCAAATGCTCAGGTACCCCACAACTCCATGTTTGTTTGTTTTTTCTTTTTTTTAAGGTTTTTCACTTATTTATTTGTGTATGTGTGAGAGGGAGAGAGAAAGCCAGAGCACATAAGCAAAAGGAGCAACAGGCAGAGGGAGAAGCAGGTTCCCTACTGAGCAAGGAACCTGATGTGGGACTCAATCCCAGGACCCTGGGATCATGACCTGAGCAGAAGGCTCAACAGAACGAGCCATCCAGGTGTCCCCTGACTCCATATTCTTAATGTTGAATTTGAGCTTAGGCTACTTTTTTAAATAAAAGTATGTATTTAAAAAATGTACATACTTAAAAAACAGACCAAAAGCAGATATGCTTGATGTGGAGAAAAAATAAGCAATATAGAAGCACATGCAGTAAAAACTCAGTTTCTCACCCTAGAAACTACCACTGTTACCACTGGGCTAAGGATTCTTCCAGATCATTTTAGTGTATTTCCATCCAATCACATAGACCACCCCCCCAGATGTATAATTTATTGTTATTTTTTGGAATGACATATAGATGGGATCATACTGCTTCCCCCGCCCCCAAACCTTTTATATTTAAGTAATCTTTATACCCAACGTGGGACTTGAACTTATAACCCTGAGATCAAGAGTCACACACTTCACTAACTGAGTCAGCCAGGCACTGGATCATAGTAAATGTTTTACGGGTTGCTTGCTTCCAGTTAGCAGTACACGTTGGAGATTTTTTCTACATTAGTACCATAAATCTACTGGTACTTTTAACAACTGCGACATTCCACAGAACAGATGATCACAATTTCCTTAACATTGTTCTTATTAACCTTGTTTGTTTGTTTTTTTTACTACAAAACCAAAGCTTAGAAACAGATCTTTGTGCACATATACAAGTTGCTATAGAATACATGAGTACCAGGAATTGAAGTTACTAGTTAAGGACAAAGTACAATTAAAACTGTGTTAGATACTAGAAATCCAAAAAAGCCCTACCATTTTAGAATCTTCCTGGCAAAATGTGGAGTGCTCATTTACTCATGCTCTCAAACATTGGATATTAGCAGACTTTTTACTTTTTGCAAACCTGATTGGTGAAAAGTAGAATTTATTATTGTATTTTGTATTTCTCTTATTGAGGGTAAGCATTTTTTGTTTGATTACTGGTCTTTTGTATATTTTATCCTTATAAGTGGCCTGTTTCTTAGTTTTTCCCTATGTTTTTCTCATGCATTAAAAAATTCTTTAGGGGTGCCTGGGTGGCTCAGTTGTTAAGCAAGCATATGCCTTCGGCTCAGGTCATGATCCCACGGTTCTGGGATTGAGTTCTGCATCAGGCTCCTTGCTCAGTGGGGAGCCTGCTTCTCCCTCTGCCACTCCCCCTGCTTGTGTTCCCTCTCTTGCTGTCTCTCTCGGTCAAATAAATAAATAAAATCTTTTAAAAAAAAAGTCTTTATATATTATGGACATTAACCTCTTCCCCTTTTAAAAAATATTATTTTACTACCAATCTGTGCTTCCCTTTTGCTTTGACATATGGAAAGCTTTAATTTTTGTGTAAGCAAATGTGCTAATTGTTCCTTTAATGGTTTTCAGACTTTGTTTTATTTAGAAAGGTCTTTCACCAGCCTGAAAAAATAAAAATATCTTCCTATTTTTCTTCTAATACTTCATAATTTTGATTTTCAAGTTAAGATTCTTTAATCTCGGGATACATGGATGGATCAGTTGTTAAGCATCTGTCTTTAGCTCAGGTCATGATCCCAGGGTTCTGGGATCAGATCCCATGTCGGGCTCTCTGCTGGGCAGGAAGCCTGCTTCTCCCTCTCCCACTCCCCTGGATTGTGTTCCCTTTCTCGCTGTCTCTCTCTATCAAATAAATAAATAAAATCTAAAAAAAAAAAAAAATTCTTTAATCTCACTGGAATTTATACTGCAAGGAAGGGAATCTAATTTAATTATTTCTCCAATAAAAAGTTGACTGTCTTGCTGTCCACTTATTAAGTATAAACAGGCTCCCTACTTCCCTCACACCTAATACGAAATAGCTTTTAAAAATAATACAATAGGGATGCCTGGGTGGCTCAGTCGTTAAGCGGCTGCCTTCGGCTCAGGTCATGATCTTGGGGTCCTGGGATGGAGCCCCACATCAGGCTGCCTGCTCAGTGGGAGGCCTGCTTCTCCCTCTCCCTCTACTTGTATTCCCTCTCTCACTGTGTCTCTCTCTGTCAAATAAATAAATAAGATCTTTAAAAAAAAATACAATAGACTTCTACTTTCCAACAAGATGGAAGTATAGGGATCAGATTTACCCTCCCACCTGAACATCGAAATGGACAAAATATATGAAATGGTGATGTAAAAGAACTGAGTATCATGCAGTGAAAGATAGTGATCTCTGAGGGATGAGAAACAAATTAAGTGAGGGCCACAACTGCCCCAGCTAAAGTTTCTAGAATGTGGCACGGGAAAGGCGAATGCAGGAAGAGTGTGGACGTGAGTTGAAGACAGGAACTAAGAATCTGGAAAGACTAAGTAGCTAGAGTTCACAGGGCAGAATTTGGGAGAGGAAAGAGCAGCACACAGAGAGACCACTGGTGAGTTGTGAAGGGCTCCCTTCCAGAACTCGGCTGGGTACAGATCAGTGCATGCATGTAAGGAAATCACTCCTGGCTCAGGACAGAACTGTTTGAAAGGATTAGAAGAAACAGAGCCTGATGTTCACAGAGGGGATGGAATAGTGCCTATTCCCACCAAACAGGCTTAGGATTCATGGGGTACCGGGTAGAGTACATGGAGGGCCTTATCTCAGTAACAGGGAATAATTAGCCCTAAATTGAGCTCTGCTCTAGGCACGCCAACTAATCTTAAAAGCAAGACCTAAAAAGATCAAACCGCCCCAAGTAAGTTAGCTGTGTTCCAAACAAAGGCTCAAAAATATTTATAGGAATATGAAAATTACCAGCTCCCAAAAATAAAATTCACAATATTTGACTGTCCAAAACAAACAAACAAAAAACCCCCCAAAAAACAAAAATCAGACACTCAAAGAAGCAGGAAATATGATACATAATGAGGGGTTAAATCAATCTGCTGAAATTGCCCCAGACTGTCAAAGATGACAGAAGATGATAGAATTAGTAAGCAGCACATTAAAACAGTTACTGTAACCGTGTGCCATATAAAAAAAATGTAGAAGGCCATGGAAGATATAAAAAGACTCAACTGGCATGAAAACCACCATGTAGGAGATGAAAAATCCACTGATGGGATTAATGGCAAATTAGACAATGCTAAAGAAAGGCTTAGTTACCTTGAAGAAATTACCAAAATGAAACACAGACAAGGAAAAAAATAAAAATTAAAATTAAAAAGAGCATCAGTGGGCTCTGGAATCACCTCAAGCAGACCAATAGGTAACTGGAGTCCCCAAAGAAGAAAAGAAAGGGGGAAGCAAAAAATATATGTGAACAAATAGTTGAAAAATTTCTAAAACTTGATTAGAACCCCAGATCCAAGAAGCTCAACGAACCCCAAGCACAAGAAATGTGGAAAAAAAAAAATTACACCAAGGCATATCATAATTAAATTGCTCAAAGTCAGTGATAACAAGAAAACCTTGCAAGTAGCTAAAGGAAAAAAAAAAAACAAAAAACATGTCACATACAGAGGAACAAAGATAAGGACGACATTATATTTCTTATTGGAAACAGTCTAAGTAAAGACAGTGGAGCAATATAAAGTATTGAATGAAAAAACCATTAAGCTAAAGCTCTATGGTCTGCAAAAGTACCTTTGAAAAATAAAGGTGAAGGTACAAAAAAGTTCAATGGAAAAGAATGAAGTGGCACCACCCTTTTCCTTAGGCTATACATAAAAATTAACTCAAAAAGACCCAAAGGTAAGAGCTAACACGATAAAACTCTCAGAAGAAAATAGGAGCAAATCTTTGAGACTCTGGGGGCATCTGGCTGGCTCAAACGGTAGAGCATCTGACTCTCCATCTCAGGGTTGTGAGTTCAAGCCCCATATTGGGCACAGAGATTACTTAAGAAAAAAAAAATCTTTGTGACCTTGGATTTCTTAGCGATAGTACCAATAGCACATGCCACAAAAGAAAAAAGATACCATTCCCATGGAATGGGAGAATGTATTTGCAAATCATATACAGCATAAAGGACTGGTACCTAGGATATATAAAAGAAATTTTATAACTTGATAATAAAAAGACCCAATTAGGATATGGACATTGGGGGGAGGGTATGTGCTATGATGAGTGCTGTGAAATGTGTAAACCTGGCGATTCACAGACCTGTACCCCTGGGGATAAAAATACATTATATGTTGGGGCGCCTGGGTGGCTCAGTGGGTTAAGCCGCTGCCTTCGGCTCAGGTCATGATCTCAGAGTCCTGGGATCGAGTCCCGCATCGGGCTCTCTGCTTGGCAGAGAGCCTGCTTCCCTCTCTCTCTCTCTCTCTGGCTGCCTCTCCGTCTACTTGTGATTTCTCTCTGTCAAATTAATAAATAAAATCTTTAAAAAAAAAAAAATACATTATATGTTTATTCAAAAGAAAAGAGTCAAACACACACACACACACACACACACACACACACACACACAAGACCCAATTAAAAAACACATAAGGATCTGAATAGACATTTCTCCAAGAAGATGTACAAATGGCCAATAAACACATGAAAAAATGCTCAACTTCATTTGTCATTAGGGAAATGCAAATCAAACCACAATGTAATACCATTTCACATATTTTTTATTACTCCACTTTATCTTCTTTGCTGATTTATTAGCTATAATTTTCTATTGTGTTATTTTATTGGTTGATTTATTTTATTTTTTTAAGTAAGCTCTATGCCCAAGTGTGGGGCTTGAACTTATGACCCAAGTGTGAGGCTTGAACTTATGACCCTGAGATCAAGTTGTATGCTATACCAACTGAGCCAGTCAGGCACCTTTATTGGTTGCTTTAAAGTTGAACTTAGACACAGTCTACCTTAAAATGATGTCATACCACTTAATATAAAGTTTAAGAACCTTATAATAGTGTACTTCTGTTTCTTACTTTCCATTTTGTATGTCACTGTTTCAATTCACTTTACTTTGTCATGTTATAAATCCCATAATACATCATTATTTTTGTTTATATAACATATTATACTAATAGAACAGCAGAGAAAAATTAATGAAACTAAAAGTAGTTATCAGAGAAGACTGATAAACCTCTAGCCAGATGGATTAGAAAAAAAAGAGAAGACAAATGACCAACATCAGGAATGAGTTGACATCACTACAGATTCTACAGGTATTAAAAGGATAATAAAGAGATATTACTAACAACTTAATGCTCATAAATTTATTACTTTAGGTGAAATGGGCAAATTCCTCTAAAAACATAAAGTAACAAAGCTCACACAAGAAAAAACAGCTTATGTGAAGTCTATTAACAAAACTGAAACTATAGTTAAAAACCTTCTTACAGGGTGCCTGGATGGCTCAGTTGGTTGTTGGGCAACTGTCTTTGGCTCAGATCATGATTCTGGAGTCCCAGGATCAAGTCTTGCATCAGGCTCCCTGCTAGGCAGGGAGCCTGCTTCTTCCTCTGACCCTCCCCACTCTCATGCTCTCTCTCTCAAATAAATAAATAAAATCTTTAAAAAACAAAACAAAACCCAAAACCCTCCTACAAAGAAACGCCAGGCCTCACTGATGAATTCTACCAAGCAGTTAAGGAAGGGACAATACCAATTCCACACAAACTCTTTCAAAAGACTGAAGAAGTGGGAGTACTTTCCAGTTCTATTAGGCCAGTATTATTTTTATTAAACCTAAAAAAAGATATTACAAGAAAATGACAGCCCAATGTCCCTTTTGAATGTAGATGCAAACATTCTAAGCAAAACTTAATAAAGCAAATGCAACAGTAAAAGGATAATACTGCCCGACCAAGTGAGCCTATTCCTAGGAATGCAGAGGTAGTTTAACATTTGAAAATCAATAAATGTAATTCAACATGTTAATAAACTGAAAAAGAAAATCACAGGATCATTTCAATGGATGCAGGAAAGGCATCTGACAAAATCTAACATTGATTCTATTTTTCTCAGGGTCCTGGGATCGAGCCCCACATTGGGCTTGATCCCAGAACCCTGGGATCATTACCTGAGCTGAAGGCAGAGGCTTTAACCCACTGAGCCACCCAGGTGCCCCGAATTAGGACTATTCTAAAAGCTGTTCCTTTTGCCACACAGAAAGTAGTGTAAGTAATATAATGGTAGAGAGATTTTGTCTCCATATTTCGAATTTTATCTTACCCATCAATTTGTTGACATTTTGTTTCTGTAGGTGGCCAATGAAGTGCCATTTGATCTCAGGACACGAAGACAGAATCTGCAGAGAAAAAGGTTTGACTAGATGTTATGACTAGAATTTATGAAGGCTTTGCTGGCGCAAATACCTTACACATTTCCTTCTGTCTTTTCGTGTCTATCCAACAAACCACTATCACCATCGTTAGCCAGGCTCCAAAGGATACTTAGAGAAAAACCCAAGGCTTCTTCTACTCTGTTTCTCTTGCTTGTTCCCATCAGCTCCCTCCTTCTTTTAGATATCATCCATTAAAGATGAACTGATTATGGAGTACCTGGCTGGCTCAGTCAGTAGAGCACATGACTCTAGATCTTAGGGTCATGAATTCAAGCCACACACTGGGTGTGGAGCCTACTTCAAAAAGACAAAACAAAACAACAACAACAACAAAACAAAGGATGAACTGACTAAAGGTTTCAAACCTCAAAAGGACCCAGGATTACAGCAAGCTCCTAAATCACCACATCCAAAAAGCTGCAGAGGAGAAAACTATAGTCTTAGTTTTAATAAAGAAAGAAAATGTAGCTGAGAAATACTTGGAGTTCAAAATGATTACTGACATTTCTACTACCAGCTGATGATCCTGTAAAACTCAACCACCAAAATGGGTCTAACTTTCAGCTGAAGGGCCAAGAATAGACACAAACTCCAAAATTCAGATATCCACTTACTTTAGGATTCGATGCTTTTTCTAGCAGTTCTTGAACCTAAAGGGTAAAAACAGAACGAATCAGAAGCCTGACAATCACGACTCTTCCAAAAAGGCAGACTGGAAAAGGACTCTTACATAGTTCTCCCCGAAAGTACGCTGGCCATGACTGTAGGCTTCAATCACCATGTCTGCAGGTTTGGTTTTGCTGACTGCTACCAGCCGGGGCTGGATGGCTGGGAGATCCTGCCAAGAGGGAAAAGAGCCAAATGAGTGAATGTTTAGGAATATTATTCCAGTAAGTTCTATAAGACGGATCCCAAAGAATCAATTGGCGTAGGTCTTAATGTGACATTAGGTAAGCTCCGTTATTTCAATACTGGAGGGAGACCAGTACCAAATGTTGATTGAATGTCTTTCAAATGTATGGTGTGTTAGCTACTTTATTATTATTATTTTTTTAAAGATTTTACTTAATCATTTGAGAGAGAAAGAGAGAGTGAGAGCTTGCATACACAAGTGGAGGGCGCGGCGAGAGAGAGGGAGAAGCACACTCTACTGAGCAGGGAGCCTGATGTGGGGCTCCATCCCGGGACCCTGGGATCATGACCTGAGCCAAAGGCTGACACTTAACCCACTGAGCCACCCAGGCGCCCTGTGTTAGCTACTTGAACATCTACTCTCAGGAGAACTGGGAAGGTAAGTAAAAGCAGTATTTCCTTAAAATGCAGTCTTTAACCAACTGCATCAGCATCATCTGGGTACCACTGCAGACCTACTGAATCTGAATCTCTGGGGCTGGAGTCTGAGCATCTGCTTTTAACACAATCTCTCCAGATGATGCTCTTGCACATTAACGTTGGAGGTTTAAGAATCACTTCATTAAGGAAAGGCATTACCCTCTCACTAGAGGGGGTGTCCCTGCTGGCTTCTGAAACTCCACAGTTAGGTTCTGGAAACTCATTCTGGTCCTGATATATTCGTGACATGTATTAGGGAGAATCACTGAGAATCCCAGAACATCAACGCCGGCAGGGAGCTTAAAGCAATGAGAGCTTATTCCATTGCCTAGGGCAGATGAGGAAACTCCGGACCAGAGTAGTTAAGTGACTGAGCTCAAGGTACATCTTATTAGTAGCCAAGGAAAGACTATACCAATTGAGGTCGTCTTGCCTCCAGGACGGAATTCGGAATTCTGACACCATCAATGCTTGATCAGAGAAACTCTGACCTTTCTGTTCAGTTATGTCTCACTCCACACCATTCAGCTTAAATTTACAGGGAGGGGAGCAAACACTGACGCTTGATCTAATTAAATAAAGTCCAAGAGGAGACAATATAAGGAGGGGGTCGGAGTTTCCCTTTAAAGTGCTTGGGACTGGATGTCAGTTCCCTCCTGCCCCAAACGTCCTAGCGCAGCTCTGGTGTCGACTATTACTGAGCGACCGCGAGCTGTTAGACGTCGCCGCAAAAGCGATCTCAGGAGACCTGGCCCTCTCTGGGTGCTCTCGGGGACGTCTTCTCTTGCATGTTCTGGGCACCGGACCGGCGCTGCTCCCGTCCGCTAAGGCCGCGGACTCCTTAACAAGGCGGGTGGGCAACAGCCGCGATGTCGGGGACATCATTTTCTGGGTTAAGTGGACACCTTCTGCTCCAACGGAACCAACCTCCAGAAAACCTGTCAGACTCACCGCGAGGTCGCTGAGGAAACCCTTCGCTAGCCTTGCGGGGGCTCTGCAACCCGCGCCGCCGCCAAGGCAGCTGGACGGCTCCCTCCCCGCCGGGAGACCCCCTCTGCGTCACCGTGACGACCCATTCCCAGGCAGGTGTCCCCTTCTCAGAGCAGCCGCCCACCGTCCCCACGCTGTCTCCCTCCTCACCCGCGGCCGCCGCGCCACCGCCTGCTGCACGCGCTCGTTCACCGCCCGCAATGCGAACCCGACTCCCAGCTCTGCCGACATGCTGCCAGCTCTCCACATCCCCAGGGACCTACACCGAGGGCGGACGGCCCCCCGCCCCGCACCCCAAGGCTGAGACAGCTTTCCGGTCCCGCCCAGCTCGCGTCTTGTGTGGCCCAATCGCCGCTCACCACCGAGTCGTCTCACCCAATCGACACTGGGCCGGGGGCGGGCCGAGGGCGGGATGGCGGGAGACCCCGCCCCGCGGCGCCGGCCATCTTGGAGAGGCGGCTCTGGCCTTGCTGGGCAACTACGGGCCGGACTCTGGACGCTGGGGCGGGGGGAGGCCTTCCAGTGCTCCCCGGCGAGCCTTCCACGTCCACTATGCGCCTGAGCCGCCGGATGTGGGACCTTTCTGACGGGAAAAAAAGAAAAAGCGTGTTCCGAGGTTCTCGTCCTTTTCCAAATGCCCCCCGGATTTGCGCTTCCCTGGCGTTCAAAGAGCTGTGAACTGAGATTTCCGCGCGGGAGACGTGGCTTTGGGTGTCTCAGATGAGTCTCATGAGGAACCGATAAAACTTTCTAAAGAACACGGCCCGAGTCAAATGCATGTTTTTGTCATCCTTGAAACAGTGCTTGTCCAATGGAAATATGCGAGCCACACAAGTCATTAGGAATTCTCAATGGGCACACAAAAAGTAAAACATTTTCATGAATACACTTAATTCAGTATCTCCAAAGCAGGGTTTCACTCTGCAACCAATAGGGACACTTAACTGAGTTTCTTTAAAGATTTTATTTATTTATTTGACAGAGAGATCACAAGCAGATGGAGAGGCAGGCAGAGAGAGAGAGAGAGAGAGAGAGAGAGGGAAGCAGGCTCTCTGCTCAGCAGGGACTCGATCCCAGGACCCTGAGATCATGACCCAGAGCCAAAGGCAGCAGCCCAACCCAATGAGCCACCCAGGCGCCCCTGTGGATTCATTTCTAAGATGCTTTTCACCTCTAAAATTCTATAACCTTATGAAAATGGAAGTAAAGACAAAAAGATCAGGGTGACCCCGGTCTCATCATTTCACATTTTTCAATGTCTTTACTTCTCAGCTATGCTTTTGAATGAATTTCATTCCACTTTTTTCTCCTTATTTTCGTTTTCAGTGTCTTCTCTTCCACTTCCTGGGACATCAACCATCTCATTTAACACCTCATTCTTCCCTAATCCTTGAAAAATAGAGGTCCACAATCACTTCATCACCTGTAACTGTCTTCAAATTGCTCCCCACGGTTTGCAGGGACAAAGAGGAAGAGAGAAAGATTAAAAAGCCAAATACCCAGAGGAACAGATTTTATAAGTAATTTTATAAAATCTAGTATAGTTGTTCACCATCAATGTCATCAAGTATTTAAAACATGCACTTCTGTTGTCTGAGGCCCTGAATTATGAGAAAAACATTCATACTTCCTTCTGAGCTTACTGTGATTCTTTTGGGAGATTAAAAAAAGAGAAAATAATAGAAAATTACAGTTGCCTGGTTACTTGGCTCTAAAGAGAAATGGAGAAATAATGCCCATGTCCTAATTCAAATGAATTGAGGTAGAGGAGCCCTGACAACAATCCCTCAGCAAACATACTGTCACATTTGGCTTTTGAAATGCGAATATAGATTCTAGAACCACAGACCTGGGCAGAACCTTTAGAGAACATTGGATCTTTCATATAGAAAGAATGACATTGAAACCATCACAAACAGCACAGACCCTCCCCAAGAAGACCGTCTGAGAAGAAAACATTATTCCTATCAATCCCTGGGTATCTTTTTCCTTTTTTAAGATTTTATTTATTTAACAGAGAGAGACACAGCAAGAGAGGAAACACAAGCAGGGTGAGTGGGAGAGGGAGAAGCAGGCTTCTGGCCAAGCAGGGAGCATGATTCGGGGCTTAATGTGGGGCTCGATCCCAAGACCCTGGGATCATGACCTGAGCCGAAGGCAGACATATAACCACTGAGCCACCCAGGCGCCCCTGAATTTACTTTCTATTTGCACATGACTACTTCTCCTGATTTCAAGTTTTAGCCAATCTTACCTTAAGTGAAATCTTTTAAAATACTCTACTGTGCAAGCTAATTTCCTCTTCACTGGTCTCAAAGGAGCTAGAGAATACCTAGCCAACCCTTGTGCAACTTTTATAAAGTGAAGTCATTAAATTCCCCTTCCACCTTTTATGGGGTCAACTTATGGGTTTTATTTTTTTTAATTTTTAAAAAACTTTATTTTTTGAGAGAGAGAGAGTGAGCAAGAGAGAGACAGACAGCATGAGCTGGGGGCACGGGAAGCAGAGGGGAAGGGAGAAGCAGAATCTCCACTGAGCAGGAAGCCTGATGCGGGACTCATTCAAGGGTGACCCTGGGATCATGACCTAAGTCAAAGATAGACATTTAACCAACTGAACCACCTAGGCACCCCTGGCTTCTTTTTCTTTTTTTACTTTTTAAATTTTGGTTTTAACATTTTGTTTTGCTAGCCTCCTCTTAAAGTCTTTTTTTCCCAAACTGGGAATTCCTCTCAAGAGGGCCAAACCTGCTTCATTTGTACATGGGACATTTTTGTAGATAGTATTCTCAGTACTGTTTGCTGCATTCCAATATTGTTCCCTTTTTCCTCTCTGCACTATGCAACCTGTAATCTTACTCTGTTATCCCATTTGTTCGATTTTCCACTTAGTGGTACCCACTGAATATTTGTGTGCTCTCTAGCCTGTTTTCCCAGATGACTGAAAACGTCATATATGGCAGACCCAGTGCTAACCCCTTCACACACAGAATTTCATTTAATCCACTCAACCCATTTTATAGATGAAGAAAGTGATTTTCAGAGAAGGTAAAGAATTTATTTTAAGGGGTGCCTGGGTGGCTCAGTCATTGGGTGTCTGCTTTCAGCTCAGGTCATGATTCCAGGGTCCTGGGATCGAGCCCTTTGTTGGGCAGGCCTGCTTCTCCCTCTCCCACTCCCCCTGCTTGTGTTTCCTCTCTCGTTGTCTCTGTCAAATAAATAGAATCTTTGTCTCTGTCAAATAAATAAACAGAATCTTTAAAAAGAAAAAAAAATTATTTAATACCATACACATAGGAAGTGGTCGAGCAGGGACCTGAATCACGACAGTCTAACCCCGGGGACTATATTCTTAACTTACCTATTCAACTGGAAGTTCATATTGTGTATGTAGTGGTTCGCACACCAACAGAGAAAGTCTGAGAGCACCATTAAAAACCCAAGAAAGCCTGGGCTTGGGTTGCCACGTTTGGCAAATAAAAATACAGGCTAATTAGTTAAATGTGCATGTCATATAAATAATTTTTTACTATGTCTCCTGCTATACTTGAGACATACTTATACAAAAAGTTATTAGTTGTTGATACAAAATTCAAATTGGACCAAGCATCGTGTATTTTACTTGGCAGCTTTAGGCTGGGCAACTTTCCAGAGTAGAGACTGGGACTTTCTGACTGAATTGGTATCAAAATGAGTTCTGGGTCAACTGAAATGATCTCTACCCTTGGGGCCAGAATTGCAGCAGTGAATGGATTCTTTAAAATGATAAATTTCCATAGCACCTACCAAGAATCATGCCATGTTTACAAATTAGTTGTTTATTGTTTCTACATTAATAATGGGGGTATTCATCTGAATATATTTTTAGGGTGATCTTGCACTCCATGCACTAGGGAGGGATGTTTTATTTCTTTGTATCACCTATCCTAATATTAGCTATCGCTAAATTTCACTTTAATAAAAAAGTAAATACAAAGAAGAATGATTTTATTTATCAAGACTGAAAATAAAACATATAAATTCACACCTTTAGTGTTGTCTAAAACAATTCCTCCAGCTATCAACCCAAGGTAATTAATCCAGCACATTATTTATAGAGTGATTAATATAACAAGAATCATTTCTCATTTACAGAGGGGGTCATTAAACTGCTGGGGCTCTTTGAAAGTAGAATTACTTTTGATTATTCAATCACCAGCTTACACAAAAGCAGAAATAAAAAGAAACTGAAATTACAAACACAAGCTGATTGACTATTACTTCCTTTCTAAGGAAGCAATAGAAGAGTGGCTTGGACCCTACCAAGTAGAACTAATGAAGTAGCCCGTTAAGTTCACAGACACAGAGCAGCCACTAGTCAACATACAGGTTTATTCTCAACTGAGGATTGAAGTTTATCTTCAATCAAACTTAAAATGTGAAGTCAGTAAGATGATGACCTTACTTTCACTACTTACTCTCTGTAAATGGCAAAGCCAACAGTGCTGAAAGATATATGGACCCAAAGAAATTACAACAGATCATTTAGAAAACAACTTTTTTTTTTTTGGAGTCAATATATTGCCAAAATTCTTTCAATTATATTTTTCCTCCTTCAAGTTAATATGACCACAGATCCCTTCATATTTATTTTATTTTAGTCTTATAAAAACTATTAACAAACTTTGGCTTCCTTGCAAATATTCTGTCCTTATATTAAAAAAGTGATTAAAAACAGTACGAATAGGAACCACTTCTGTAAAGTTTAATGAGAAATATTCAACCAAGGTGCCTTTTCCTTGGAAAAATCCTACAAAAACTGAATTTTATAAAGTTACGTATTTTGATAGAAGTTCCATTTACAAATAGCAGCCATGACTTTACTGCCTACAAATGTGTAGGCTGTCACATTTTACATGTTTAGGATTCCAATGTTTTAAGATCAGATTTTCTAGTGAGTGCTGAAGACACAGAATCACACAGATTGGTTAGTCGTCCCGTGCTGAGGAAACTGCTGACTTCCATGATTTTACTATTCAGGATGGGTGCAGCTAACCGCGGAATTTAAACGGAGGGGCACTATGACATTTCTATTTTTTGTTCAAAGAGGAAGCAACATTAGCATTGAGGGAGGCAGGGGCAGCAGGATTTGACTTCGAGGCTCTTTTGTGGTTAAAGTTTATCAAGTGCAAGGGTCAAGCTGTCACAGGATGTTAGTATTGGGCTTTCAAGAGAAGAACCTGAGCAAACGTGCTATTGAGAGGTGGAGAGATCCTTGCTTTTTGTTCTATTGAAGTAGTGTTTTCTGAGGCCTAGGCAGCAAATCTCAGAGTAGAGGAAGCAGAAAAATATGTATGGGGATACTAGATGTCATGTGTCATGTTGTTCCCAACAAGGGATTAATGGCATCGAAATGGGAGGAGGGTGAGAAGATCTTAATAATGGATACCTATGTTGGCCTTGGGAGGCTCTTCTGCAAGCACTTTCGAGCACAAAAAAACCATCATTGCCAGGAACAGTGGGCTGCTTGCACGAAGTGTGACCAGGACCACTGGTGTGAGAATTCTTAAGTCCCAGAAATGAGAACAGGTAAGGGCAATGCTTGAATTAAGAGGAGTTAACATGTTTCTACCTAAGCAGGCTGCATGCTCCCCAAACTCTCGACAAGCCTGGTGCTACCTGGGAGCAAGCTGGCCCGAATTCTGGGGCCATCCAATAAAGCAGAAGTCTGGGCACGGGACCAAAAATGAGGTGGGCATCTGTGCCAGAAGGTATGGTTCATAGTTTTGCTGAGGGAAAAGGGGTACCGTGGTAGTTTCTTTGGTAGTGGTGGTGGGGGGGGCAGCTAATAACAAGGCCAGACCCTAAGCCGGAGTTTGTCATGGAGAAGACCAACACGCCTGCAAGTGAAAGGGGAGTTAACGTCACAGTCTGGTACACAGCTCACGGCCTACATAAGCTGGAACCCACCTCCTCCCTCTGATTTCAGGATATAAGAAAACCTTCCTTTCACGGTTGGTCTTCTCCATCCCAAATCTCCCAGAATGACACAAAATTTTCCTAACTAGAAATGGGGAAAAACAAAACAAAACCAAACCAACCAACAAAAACCACCCCAAACCATTCGAACAGATTTTGATGCAGCCCTTCCAAGCCAGGGACCTGGGCATGAGCTCGTGATGTGTACCTCACAACTGTCTCTGGAGGTAGGACATTCGGTCTGACCCCTGTGTGGCTGCTGGCGCCCTAGACTTCAAAACACATGCTACTAGCGGGTTCCCTTTTTATCACTCCGTCAGACCGACTGCCTGTAGGCTGTAAGACCAGGAGATCCTTCGGGTGTCTTTCCTCCGTCCCCAGAGGCGCTCTTGGACAGAGAACCTCCATGGTGAGAAAGATGCCAGGCCTCAAGGAACACATGCACTTTGCCAAGCAGGTACCACGCTGGCTGAGAGACAGAGCGACCCCCTTGAGCAGCTAGTAAGACACTTGGGTTGTTTGTGCCTATCTTCCTAATGCTGAGTGAAATCAACGAAGAGATTCGAGAGGGGAAAAAAAAAAATCACAGAACAGGTGAAGAGTTTTAAGAAGAATTGTGGGTGATGCCCAAACCCGGACTCTGGAATGTAGTCAGAAATCGCTGCTTTTTAAGCCCTGGGGTGGGGAGGGTAGGAGAGAGAAGCTTGCAAAACCTAGCACCAGTCCTTCCTTGTGAGAGCTCCAGAGAGCGCGCTGCCAAAACGACTCCCATGTGCCGCCAGAAATACCAGCAAAGCCCATCGTTCTCGGCAGCTGCTGCCCCCAGCTCAGGGCAGACTCACAAGCACACAGCTACTCAGCGGCTGAGCCTTCCCCACAGGCATCCTTGGAGGCAGAGGTGAGAAAATTGGGCTGCCTTTCCCCAAATGGGGAAAAGCAAATCACCTGGAGGCCACACCCTCTATCTCTCCCCCTCCGTAATGATCAAATCCCTCCTTACGCCAGCGTCAAAGGGCTAAAATGAGTGTCTGGAGGGCAAAGGTCAAACCCACGATTCGCCCATCTTAACAGAAGTCACATGACCCGCTTACCTGAATAAGACCCCAAATCATCAATCCCAGCCCTCCCTTCCCAGGAAGGGGAATAGATTTAAATCCATTTCTTCTTTTTGCTCCACAGAATGTGGAAGAGAGTCAAAGCAGGTAGTGTGGGAGGGAGGAGCATCCCGGTTCATCATTCAAAAATAAAGATCTCTTGTAAGTGTCATCTGAGGTTGTATACAAAAACTTTCAATTCTCCTCCGGGTCTACGTCCAAGGGCTCATCATCGAAACTCAGCTTGTCAGCCAACCCCTCGAACTGCTTGCCCAGACCGCCTGCAGAGTCCACGAACATGTTCGGGATGTCTTTGCCGAAGTAAATCTTGCTGTTGGAAGCGATGGCTCTGTACTTCATCAGCTGCAGGTACTCCGGCGTCAGCTTCAGCTGGAAGAAACAAAGCAGAGCCCAGGTGGAGTCCGATCCGGGACAGCTCTGGGGGGCACCCTTCACAGAGGGTCTCTGTCCAAGCAGTGCGCCCCCTGGACTCTTCCAGGCCTCACGGCTCTCCGAGTGACGGGGCACTAATGGATCTGCGCGGTCAGAGCTGCCAGTCTGAGGAGTTTCTGTTTCACACGATGATACAACTTCTGCAGAAGCTCGGCTCAGGGGATGGGCAGCCCCTGTGCCCCACAGCACAGCGGCCATCCCTTCTGGCCAGGAGGGCCTTTGCCGGTGGCAGCCATCCGACATCCGGAGCTCTCAGACAACATTAGTGCAAGGCCAAATAGACTTTCCCCTCCCCAGGTGGCCCAGGGTTTTACCTTGTTGGCTTCGGCCAGCTTCATAGCGGTGTAGCACTCCGCATCGGCCTTCGCCTTCTCCCGGGCCAGGAACGCAGCATCTGTGGGCAACAGGGCAGCGAGTGCAGGGCAGAGGCCACCAGAACACTGGGCCCTGGGCCCTTCCCCTGTCTGCCTCTGTGACCTCGGGGAGACCGAGGTTTTTTTTTTTTTTTTTGCCTCTGTGCTTTGGTTTCCTCTGTTGCAAAATACGGAAAGAGGAGTTTTTCCCTATTTCACAAGTCGTGGTTGAAAATCAACCATGATGAGGAGGTGCCTGGATGGCATCCCCCTGCGGTGGGGACTAAAGATGAGCAAGGCCGCTGCTGTGCCCAGCAACCTCTCTGACAGCAGGCTCCGGAGAAGCACTGCAGCCCACCGATGCTTCTGTTTCCCCGCACTGACTCCTCTTGCCGCTCCTCTGCGTGGAAGCCGCATGGGGCCTGCCCCCACCTCGAGCCTCAGAGCTCTCCACCTCATCCCTCTTGCGGGGCTCAGCAAAAGCCCCAGGAGCCCAGCTGGAGGTGACCCCACCTAAAGAAACAGCTCGGTCCCTCTCCAACTTTGTTTCCCTTTTTATTTCCATCGCTCATTTCAAAAAGGTCCTTGTTAACAGTGAGCAAGCTGGCACAACTCTAAACAAGGCCACTATACACCCCGGTCCAGACCAACACCTGTTTGGACAAAGTCCTATTTCAACCTCCACTGCGCGTGCGACACTTTTCCTCAATCTGATGAGATGCGCTTTCTGTCGAGCTGATGCAAAACTTTTGCTTACTCCCTTGCCCTGGGAATGAGGCCAGCCTCCCGTGAGCGATATCTGTAGCCAAAAGCCTGGTAAGGACAGCCAGTCTGCGGGTGGGTTCTTCCTGCCCACCCCCAGCGAGACCCTGGGCGGAAGGAGGGTGGAGTCTGGCAGGGGTGCTGGCTGCAGGTGGCTGTCAAGTGGCCTGAGCACCTGATGACATGTTTTTACAAGAAATAAGAATGTCTTGTTTTGCCAAGAGCTCCCTAATGAGGAGCCACTGACCTGTAAAATCCTAGCTGGCTCCTTACCAGGCCTTCTCAAAGCCTGACAGGTCCCACAGTGAGTCCAAGTGGGCATAGGACTTGGAAGGTGGGCCTCAAGGGCCCATTTTTGTCCTAGAATTTGCTTGATTTAAGGCACCACATGAAGGAAAGGGTAGGTGGTGGGAACGAGCTGAGGGCTTAGGGGCAGGGAACTGAAGGTGAACAGAGTTCAGAAAAGCCAGCAGAGAAAACCTTCTCCAGCTCCAGTGCTATTGGTGCTGAAAAGGTGTCCCTTTCACAGCTGCCTTGGTATTCATGACAGGTGTTTGCTGTGGTGTTTGCTGACGTGCACGGGGGCTACGGAAGGCACAGGGAGGAGCTGCAGTTCTGGCCTCACCTCTTTGCTCACTTCCTAGGCTCTGAGACCCTTGCCAGAGAGCAGGACCTTCAGTGATTTCCTTTTTCCTTAGGCATCACATGAGTGCGCCTAGCCGCACGCAGTGGACGTCTGCTGAGTGAGCGAACGCTCTCTGAAATGGAAAACTGATGCCAGCCTGGCCCGTATCTCCCCCAAAGTCGACTCAAAGCACAGAGAAAAAGTGATTTTCCAAAGAAATCATCACATCTTAGAACAAAGATGAAAGTATGAAGGAAATGACCGTCTCACCCCCTTGTCACAAGGTGGGGCCCGAGGGTCACGTCATCTGTGCTCACCTTCAATTTCTGAAATCTTCTTCTCCGTCTCCTTCTCCATCACCTTCTGCCCATAGGTGATTTCTGCGACCTGAGCCACTTTTTCTGCCTCTACAGGAAGAAAGTTGAGAAAAGGCTCAGAGCTTTGGTATTTCAAAAGCTGGACTCTTTGACCCTTCACGAGTCTCTGATGCAGGCCGGTGGGTTAGCTCAGAAGGAGAGCCCCGCGAGGGGCACAGGTGGGCTGTACCAGTGAGGGCAGTACCACGACATCGGCACAAGACAGTAAACGGAGAGACCTGGGCCCCATGACAGAAGCGAGGAGCAGGCTCTCACCTCTCCTGTCACAAGGGTATTTCTCCTGAACAAATAGGCTAAGGAGTAAGATACTCTCCAAACAGTTTCTCCCTACCACTTCACTTTGGGAAGCAGTTAGTCACTGTTGATAATCCAGTGTAGTGGTTACGAACCAGGTTCTGGACAGAGTCCCTGGGGTTGAATCCCGTTTCTACCAGTTACTTGCCATACGACCCTGGGCACGTTATTTAAACCCTCTGGTCTTTGATTCGGGAAAATGAGGTTAACGATAGAACTTATGTCACCTGGTGGTTGTAAGGAGTACATGTGAGCACATGTAAGTGCTTAGAAAAGTACATGACCCATGATACCTGCTCGACAGGTTATCAGCCATTCTTATTATCCGTTTATGCATTATGAAAAAGGTTCTTTTCATTTCAAACGTAAGGAGAGACTCAAAATGCACTGCCCCTAGCTGTGATCTGATGACTTCCACTCTGTTTCTGGGAGTACGAATGCCACTCCTGCGCCCCAGCAAGGGTTTGGAGGGCTGTGTGATCTAACAGTGCCCGAGGCTACCTCTCAGCTTCCCACCACCCCCACCAGCCCCCTTTGCCATGTGAGGGGATCGCAGAACCACATTCAGACCGATGAGGGCCTTCTTCCGCTCCGTCTCAGCTTCCTTCTCCACCACCTTCTGTTTCTGTGCTGCAATGAGAAGCTTCGTCTTCTCACTTTCCCTGATGGGGGAAAAAAAAGCTGTGAGGCCACCATAGAAGAAGCTACTGAGGAACTTCACTGTCTCCCAGAGAAGCCAGACTTCCGCTGAGGAGAGGCAAACTGAGTTTGTCCTGTCTCCTGGAAGGCTGTTCAATGTCCCAGGGAAAAGCAGGTCTGTTGCAGACAGTAACACGGCTCTCTTTCACCTCCAAAATAACTCATTTGTGGGAAATAAAGTATAATTTACTTTGGTAAAATGCACCTGCCTGCCCACTTAAACACCTTTTGCTCCTATCGTCTTTGATATGACCCAGGAAGCACAATGTCCCCTGGCCCTGTAAAAAGCAGCACTGCTGGGAAGGGCTTCTCCTGTGGCTCTCCACCACAGCTACGGAGCCCAGGTGACCATCCAGACGCACCTGCTCCATCTCGCAGAGTGATGGGCTGTAACGAATACTCAAGAAGGCAATGAGCTCCTGGCGCGGCTTCAGTTAACTTTGGGATGGGATGAGGTGGGGGCGGGGCGGGCGAGAGTGGTGGGTGTAGCTTGGGCAGCAGAAATACTCACATCAACTCGTAGTTTCTGCGGATCGCCTCAGGGATATTGGGCTTGGTCACCCGCACAGCCTGGAGGAGGAAAACAGCACAGGAAGGTGAGGGTGGGGAGGGACAGAAGCACCGCCCACTGGCCCTTCATCTTCCTGCACAAAAAGGACATCCTCTGGAAGGGGGGGGATGCCCCTTCAGCAGAGCAGGCTCCCACTGTGGCCATGCTTACTTGGATGACAAGCCCAGGGGCCATGGAGGTCAGGTCCTGTTGTAAAGCCAGCTTGAGGTTTTCGTCAATCTGATCTGGAATCAAGAAAGACGGCAAGAGTTGTGGTTACATATAGGGTGGAGGAAAGCATGGGGGTAGAGCACAAACTATACCACCAGCTCAAGAATGCACCCTACGGGCCAAAGGGCTTTCCAAGGCAGAGGGCTTATCAGAGCCCAGAAATCTGAAGATCCTTGGCACATCTTTCAAAGAAACATGCCTCTGCAGCCACTCTGTGCAAGCTGGATGTGAGAGCATCCTTTTCCTGTGGCCTCCACATAAAATCACGGAGGCTGTAGAAAATAGCAACCTAGGGGCACCTGCGTGGCTCAGTGGGTTAGGCCTCTAACCGGCTCAGGTCATGATCTCAGGGTCCTGGGATCAAGTGGGGAGCCTGCTTCCCCTCCCCCTCCCTGCCTGCTGCTCTGCCTACTTGTGATCTGTCAAAAAAAAAAAAAAAAAAAAAAAACTTAAAAAATGAAAATAGCAACCTTGCCCAAAAGGAAACTGAGCTTTAATAAGAAAAAGGACAAACAAGTCTTGCACATTTCTTGAGTCAGGCGGCAGCCTTTTCCTAGACAATAGCAGCTAAAGAGAAGCCAGGCAGCCTGTTTTTGAGAGGAAGGAAGGTGGAGTGGCTATGCTAGGTATTTCGGAGAGAGCCAAGCCATTGAAATCCAGTCATTTGAGAAGTTTCTAAAAGAAAAATAGACTCTGACGTCAACGAAAGCCCCAAGGAAGACTATTTCCATTAAGAACTCCATCAAAGAACACAGTGGGGAAAATGAAAATTTATGGTTCTGGAAATGAGCCCGAGTCTTTTGATAGTCGTTTGCTTTGGCCCTGATTGCTCTGTGTGGAATTCACATGGGAGCTGTTTCACAGGCAAGTGTAGGAAGAGCTCTGACAACCCCTCCCAACCCCCCCTCTTTGTGGCCGGGATCCTACAGCCCCCATAGCTGCCCTCTCTGGCCGGGCCTTCTCTTCCTGAGCCCTGCCCAGGAGGTCCTCGGTAAGACCTTGGACGGTGCTGAGAAGACTCCACAGAACCAGGTTAGGACATCCGAATTGAATCACCTCCCTGTCAGATGCCACCCACTTTAAGTGGCTGTTTTTGGCCACTAGTGCCCAAAAAACAGGGGCCTCTGAGGAATGGCAAGTGGAACTCCGGCCAGACTGAGGCCCACAGAAGTTCAGTAATGTGTTCATGCTAGTTAGGAGCCAAAATAATACATTTGTTTAATTACTATGCTTTAATTTTTAGGGCTGTTTTATGCTTTAAAACAACACTATCTTCAACTGTCTGATCGGTAAGCAAGAGATTTTAACGTTTCCACACACTGGATATGCTCTCACAAGCCTCTTAGCATGAGGGAGAAATGCCCAGAAGGCAGCACCTCAGACCTAGTATGTGTTTAACAACTTGACAGCCACAGATAAACATCACATTTCATATTTTTTTTCTTAATAGGATACCAACCAAACTTTGAGATGTTCTGTGCCCTCCCTAAGTTAATAATAAATAGTCATTTATTAGGCCAAATTATATCTGACTTAAAGCAGACAACCGTGGTCCTGGGCTCATAACTTTCCAGGAAAATCTGGAAGAAATATTTTGCCACAGGGCACCTGGGTGGCTCAGTGGATTAATCATCTGCCTTCAGCTTAGGTCACGATCTCAGGGTCCTGGGATGGAGTCCTGCAGGGCTCTCTGCCTACTTGTGATCTCTCTGTCAAATAAATAAATAAAATATTAAAAAAAAAAGAAATATGTTGTTAGGTGGTTTATTATGAAAGTAATATCGGTAATAAGTTGTTTATACATTATAGTCATGCAAATAAATGCAGATTAGGTTACATTACACAAAGAGATTGCCACAGGTCATTGCTGAATAAGAACTACGTAGTGTTTTGTAGGACAGGCATAGAGGAGGCATCAGCGTAAGCAGGGATGAGAATTACACAGTCATGTGGGAGGGAAGTCAGGGCCATGAGTCCTGAGAGGACAGACACAGCTAGTGGAAAACCTCCCACGTTTTAGGAATGGGAGTAGAGACATGAATTCCTCCTTTACAGACACAAATAGGTTCTAACCAAGGCAGTGTTTTTGCTTGAAAGATGTAACTTTAAAAAGAAAGAAAATTTCAAAGCAATTACATTTTCCCAGCTTCACTGTACAAGAAGTTTCACTAAGCTACTAAGTTCATCTCTTGGGCAATATGAATTTTTTTTTTTCTTTTTTAAAGATTTCATTTTTAAGTAATCTCTACATCCAGTGTGGGGCTCGAACCCACGATCCCGAGATCAAGAGTTGTGTGCTCCACCGACTGAGCCTGCCAGGTGCCCAGACAGTAAGAAGTTTTCTATTGCAAAACAATTTCATATTTTCATTTTCTCTTCATGGAAGTTACAGTCCTTTGTCTCTTGTTGTTTCAAACGCTTTAAAGTGTTCTTTTAATTGCACAAGTTCTAAAACCAGGGCTAGAGAGAAACTAAATACTTTTTTTTTTTTTTTTAAGATTTTATTTCTTTACTTGACAGAGACAGACACAGTGAAAGAACACAAGCAGGAGGTTGTGGGAGAGGGAGAAACAGGCTTTCCTCCAAGCAGGGAGCCCAATGTGGGGAACAATCCCGGGACCCTGGGATCATGACCTGAGCCAAAGGCAGACACTTAATGACTGAGCCACCCAGGCGCCCTGAGAAAACGAAAGCTATTTTATAAAGTGCTCTTAGTTTGAAGTTAAAACCAAAAACCAAAAACCAAAAAACTAGTAATAGCAAATTCACAGAATTTTTCTTTAAAGCATGCTGAATTCAAACCCTGTAAAGTGAATTTAGATTTATTTTCTATTGCAGAGAAATTAGAAGTGATTCTGAAGACGACCCGAATCAGAAATGTGGGCAAGGGGCTCCCTCACTGAACTCATGGGCAGCACCAGGGGTCCCTCCCCGCTCCTATCTACTCTGCGAAACATTCTATCAGGGTCCTTTTTAATGAAGAGTCCTGGGAAGAGACATTGTCCAGTCCTAGTATCAGGAATAGTTGTACTATCATTTACTCTTAGCACTGGCCACTAGAAAACTTCTGGCAGCAAGCTTCAAGAGAACACTTAACCACAAAAGAGCTCGAACAATTACTGAACTGTTTCTTTCTCTTGTTGCTGAAGTCAGGCTATGTTTACTCTGACTGGTAAAAAAGCTCAAAAAGTGTGTACGTAAGCATGTGGATTCTTTTAAGTGTTTTCCTATTCATCTCTATGCATGCAGGCTTCAGGAAACTAGGAACTTTAAGCAGCTCTGGTCCTTGTCCCGCTTCTAGAATTAAATGTGAGCCCCACTGTCCTCCTCACCTCTCCTGGAGGCCCTTCTTTCAGTGTGGCGGACAGAGAAGCACTCTGAAGCGAGAGCCAGGAGAGGGGGGGTCTAGCCTCAGCTCTGCTAAGAAATAGTTCTAAAACTTCCTTTTTGGGCCTTCGTCCCCTCACCTGAAAATGAGGGTTTTGGGGTGGATAATCTCTAAGGTTCTTCTAGAATGGACTCTGTCTTCATTACAGAAGGCTGTTTTAGGGATAGTCGCAATGCTCTGCCTTCCAGTCCTCTGATTCGGGCCAGGAGTCCTCTAGTCCATGTACGCCTGTGCGCAAGGCTCACCGGCTTTCATGACCTTCTGCCACTGTCATCAACATTTTCTAGAAGTTTGCTTGGGACCAGTTCCCAGGCACTGGCTTCTTTGACACTTCCTATCCCTGGGAACCCATCCTCCCCTACGATAGCTCAGAAGTAGGCGGTGGCGGGTACAGCGGTGGAGGCATGCTACGGCCAGCAGAGGCTTTCTTACCGAAGAGCTCTATGTAGACCTCCTGAAGGGTGTGCACACTGCAGAACTGGTTCAGCTCGTGGTGGATCTTATTGAAGATGAGAGCCTTGTCGTAGTCAGCAGTGTAGTTCTTCACGATGTCATACACTGGGAGGGAAGGCAGGACTGCAGTCAGAAAAGGCAGGACTCCCTTTCTCAGACACAGCAGCTCTCCCCGCCGGAGGTGCTGAGACAGACGCGGGGTGGCAGTGCGGATGGGGGGAACATGCTGGGCAAAGCAAGTCGGTGGTGAAGGTCAACTGGAAAAACGTACCTGCATTTGGGACCAAGAAGTTCACCACTTCAATTCGGTCAAAGTAGATCATCACACCACCACTGTTGGGGGAAGAAGGAAGAAAGAAGTCACCAGTAGGCTCTGGAACAGAGTGCCGTCTCTAGGTGATGGCATCAGGTGTGTGACCTGGCAGAAAAGGAGCAGAGGAGTTCACGGGAGGCCGGAAGGCACGAGATCTCCAAGTAGGAATCTTCCAAGCTTAGAGCAAGAACACCATCTCCCGAGAAACCACACCTCCTCAAAGTATCTCCATAAGGAGAAAAGTAAAACTTCTGGGTGCCACTAGGAAGAGGACAGTTCGTATCTGCTGAATCTGCAATGCCTTTTGATGGGAAAAGAAAAGTGAAGGATTTCTCAGCATTTAGAAGGCCACCGTGGGACTCAATGGTCACTGTTTCTCCCTTTGTCTTGACCATCACTTTGGTTCAGCACTTCCCTCTCCTGGCACATATTCATAAGAAATAATTTTAAGCATACAGAAACGCTGAAAGAACAATACAACTCACATGCATACATGAACACCTACATTTAGCAATCGCTAACATTTACCTTACAGATTGCTCTGCCTTTTATGCTGAACATTTCAAAGTGAGTTGCCGTCATGATACTCTTTCTCCCTTAACATGTCAGTGAGCAACATGCACTGAGGTATAATGACATCCTTCTATGTCCCAAATCTAAGAAAATTAACAATAATTTCTCAACGGCCTCTAATACCAGATCCTTATTCCAGTTTCCTGTTGTTCCTGTTAGGGACTGAATTGTGCGCCCTCCAAAAGTCCATTTGCCGAAACTCTTAAAAGCCCCCTGTCACTGTATTGGGTTAGACAGGGCCATAAGGTGGTAATTAAGACTCCATGAAGTCATAGGGGTAGGTCCCCAACCCGATTGGACTGGTAAAGGAAAAGGGGCAGACACCAGAGATTTTCTGCCTGTTTGCACCCAGGAAAGGCCACGTGAGGACACTGCAAAGTCACCATCTGCAAGCGAGGAAAAGAGGCTTCACCAGAGATGAAGCCTGCTGGCACCTTGAACTCTGTTTCCGTTCAGTCTGTGGCCCTCTCTTATGGCTGCCTGAGCTGACTCAGCCAGTCCCCGTCTTTCATAGATGGTATTTTTGAACCAAGTTCTAATTAAGGCTCACCATGCCTTTGTTTATGTCTTTTAGGTCTGCTTTCCAACCCAAAGCTCCTCCCTGTGATGCCACCAGGTCAGCTGTCCCGTGAGATGCCCTAATTCTGGATTTGCCTGAATGTTTCCTTGTGGTGGTGGTTTGTGATTCTATTCCAATTTGGACCTTCTTTACTTGTCACCCAGACCACTGGAGTGGTGTTCTGTTTGGATTTCTAGACCCTGAGGTCAGCCCTTACCTTTACAACATTCCCCAGCTATCAAGTCATTTATCTGCTAAGAGCTTTTAGTGGATCTTCACTTATAACGGAAAAAGCCTACACTCAGCACAGAATTCAAGGTCCTCCTGAACCTGCGTACCTTCTGTGATTTTTCCTATGGCACCACATGTGCTCATCAAATCGGAGTCAAGGGAGCAAGGAGGCAGGGAATTTGGTAAGACCACCGAGAAGGAATGCTTCTCCCTTCACTGTCTCTAACAGTGAGCGCTAACAGCCAGTCCTTCCGCCGACATAGGCTTACCCCATTCACCCCAGGCAGCTTACCTAGTCCCGCAAGGCACATTCTTCACTTCATCTGTCTGCAGTGTGGTCTAGAGACAGAGAAGACATAAAATGGCTATAAAATGGGCCATGAGGAGTAAAGTAACTTAGTTTTGGAATCCCAATCGCCTGGTCCTTGAGGTTATCTGGGTTGACCTTTGGCCTTGTTAAACAAGAATACTCTGTCTAATCTTCTTTATTTACACAGGGTGTCTGACTCAGAGGAACAAAGGTACCTACCCCAGCTTCACTGTAAGTGAATCACCATATGCACTAGCTGTGTAATAATGGTTTCGTTCAAAAAAAGAAAAAAAGAACTTGGATGAGGAGTTCTAAGATCGCTTTATCTCCACTGTCCTACTTTCACTAGTTTTAGAACTAGAGGATTCTGTATTTAACCTGGCTCAGCCCCTTCTCAGCACTACTGTGAGACTCCTAAGATCCTGGGCACAAACGCACTCTGAAAACCATCGAGCACCGGAGATGGCAGAAGAAATGAACAGGGAGAATGCTGGTGTCCCAGGATATTTTCCTCCTGTCCCAGGATATTTTCCTGAGTCGGTTCAAAAATCATCCTCTACGTCTTATCCCTCTTAGCTGGACATACTTCAAAGATGGCTAGTCTATCTGAGCCAGGCCTTCTATCTGTTATAATTAATCCTAGTCTTCCTTTAGATGTCAGCCCACTTCACCAAGGCCAACTTTCCTCTCCCCCCACCCCTCAAATTACATTCACATCTATAAGTTCAAATAAGAACCAGCAAAATTACCATGTTTTATTCCCATTTATCTAGGTAACCTGTGACTGAAAACACACAAACCCACACATCCTACTGTCCTTCTTTATCTTCAGCACATTCTTCTCTGGCTCTACCTTGACGTGAAGAAATAATTCCCAGCTGGGGCCGATGGGTCAAGGCAATGACCCCATTCAGCCATTTCAACAATCAAATAAAGCTCCAGAGTATGCGGTTCATGGGGCCTCATTCTTTCTATAGACACGATACATTACATATATACATTCCTTGAAGAGGCATTTACTCATCTAATGGGAAATAATTCCAAATCATTTGTTTGCCAACACCCCAAACCTGCAGAGGCCCAAACATGCCCCACAAGCCCAGTTCACCTGCACCGACTTATATGATGTGATGAAAGGAAGCATGAGATGGAAACCCGGGCCGCTGGTGGAAGTCAGAAGGGCTCCGCCTCTGCAGAGGAGAGAGAGGAGGTTTAGCAAGAGCTAGCAATGACAGCAATTACTATTTGCACCCACCTCCTCTACGCCCCCATAAACATCTCATACAGAATGACAGGTGCCCGAGCCATGTCCGTAGACCCCTTCCTCTCAGCTCAACCCTGACATTCTAGGAAGCCTGATGGTAAAACACAAAACCATTATTCATGCTTTCGAGGCAGGAAAAATAGGCTTATGGGCCAAATGGAATGAAGACAGCAGGATCCCTGGCAATCCTGAACAGAAGGGGAAGTCTGTTTTACTTGGTCATACCCGTTGAGTTTGTGGCAATCCTTGGGGGGCAGTTAAGTCCGGTAATACATTTACCGACTAACTGCACTAATACTGGAGTCAAGGGACACGAACAACCAAAAGAGTAATTTTAAGAATGCTTTAAAAATCATCTGCATACCTTTTTTGGGCAGTAGGGTGACCTTCAGAACCAAGTTATATGTAAAGGGTAACAAAATTAAAAGCCTTTTTTGGGCACAAATGAGCAGCAGGTGGGGAGAAATAAAGGGGAGAACGGAGCCCAATGAAACTTAGAAATTGCTATTGACAGTCCAGGAATAGGCATCTTGGGCACATATAAGGGGTTCATAATGGCTTAAAGCAAAAAACTTGAGTCACGGAGGTTACTGAGAGGAAAGCAACCCAAGATTTATAAGTGTTTCTTTGCTTTGCATCCCCCCCCCCAAAACAAACAAACAAAGAAAAAAACCCAGCAACAGAGATGCAATGGGCTCCTCTTTCTTATAAGAATCACTACTCTTGGTCTTGCCTTGATTGATATAGATCAGTCTGAAGGATTCCTTTTTCCTGAAATGTTAATTTTCAAGAGTGGGTATAAACAAGCAGAGCAGGCTAGCTCCTCGTTTCCATCAAGAACTAGAACTCATGGGAGGTAACCTTGTGGCACCAAGATTCCGGGGAGGGATGCAAGAGAAAACAATGTTTCAGAGAGGATCTGCAAGCACTGGTTTCCTTTAGATTTTGTCTCTAAATCTTTAGACACATTTATTGTCCACCACCCATGGCATCAACTTAAGACAATTAAGCTTTAGAGTCACGTTTATATATGCATATAAGAGTGTGTGTGTATGTCCCTTTCATGGTCACTGACACCACAGCTCCATCTAAAACGACTCCTTTATTCAACAGACACAGATAATCAACAGAATCTGCTAGACAGTGACGAGGAAAGAGACATTTAACAGGGAGCTGCAAGCTTCTGTCTCTTCCTTACCTGTAATACACCCCAATATGTCCCTCTTCTATCTTGTGCACAGCTGAGAAGAGAGATGCACAAAAGAAACTGGTAGCCACAGCCACAACTGCTCCCAACTGAGCCATCAGCGAACCTGTATCCTAGGGAAAAAGACGCAGGAAAACGTGGTCCAACACGTAGGAGAGAAGTCACAACGGGGAGAGGACCCCACTAAGCTGAGCTCCCTGAAGTGGCTCAGGCCCAGCCTGTTGTACTATGGCTAGATGTACTATGGCTAGCCTGTTGTACCAAGGCTAGATGTCCAACTCTCTTCATCTTGTTCTCAGGCAACATTCCCACTCCTCCCCCAGCTGTGGGATCATATTCCCTACCTCCCCCAGGAGGCAGTTGCTCCAGATACAGCGGGGCCCCAAGAGAGAACCAGTGCCAGTTGGGCAGTGTTCAGAACACAGCCTTCTCTTCCTGTGAACACGAATGTGCTGTCACTGGAGTCACTCATGCTAGTAAAAGGGAAGAGAGGCAGCTGCAGTATGTTGCCCAAATTACAGAGGATGTCAAATGACAGGCAGTTGTGGCTATGTAATTCTGGTCAGAGCCTCCCAGTCCTAATTGCCTGCCATTTCAAAGGAAACCATTATTTACTCCTTTCAGATGCTGGAGCGACAGAGTCAGCATGTGAGCAGAGTTCACATGATGGGATTCTCTGGCCTTTCGTCCACCTTCCCAATTATTCCTTTGGATCCAAACCGGGGAGGGCTCTGAATACACCCTCCCACACACCTGCCTGGCACTTTGCACCTGACAGGTCCCCCAGGCCCATGGTTAGAGGAGAAAGAGGGTTCTCCAGGGTGGGCTGACTAGGATCCTGGGACCAACTGCGTTCAAGCACCAGGATAAGAAAGAGCTGGCATCTAGAGACTCATTTCCTAAACAACGAAGGCTCTGGAAAAACGATGGTTGGCAGCAAAGTTCACAGTCTGGCGTGCCTGGGCCCACCCGCGCAGGGCGTGGATTCTGCCTCCCGGGGCTCACACAGCTCGGGCTCAGACGTCTACGAGGCGCTTATTTTACCGTGGCGGACTCCAGCTACCGATCTGCAGCTGCGTCCTTTCTGCAAACGCCCCCACCCCCACCCCGCCCTCAACCCGCGCCCCTTCCCTGCCCTCTTCGGAGAGAGGGTCGCGCGTCCCTAGCGCCCTGGGGCTCGCGGGGAAGGGATGGAACAGAAAGGGGTGGCTTTCTCGCTCCTGAGGGAGAGAGGCTGCGGGAGCTGGGGCCCCGGAGAACGGCTGATGAGCTTCGGCCGGGAGCCGCAACTAGGCCCAGTGCGCACACTAAGGGGCGGGGGCCGCGTACCAAGCTGTCCCTCCAGGCGCTCCGTACTCTTCCGAACCCCCGTGCAACCGTAGAAACCGCCACGCCCTCCACACGCTACTTCCTTCCGGGCCCGTCGCTTTGATGACGCCATTAGTTCACGCGAGAAGAACACCCTTTCCTTAGGTCGTCAGTCCCACACCCCGCCCTCCGAGCTGTCAGAGTCCGCGCTTGGCCGCCAGAGGGCGCCGGCGCCCCGGTCCGGCCCGTGAGGACCTCGAGTTAGGGTTTCCAGGTTGGGGACCCGTGCCGAGTACTTGGAGAGTGACGCGGGGGAAGGACGCTCGTGGCCTCGGGTGCTGAGTGCCGGAGGGGGTCTCCTTCCGAGGTTCTAACTTTGGAATTTGCTCTGGGTTCCCTCCCCCTCATTGGGTCAAGTGTGTTGTTTTTCGGAGCAGGTACCCGCGAGTAGCACCCGCTGTTGCCCTCTGCTCGCGCTTGCCTATGGCGCCGCTGAACGGAGCACATTTTTTCAAGCGTGGATTAGCCCCAGTGCGTCGTTCATCACACACAGTCCCTATTTTGAATTGCCCTTTATACTTTTCCAGGAGCCTTGGTCTTTGAGACCCCCAGAGCACCATTCAGCAGCTTAAGAAGGAATTATCCCCGTTTTGGTGAACAGAATCTTGAGCTCAGTGAGAAGCAAGGGTCGCGGTGGATGACAGTCCCCTCGACGCTTCCTTAACATCTGGAGCTTAACTGCCTTTGTAACACCGGTCCGCAGGGCTGGCCGTTGCGTGCGGTCTCCCCCAGGCTGGACTGTGGGTTTCCTTGAGGGCGGGGACCGTGTCTGCACTTCCCATGCGTAGGTGCTCAGTAAATGCGGACTGAAGGCGCAGTGGCTCCGGGAGCGGGATCTAGGTCTCCTGTGTCCTAGTCTAAGGGCATCCCGTCGTCCGCTGCCTTGGCGGTTCAGCAGCATCACATTGGGACATTTCTAATTCAGCCACTGAAGTTATTTTGTTTGCAGCAGAGGAAGAGTCCACTTAATTGCAGTGCTCAGTAAATGAAAAGCTTTTACACAGAGAAGATGGCAAGATGGTGGTGGTGGACAGATTCAGGACACAGGGAAATGAAAGCCGTAGGTTGTCCAGGCATCTCTGCTTGGAACTCACCCTGGGTTGTTCTGGGTGAGTCTGTGTTGGGATGTTCAGCGTTGTATGGTTAAGGCTACAGGTGGGCTGCCTGGGCTCTGTGTGCCCATCTCTGTCTCTACAAATCCCCCCTCCTTCCAGCTGGCCGGTCTTCGGATTGATCCTGTCGATACCTAAGAGCTTTTTGTCTCCGTGGTTCAGTATGTAATTCAGCTGGGCATGCTTAATAAGTTTCATAGTCGAGTGAATGAGTCAGAGAAATGGAAATATTGGGGTTTATCATCCCAAGGAATGGGGTTTAGCTTGCAGCATAAAGGGTTTGAGTTAGTTGTAATTTAAGAATTTCCTGACTGTTAAACTTTGGAATGAACTATGAGTAGAAGTTGTGGGATTCTGTTCCCAGGAAGCTTTCTGCCAGGACTGGGTTGTTCAACTCTGGTGTTGCCTAGAGGCTGAGGAGGAACTTCAGTAGATGATCTAGCATTTCTGAAAATCCCTTTCTTAAGGCTCCTGTGATTTTTCTGACAATACACAGCATTATCAAGCAGATAACTCTGGGCTTTCTTTTAAGTGGTTGAGTGAAGATACTCCATTGTCAGACTGCCTGGGTTCAAATCCTGCCCTTTCACCCCACCCTGTGCCTCTTATTAACTGTATGACCTTGCAAAATGATTTATCTGTTTGGGCCTCAGTTTCTTCATCTGTAGAATGGGGGTAATAAAAGTACGACCCTTCTAGGATTGTTGCAAGCAGTAAATGGCAGATCAAGGAAGGTGTGTGCGTGCGCGCGCGCGCGCACGCACACACATACACACACACACTCACACTGTGATAACACCTCACACCTGTCAGAATGGCTAGCCTCAAAAAGACAAGACATACCAGGTGCTGGCCAAGTTGTGGTGAGAAGGGAACCCTCTTGCACTGCTTGTAGGAATGCAAATTGACATGACCATTGTGGAAAGCAGTATGCAGTTTTCTCAAAAAATTAAAAGTAGAAATACCTTATGACCCAGTAATTCCACTCCTGGGAATTTACCCAGAGAAAAGGAAAACACTAATTTGAAAAGATACAGCACCTCTATGTTTATTGAAGCATTATTTGCAATAGCCATGATATGGAAGCAGCCCAAGTGTCCACCGACAGATGACTGGATAAAGATGATGTGGTGTGTATATATATGCAATGAACATAACTCAGCCTTTAAAAAAGAATGAAGGTTCTGGACGCCTGGGTGGCTCAGTTGGTTAAGCTTCTGTCTTCGACCGAGGTCATGATCCACAGTCCTGGGATTGAGCCCCTCATTGGGCTTCTTGCTCAGTGGAGAGCCAGCTTCTTCCTCTGCCTTTGCTGCTCCTTCTCCTTGTGCTCTCTCTCTGACAAATAAACTCTTAAAACAATGAAGTTTCACCACTTGTGACAACATGGATGGACCTGGTGGATATTATGGTAAGTGAAGTAAGTCAGACAGAGAAAGGTAAATGCCATAAGATTTCACTTATATGTGGCATCTAAACAACAAATGAGCAAACAAACAAAAAGCCAGACTCTTAAATACAGAGAACAAATTGGTGCTTTCCAGAAGGGAGGTGAGTGGGGGGGACAGGAGAAATAGGTGAAAGGGATTAGGAGGTATGAACTTCCAGTTATAAAATAATTAAGTCATGGAGATGAAAAGTACAGCATAGGGAACATGGTCCATAATACTGTTATAATGTTGTATGGTGACAGATGGTGGGTATACTTCTCACAGTGAGCACTGAGCCACATATAGAATTGTCAAATCACTGTGTCGTGTACCTGAAACTAACATAACATTGTATGTCACCAATGCTTCAAGAAAACAAATACATACAATGTTTGGCCCATTTTAAAGTGTTCAGTAACATTAGCTGTTGCTGTTTTAAATAGCAAATTCCCGTAATGGGTTCTTGTCTGTTGGTAGATTTGCAATATTAATGTGACAGAACGTGAGAGAAGGGTAAGCTGCAAGTTACGTGGTATTGAGGAATGACCAAATGAAGGCTTCTCAGAAGGAGAGATGAGGGACTCTGAAATGCGGCTTCAACAGATATTTTACAATACAAATTTCATAAAACATTATCGAATGCTTTCCACGTACCAGGCCCTACCCCGTTCTCATTTTATATAATCTTGAGGTCAGCCCTTTGAGTTCAACTCCCTTCTAGAGGAGGAAGTTGAAGCTTAGAGAAGTCAAGGGACTGCCCCGGAGCACAGAGCGCGTACATTGCAAAGCAGAATTCAAGCGATCCCAAGAAGATCTGTTCCATTATAGTAAGTGAATGAGAAAATAATGATTCAACTTAAAAACGCACACACAAGAGTTACCGCATTTATCTCATATGTAACCTTTCAGGAATGTAGACCAATGGTCCGAAATCACAAGTACTTTAAAATTGGGCTCGTTCATTTTGCAGTCGTGGGTTGTAGTAGGATAAAAAAAAGTACTCCCATCCCAGTCACCCACCTTTCCCTATCTCTGGATTGCTGTTTGTTTAGTCCTCTTACCAAGCTTGTTGTTGGTGAGAGAGCCAGTCCAAGGTGAAAAAATATGCCTTTTTAAAGATTTTTTAAAAGATTTTTAAAATTTTTTATTTTTACTTATTTGACAGAGAGAGAGAGAGAGAGATCACAAGTAGGCAGAGCAGCAGGCAGAGATAGGTGGGGAAGCAGGCTCCCCGTGCTGAGCAGAGAGCCTGATGCGGGGCTCGATCCCGAGATCATGACCTGAGCCAAAAGCAGAGGCTTAACCCACTGAGCCACCCTGGCACCCCAAGACCCCCTTTTTTGGGCACAGAGCAGAATCATTAATAACCAGGTGAGCCCCAAAGGAGCCAGGCAACTCTTAAAATCTTGGTCTTCATTTATATCACAAGATTGGAAGTTGCTGGGAAAAGTTTTTGATTTTTCTTCTTTATGCCTCAAACAGGGAATAAAGGTCTTTTTTCAGGACATTTGATCCCAGTAAGATTTTGGTGAATGTGGGAGAAGAGAAGTAAAGACCTATATCCTTAATAATGACGAAGGGGGTTATTTCCAACACGCTTCTTGTATTTTCTGTTGGAAAAACCAGGATTGGTGCCTTTTAAGAACAAAAGGATATTTGCTCGGGGCTAATAATGTTTCTTCAAAGGAGTGTGGTAAAGGGATCAAAGAGGAATCATGGAAAAAAAAATGAAGTTGGAAATCGGTTGGAAGTCACCTAAAGATCATTTTGTGATGATATGTTTTTACAGCTTTATTGAGGTATAATTGACCTACAATAAAGTGCATATAGGGTGTACAACTTTTAAGTTTTGACATATGTATACACCTGTGAAGCCATTACCACAATCCAGATAATGAACATATGCTCATGGCCCCACGTTTCCTTATGCCCCTTTACAGTCTTTTCCTCCTGCCCCTCTCCATGATCCAGCAACCCCGATTTTCAAGCAACAACTGATCTTGTCACTATAGATTAGTTTTCATTTTGTACAATTTTATACAAATGGAATTCATACAGTGTGGATTGTTTTTGGGGAGAGGGTGTATCTGGCTTCTTGTAAAAAAAATTTTTTTTTTTTAAAGATTTTATTTATTTGTCAGAGACAGAGGGAGAGAGAGCGAGCGAGCACAGGCAGACAGAGAGGCAGGGAGAGGCAGAGGGAGAAGCAGGCTCTCTGCCGAGCAAGGAGCCTGATGTGGGACTCGATCCCAGGACCCTGGGATCATGACCTGAGCCGAAGGCAGCTGCTTAACCAACTGAGCCACCCAGGTGTCCCTCTTGTAAAAAATTTTATAT
>NC_081574.1:33353116-33442939 GCF_022355385.1 Mustela nigripes | reverse complement strand
TATATATATATATATATATATATATATATAAAATTTTTTTAAACCCAGAATAATTATTTAGAGATTCGTCTGTGTTGTTGAGTGTTAACAGTTCATTCCTTTTTACTGTTATGTTTTATTCCATGGTCCAGCTACACGACAATTTATTTACCCATTCATCTGTTGATGGACATACACATCGTTGCCTATGATTTTAATATAATCCGCTTATGTTACTCATGGAAGGATAGAAGGCAAAGGGGAGGCAGTCTCCAGGGCAGGGATTAGGTCAAGGTCCACAGTGCATTTGTGGAGTGAGAGAAAGCAGCCTGCTGCCCTGCTGAAGTGTGGCTTGGCTTCTTTTGCCTGGGATGACCATTCTTTTGACATCTCTGAATCCATAATAATTATTAGGAGTTAAAAAAAGATTGTATGCATTTTGTCTGCATATATTTATCTGTACCTCTCTTTATCTCATGGATAGACTCCTTTTTGCAGTAGACAAAGAGGCACCTTAGATACTTGGCATGTGAATCTTGGAAGTTAAGGGAATCCACGTTCCATTCTGGGCCCGTCTTTTTCCACCCGGGGTCCTCATTTCATCCCTCCTCTGTCCTCCGGGACTGAGAGCCTTCCATCATCTCCCCACTCCACCAGCCCTTTGGATGTGGGATGAAGACTAACCAGTCTTCAAACTGTTAACCAGTGTTAACCAGTGTTGCAAACTGAAGGGCTAGGTCCCCTCAGATGTACTTCTCCCTCGAAAGGCACCTCCCACTGTGCATTCAACACCGCAAGCCAACCACTCAGCCTCTACCTTAATCTGCCCCATTCATTCAGTTCTCACTGTTCCTTGACGCTGCACCCTCTTCCCCAAACACTGTCCTAGATCAGGACTTTATCTTTTCTCACTTGGGTTATTATAATAATCTGCCTTTGGGGCGCCTGAGTGGCTCAGTTGGTTAAGTGTCTGCCTTTGGCTCAGGTCATGATCCCTGGGTCCTTGGATGGAGTCCTGCTCTGGCTCCCTGCTCAGGGCGGGGAGTCTGCTTCTCCCTCTCCCTCTGCCCCTCTCCCAACTCGTGCTTTCACGCACGAGCGCACACGCGCACGCTTTCTCTCTCTCTCAAATAAATAAAATATTTTTAAAAAACCCCAAAACCTGATCCTATGGAGAAAAAGCTTCCCATCTCTTAGCTAGTCCTATACGATCTTCCGTGAGATGATTCCCCAACCTACAGCTCCAGCTTTGGTGATATTATTCCCTGGCTTTTGTGTGTGTTTTGCCGGAAGAGCCCTTACTCATCCAAGCCCCTTCTAAATGCTTCCTCTTCATGTTTTCACAGCATCCGTGCCACCTCCTCCTAGGGCACCCCTCCAAGATGCTGAAACATTCTGGTTTTGTCCGTCTGAGTCACAGGAGGGAAGCTCCCAGGGGGCATGGGATTCTTTTTATTCCTCTTTGTGTCACCCACCCTGACCCCGGCAGGTCTGGCGGAATTCCTATTATATAAGCAGCTCTCAATACATGCTTGTTGAACAAAGTAGTAAACATCACGTGACCCTTTGGGACCTAAAAACGCGCTTTCAGTTACAGGAGCTCATTGGAACCTAACAGTCCTTGAGGATAGTATGAGGGTCACCCCATCTTACAGAGACGTGCGGGTGAGCTGGGTAAGTCACTTCCTGGTGTGCTCGTTGATCCAGTATTCCCCTCCCCCCAACGCTTGTAAATTTGGAAAATGTTGGTGTATCAGGATAGCAGTTTAGCTCAATTCCATACACTTTTATTAAGCACCTACTAGCTACAGCTAGTAGCACCTATGAGCTACAGTCTTACCTGCTGAAAGTTATTAGGAGTGAGATTGGCCACCTGTGCCTGCTAATGTCCAATGGCAGGTTTCTCAACCCTGCTGTTAACACTTTAGGCTGCAGAGTTCTTTGGGGTTCTTTTGGGGGGAGGCTATCCTGTGCTATCCTTGGATCCTCTAACCCTAGATGCCACTAATGACTGTCCTTCTCGCTCCTACCCAGTTGTGACAATCAGGTACATCCCTAGACATTGGCAAATGTCCCCTGGGTTGGTGGCAGGGACGTGACAAAATTCCTCCTAGCCAAGAGCCACTGTTGTATGGTGAGACTTAGAAACGGGGTTCGAGAAAGATCAAGCTTTTCCAGGCACGACAGATGTTGCCCCGGTGCGGTTCTGCGCGGGCCAAGAGAGTCTGGTGAGCAGAGTGTGGACAGAGAGGCCCTGAATGTGGACGCAGGGAAGCAGAGCCCAGGAGTCAAGGATGGGGAGCTGGCATTGCTGGTAGGGTCCTAGAGAACCTATGAGGATAAATCCCCGGGGGGGTTCGGGGCCGGGAGAGGTCGAAACATTTGTGTATGGGTAGGACATGTAGATCTCAGCTAACTTGCTGAACTGAATTCTAAAGAAGGAAGATCTGCCTTGGGGAGCAGCTGGGCTATAAATCCTAAAGGGGAGGACTTTAATGCCACTCAGAAATCAGGCCTGAAACACCGTAATGTTTGTCAGTCCACATTTTAGTGTTCTTAAGTAAGTGTGCAGGGTGTGGGGGATGAAATATGGCAGGTATTTGATTTAAAAAGCCTGCACAGATTTAATGTCCTGATAAAATGTATTAAATCTTTTAAGGTTTTAATGAATCTAGTATGTGTTTCATAAATCAAGAACTCTGCTAAGCCGTCTCCTGGTTTAATAAGAGTAAACTAGGAAATTGCTGTGAGCAGAAGCAAAATACATTTATATCACATTGAAAAGTAATAGAGTTTTAAGCTGAGGGGGTCTTCCTGGGCTTTTTAAGCTGTTTGCTTATTACATTGCTCCAACTCCTTCAAATATTAAACCCCAGGCAAACACGTGCTTAACCGTATCAAGATGTGAACTAGCACAAAGGTAAGGATTATTTGTAAGAGAGCAGAAAACAAAGCCCGTGTTTCCTTACCCGGAGACCTCAGACCAAGTTGATTTCTGCCCTGGAACCTCTGGCTTTGTGTGTATCTGGGTTTGAGGAGGTTGGTTAAAAACCCCTGTTATTAAACCCCTTTTCCTAAATTCCCACAACCCTCCATCCTCACCACCTCAACACATTCTCGGGACTGACGTGGTAAGTGTATAAAATACTTCTAGAACTTTACACCTAACTGCCGAGTGACCTGTTAGGGCTGCTGGTCAGACTGTCCAGACCAAGCAGGCAGAAGCCTCTTCCCCTTGTCTTAAACCCGAGGGCTGTAATGTTTGCTTTTGTCCCCCTGCCTTCCTTTTTTTTTCACGAACTTCCCCAGTCCCACGGCTCAGGCTCCCACAGGGGTGGGGAGGCGGCGCACTGGGGTGTGGGTGTAACAGATGGGTCTCTGTGAGCAGGGCTGGAGATCGAAACCCCTGTTACTCAGCTTCCTTTGTGGACGGGGCAGGTTCTGGGTGAGATGGGTGGCTCAGGGCACTGGGGGGAGGTAGTGATGGAGGAAGAAGTTGGAGGGGGGGAGGCTGGAACATTCCTGCACACAAAAGCTGGCAGGGCTTGTGAGCTCTGCAGGGGAGGGAGCCGGCCCCATAAAGCTCAGTGTGGAGAAGCCTGTCCGACCTCATTAGCTGTCACGGGCAACAATACTGATCTGGCAATAAAGGCGATTCCAAACCTGTTGGTCATTAATCACCCGCCTGACAGTTGCGAATGGAAGTGGAAAAACCTCATCCCCTCTACCCTTCCCTTCCTCCCCTGGCCCAGTTCTGGGGTTTCAAGTTACCTCTTGGTATATATGGAGTTCGCTGCTGGGGGCTGGTTTCTTCCCCCTTGGCTTTTCAAGGGGACTCTTTCAGGGTGGAGAGGCCACAGGTTGGCCAGAGCCTGGCACACCACGGTTCTGCACAGAGACAGAGGAGCCAGGGGGAGACAGGAGGTGGCTTCAGAGGTCAACCCTGGGCCGTGACCTCCCTGGGATCCAGGGCTGGGCCTTGGCAAGCCTGTGGAGTTGGGGAAGCCTGTCGTCAGCGCTGGGCCTCGTCTTTCCACACCCTTTCGCTGTTCCCTGTTCCCTGGCATTCCCCCCCCCCCCCCCCCTTAGCCACTACGTGCCGACGCATTTCCCTGTTAGTTCCCTTTCCCTCTCCTTCCTCGCCCCCACCTTCTGTTCTCATCCAAGCTAAGCAGGTGCTGGGCTCAGTACAAGTTTTCGTTTTGGTCCTGTACATCTCACCTTGAATGCAAGCCCGTGTGCCTTCCCGGGGGCGCGGGTACCGTAAGCTTCACCCGTAAGGGTGGCAGGTGGTGAGCAGTGACTTTGGCGATAGCGCTCCATGGCCTACGGGGCGGCAGTCCGCGGGCGGGTCGCGGCGTGGACCGGGGAGGACAGGCCCAGGCTGCGCTGGCGCCCCTACCGGCGGCTGCTGGGAAGTGCGCCTCGGTTGCTGGTCCGTTTGGGGCCGGTCCGTACAGGGAGGGGAGAGCCGAGAAAAAGCAGTGTGCCAGAGAGAACATCTCCGGACCAGACTAGCTGAGGACGCCCACAGCCTTCCAGCTGCTGGCATGCTCCTCAGTGTCCTTGAGCCAGGCTGCCTTTTAGAGCGAGGATGTGGGGGCAAGAGGGGTGTGGAGAGTTAGCCAGGAACTCCTGAACCGGTAGCCGGAATATAATTGGTGTACTTCTTGGCTCTTCCGATGGGCAGGCTCAAGACAGAGTAAACTGAATTCCAACAATCTGGCAGGGGGGAGAGGTTGCAACATCAACTTCTCAGTGGTCTAAAATAGTCTCGTTTCCTGGACTTTTCTGATTCCCATGGGTTCCCACTGACCCTGGCCATGCCCACATCTGTTGGCACTGCCTGTTCTCCCCAGGGCAGGGGGCAGAATCATCTGTCCACATTCCGATCCATCCAGACTACTCCGACAAAGACAAATTCCCATGACAAACTTATAGAAGCAAAATGGAAAAAAAGGACAGACACGATAATAGTTTTTCGAGGCCTATTTTCCAATATCTTTTATACCCCTTCTTCTTTCACTCCCTATGGCTGTCATTACCCCCCAGCTGTGCATTAGAATCACTTGAGGGGCTTTTACAAAATAGTGATGCCTCTACCACATTCTCTGATACTCTGATAAAATTGTCTGGGGTCAGGCCTCCATGTGGAGTTACTGTTAAAAGCTTTCCAGGTGAGTCAAATCTGGGCTGGGCAGAGAAGTCCTGGTGTAATACCTTTAAGTTCAGCATGTCCATTCATACCACACAGTACCTTTGCTTCTGAGGTTTCCCGTGTCTGGAATGCCCTCCCCCTTCTCTCTGACTGAGGACCCAACCAAAGGGAGCCACGCATATCAGGGGCCACTCCTAAACAATCTGACGTCATTCAAAAGAGAGAAACAGCAAAAGACATCCTTAAGAATACACCGTGCACACACAGCATTTTTATTTAAAGACTAAACCGTCTGATACTAAGTATACGTGTTCTAGGAGCTCTGGGGAGAGAGAAGTCAGGGAGGGCTGGGGTAATCAAGAAAGACTGTATGGAGGAAGGGGATGGGGGCTCAGCATTGCTGGATGTGCATGTGGGTCAGGGGACAGCAAGAGTTGAGGACTATAGGCAGAGGGCATGGGCCAGAGAGTATTCTGGAAGCGGGAATGATGCAGTCAGGTGCTGGGGACAAGGACAAGGTCTGCTTGATCAGATGGAAGTCTTGGCTTCCTTCCTTCCTTCCTTCCTTCCTTGGCTTCCTTCCTTCCACGCCCCCCACAGCGTGACTGTAAATCGCATGCGGCCAAGTAGCTCCGTGTATTGTTCAGCTGCTCCTGTGTGTGTGTGTGTGTGTGTGTGTGTGTGTGTGTATCCTTCTAACCATCAGATCTGTCAGCAGCTGGAAGTCAGGGACCATACTCATGTAAGTTGGGACCTGTCATTCAATTCCATTTAAATCGATTCAACTCAACTCCATTCAATTCACTGTATATTTAGTGAGTGCCAGCTCTGTGCTTTTAGGATTCAGTTAAATAGGTCGAGGCATTGGCCCTCCTGAGCTTGGATGCTAGCAAAGGCATGCGAACAACAATGAACACAATAAGTAATATATAGATAAATTACACAGTCTAGTGAAAGGTGGTAAGTACCACAGAGAAAAGAAAAAGAAGAACAGGATAAGGGCATCGGGGATGAATGTGTGTGGGTGAGTAGCACACGTGCCTAGGTGTGTCGAGTTTTCACATGGAATGTATTAAATAGAAGGTTAGACCAGGTCTCACAGAGGAGGTGAGAATTGATCAAAGGCTTGAGGGAAATGAAGGAGTTGACCACATGGCCATGCGGGAGAGAGGTTTTCCAGGCAGAGGGGACAGCTGGAGCAAAGTCCCTAAGTGGGAGTCTGTCTGATGTGCCCAGGGGAGGCACGGAGGCCACGAGGCTGGAGCCCACAGTGCTGGGACAGGAGCTGTGAGGGGAACAGGGTGTGGGGGGGCAGCGGCTGACTCATGTGGGGTCTCAGAGGACACCCTGTGGACTTTGGCCTTCACTCCAGGTGAGATGGGAGCCCTTGCAGGGTTTCAAGCAGATTAAGTGATGTGATTTGGCTGTGGGGCTGCTGCATTAACGACAGAGGATGGGGGTCGGGGTGGGCTGGAGGGCAAGCACAGAAGCCAGGAGACCTGCCGTGGGACTGAGCGCTGCACACACGGCCAAACTCATGCAACTCGGTGAAAGAAGACCTTCAAAATATTCACAGGCAAAGGCTGCACATTACGCCTGTATATGTTCATTAAAAGCTTTACTAGAAGATGATTATTTAGATTTTTGACCTGATGGAATAAGACTGACCATCCAGATTATGTACCGGGCTTGGCTTCAAAAGACATTTCTCGCACCTAACCAACACACAAAGATTTGTCATTATCAATAAAGAATGTGACCGGCTTTGGAGATGGTTTTCAAAAAATGCCAAATCCTTTAGAGCAAGATAAGGTATTAGAATAAGTGTAGATTGTTCCAAAGTAGCTGTTTTGAATGGGACAGCATTTATTTTGATACCTAATTCCTGCTATGTTCGTTAAAAAACATTGTTACTTTCTAGCGTTTCTCCTGTATTTCCCCTATGAGAGAGCAGAAGCTAGGCCCTCGGCACATGCCATGCTCAGTAAGGAGTTGAGGAATGGAATTAAGCCCTGGGCATGCTGGTTTGTGCTAATTTGCAAGGCAGCATTAAAAATTCCGTTTGAATTTCCACATCCAACTTATTTTAAGGAGCAAACTACCCTTTCTCCTCAAGATAAATGAGACATGTGTGTTTGTGAGAGGTCTGTTCCCTCCCCCTCCTAAAAAGCAAAGGTGACCCCTTTCCTGTGATTTTCTTACAAGTCCGTTTAAGTGAATGAGCAGCCCCCCCCAGAGGAGGGGGCGGTAATCAGTCTGTCACCTAGTAAGCGACACCGCTGAGTAGCCTCTGTGTTAGTCACTGAGAGAGCAGGCAGAAGAAATAGAAACCACCATCTCTGCTCTCACGCTGCCCCCAATCTGTGGCGAAAAACAGGAACCACAAAAACAAGAGGACGCTTGCAAAGACATGCTGGTGGGTGACTGGAGGGAACCGGACTCTTTAGTACCTTGTCTGTGCATCATTTGAAACTTTTCAACCTACTCAAGTATCCATGATCTCATTTCATATGGCCCTCCCAATAATTCTCTGAAGTAAAACCGTGGACCATTACAGCTGAAAGGGGCCGTAGGCATCATCCCTTTGATCCAATCCCCTCCACCAGGAGGAAATCGAGGCATGGGTATGGGGTGTGTTTTGCCCTGAGTGGGGGCCCGGAAGGGCTAGAAGTTGAGACCCAGTATCTTGGCTCCCCCTTGGCTCCTATACTGAGGGGGTGGGATCAGGTTCTGGGATCGAAGTCAACGGAGCACTAAATGAAGGTGGGAGAACAGGCTCATTTGGGGTGTGGGATGGGGGGTGGTGTTGGGGGGAAACAGCTAGTGGGAGAGCCCCTAATGGTTGGCTGCTTCAAAGCGGAGAGGCCTATGCAGGGAAGGTGTGGTGGCTTATGGAAAGGGGTTTGGAAGGTTGGGTCACAGCTGGGGCACCTGGGCACAGTCTCAAGAGGAAACATTAGCTTTTAATGATTATTTTCTGAGGCTGACCCTCCCACAGCTAGGATGGCAGGGCCCCGGGGCAATCTGGAAGGTCAGGGATGCCTGACAGAAAGAAGGGCGGGGGCGGGTTGTAATTACACGGGGCCTCCTCCATGAGCTCAATTCCTCAGCATGGAGCATTTAGGTACCGACCACTGGGCCAGAGCGAAGACTCCAGACCTGGGACCCCACAGGGGAAAGCGACCTGCTCCTGCCTGTGACTCAAGCTTTCCAGCCTGCAGCGGGGACCAGGAGGGGTGAGGCCCTCAAAGCCGCCCAAGGCCTTCCCGTGGTAGCGGGGCCTGGGACAGGCCGACCCACCGCCCTGCCCTGCCCCTGCTCCCAATGGAAAGGAGCAACGAAAGCAGGACGGGGCCCACACTGACGATTCTCTGAGGTGTTCCAGACGTGCTTCGGAGGGCCACAGGGTGTGAGGCCAGGTGGGTGGGACAGATGTTGTAGCCAGCCGAGGGGGACCCAGGGGATCCCGCTGGACATAGTGATATGGTGGACAAATGTCAGGGGACTTCCAGCCGTATCAGTCCCTGGGTCAGGACTGCTACCCTAGCGTGGCTTCCTGGCCAGGGCATTTAGAACTTATCAACCTTTATCAAACTTTGATACACGTGCAGATATCTGGGGATCTTGTTCAAAGGCAGATTTAGAGTCACAGGTCAGACGTGGGAACTGTGGTGATGTGGCTGATGTTAGGGCCACCCTTGCAGGAATGAGGCTTTAAAGGGGGAATTAATGACAATTCAAATATTCAAAGCCCTCACCTGCATAATGGTCTTGCTAGTGCTTTCTACCGGAGGGCTTCCATCTTTCAAACAGTTTACATATTTTCTGTCTCTTCTGGACATTTCTAGTCCCAGACCCTGAGCTGACCTCTCTTCTGAAAGCTGGAGGCACTGACCGCCTCCCGCCGCCCATTTAGCCCTTAGCAACCACTGTCCAGGCTGTTCGCCTATGTCTGCTATTTCCCCAACTAGAGCGCTGGCTGCCTGGGTCTCACCTTCTCCGCGTCCTCGGAGGACCAAGTCACAGCTGGTGAGTAGAGCCAGATTCCTTGCCTCAAGCCTACATCTCCTTTTCTCTGTGCCCTTCGTCACCTCGCTCAGCTGGCCTGCGGAACCCTCGCGAGGCCAGCCTCTCTGTCCCTATTGCCAGGGACTCTTGTGCTAGAACAATAAGATGGATTCCGTTCCTCTCCTAAGAGCGTGTTGAGTTCCGGAATGGGGGTAACAGTTCTCTTGGCAAAGGGGAAGCCTCCCAGTCAGGCGGGCCAAGGGACCATTGATCTGAGTCCAGTGAAAAAGTGGCTTCTCGGGCTCCCTGGATCCAGGCCCACTTCTAGACAACTTCTTCTTTCAACTCTCTTTCATGTGTTTTCACTTCACAAACATGCCAGTTCCCAGCTGCCCCTGAGAGACAGCGGTGTTGCTGGTGGGTGGTGGTGGGGAGACCACAGTAGTAGTCAGAGGCGCTGGTGGGGTGGGGAGGGGGTCGCAGGAGCCTCCACGGGATCCGAGGCCTGCCTGCTGGGGACCGAAGTCATCTTGCAGGTCTGCTATACAGTCCTAAGGACTCACTCCCCCGGACTCATGGGATCACACAGTTACGCACATACTAAAATAGAGGTGTCCCTGTAGAGCAAATGCACACACCGACATCTTATCCCTTTCTTCTGCTCTTTATATCACCCTGCCTCCCTCTCTCCCTCTCTCTCTCTCTCTCTCTCTCTCACACACACACACACACACACACACACACACACACACACACACAAATACTTAACCAATTAAATCTGTTGAGCGCTATTTGCAGATGATGGTGTGGAATTGTGCTGGACTTGTGTCCGGCCTCATTAAATGTCAGCATTAACAATACGGCACTTGGCAATCAAGGCTGCTCTGTGTCTGTTAGTCATTAATCACCATCTGACAGTCCTGAATTGGAAACGAGGAGCCTGTTCACATGTGCTCTGTGTACCTAGTTACCCTCTTGGTCCCCGCCCGCGAGGAGGGCCTCTGTCCTGGCAAGGGGGCACAGGGTCATTAGGCTCTGCGCTCCCTTTTCCCCCTCCTTCTCCTCACGGGGAAAAAGAGGTTGAGGTCCTAAGAAAACAGGGGGGAGAGGAGCATATTGTTTTTGGCCTACTCTTTACCTCTTAGGCCTGTTTTATGTAGCCTTGTTTTTATATCCTGGCCCAATGGCCAGGAAAATTCTTGTTCTCCCTCAAGGAGTCCTGAAAGACAGCAGGGAGGTCGGTTCTGCTCCAAAAGCTGGTGCGGTAAGTTTGCAAATGCACCCTCTCCAAGCTGCTCAGGGGTGGACCTCTGTCTGCTAGAAGGGGGTGCTTGGCTAAAGTCAGGGATGGCTTCTGGCAGTGTGGGTCCGAACGTCCACAGATTTGCTGGGTCCCTTTGCAGAACTGAGAGCAAGGACTAGTTTTTCCGTGGAGTCCCTTCTTAGCACCTTCTTACAGCCTTATTAATGTATAGGTTTATGCAAGAAATCTCTGTCGAGGGCCTGCTGCCTGATGGGCAGACTGGACGTTGTGGGTACAGCAGTAACACTACGCATGGTCCCTCCCCTTGTGGTTGTGCCTTGTCGAGGGTGAGATAAAGATCAAAGAGAGAGTCGCTACCGAGGCAGGTCACTCTTCAAAGGACTGGCTGCCAGGTCCTCCGGGGAGGCACAAACCCTGGAGCTGCCACTCCTGGGACAATGTCCATGTTCCAGAGCTTTCCTGACCAGACCCCTCGGTAGTCTGATGTCCCATTCCTGGTAGCCTTGCCACCCGTCGACTTAGCTGTGGGCAGTTCCCAAACAGGTTTAGTGAGCACTGCTGTCTTAGGAGGGGTATCTTCTCCCTCTACGCCATTCGTAGCACACTTTTATGTTCTTTATTTTTCAGGACTTTGCTCCTTAACTCCAAGAAATGAGTCAAGGGGGGAATGGGGAATTCCAGCCGCCACGGCAAGTTGGTAGAGGAAGGAGGTCACTGACTGCCCATACCTCAGTGGGCATCCTCTGCCTGCCTTTAGGGTTTTCTATGATAGTTAAGGTCCTCAGAGTGCACCCTGTGCCCTCAGGACCCCCTCTTCTGTTCTGGGCATGGGGACACCAATGAGAGAAGGGAAGGCTTCTGGAGCAACTGGCCACTGGGCCACTGGTAAAGGGTGTGCATCTTTTTTTCTTTTTCCTGATTGTTCTTTTGACCCTCTTGTTCTGTCTTTGAGTTTTACCTCCTGGGTCTCTTCTTTCATCAAACCAGTAGTGTCTTCAGCTCAAAGATGTTGACAACTGCTTAAGCTCTTTAGCTCTTTTCCAATTAAATGGAATCTGGCAAGTAGTTATGGCCTACCTCATGCCTGGCGCTGTCCTAGGACGTGAGTGTGTGGAAGAGACCCTTCTTGCCATTAAGGAATTTATGGCCCAGTGAAGGGTGATGAGGGGGTCCTCGCAGACAGAAGGACTATCCGAGAGACAAAGTGAGGGGTTCAAGAGATTCAGAGCAACGGAAAACTGCAATCCAATGGGGTTAAAAAAAGGAGACCTGGGAATTTGTGTGTGTGTGGGGGTAGATAGGCTTTTTAGGAGGAAGGAACAACATCTGCATGCCAGAGCTGGACGTCTAGGAAACAGTGAGTCGTCATGTTTGGCTCCTGTGAAGGTTCCGGCAGGGGCGGGTGGAAAGGTGTTGGGGCCATTTTGTGGAGGACTGGGTTGTTAGGTTAAAGGTTTGGCCTCGGGGCGCCTGGGTGGCTCAGTGGGTTAAAGCCTCTGCCTTCAGCTCAGGTCATGATCCCAGGGTCCTGGGATCGAGCCCCGCATTGGGCTCTCTGCTCAGCAGGGAGCCTGCTTCCTTCTCTCTCTGCCTGCCTCTCTGCCTAGTTGTGATTTCTCTCTGTCAAATAAATAAAATATTAAAAAAAAAAAAAAAGGTTTGGCCTCAATTAGACAGTGGGGAGCCAATGAAGGACTGTGGGTTTCTAAGGGTAAGAAACACATTCTCCTGTATTTCATTAAAATATCTTTCTGGAAGAGAGAAAGCCGGGTCTCCCACAAGGGTCACTCTTGGGCAAGAATCTTGTAATTATACGTTAATGTGTGTCATCGTTAGTTCAATGGCTGTCTCCATCAGCAGCTGCCCCTATCACAGTTCCAGGAGTTAGAGAACCTCAAAACTTGGTGTCAGAGCATCCCTGAAACTCCAGGGAGAGGTCCTGGCAGCCCCAGACTCGTCTCCAGTCTCCCTCTTGCTTGTCGGGGTGGATGTTGGTGCCCCGGACCGTGGAGTGACCGATGGTCACTCTTCCTTGCTGCCCTTTTCTTCCCAGCTCCTCTCCCTTCTGGTTCTTCCCAGGGCTTGGGCTGAGTTACTGAGTTTTTGTTGTTCCATGGAAGCATGGCTACAAGGGAAAGCACCTCCACCAGACAAGTGTATTTAGAGCATTTGGCTGATGTCCAGGTGTGGGTTTCCCCAGCCTGAGATGCTCTTCCTTCTATACCTGGCTGACCCTGCTCAGTCTTCAGGTCTCAGCTTCATGGTCATGATCCCATAGAGGCTCTCTCTGACCTTAGTTCTAAACAAGGCTTCCTTGCTACACCCTCTCTGGGTGTGCTGTAAAAAATGCTCCGCTTTTCCTTCATTGCTATTACCACTATTATAATCCTATATTGATCTGTGTTTTGTTTTTTTTTTTCTTATTACAAGTCTGTAAGCTTCATGCAGGCAGGAACTGTGTGTCTTTTTATACATTACTGCATGTTCAGAGTAGACCCCAGTGCCTGGCACGTAGTAGATGCTCAGTAGATGGTACTGAATGAAGGCACTGATGGTGCTGGTCCATCTGGGGGCTGGAGCACCTGGCCCCTGATCAGCCATTGGTAAAAGCTGGGTTGGGGCATGTACCCATGTCTGGTGACCTGAGGGGTGGGTAAACTATGTGCTTTTCCCCCTCTTCTTCAGAAGGAAAGGGAGAGAAAAAAACTTGGAGTGAAGAGAGTAGGTATGGCTTGATATTCTTGGAAACAATCTCTCTCATGGCCTGGCTCCATGGAATCTGGTCCACAAGAGATCGTGGGTGATGCCATCGGCTACAGGGACTCCGCTTCTTCTCTGATGGAGTCCTCGGACCTTGGAGCCTAGCTTGAAAAAGGAATCTATGGGTGTTCCAAAAAGAAACAGCACATTTCTGACCCCAACTCCCTGGCACTGGCCTGTTCCTGAAGGATTCTGAGCTTGGAAAGCCCAGAGAAGTTTTGGGCACCTTGCTTTCACCCTAAGTGTGGTTGAGCTGTAATCTGCTGGGGGAAATAGGAACACAGAAGAGGAAAGGAAGAATAGAGCACTTCAAGCAGGGCTGGTTTGAGGCAAGCAGCTATTGGGGTGGGTGGGAGAACACTCTTCTTTCCTTCTGTCTCCTCCTTCAAGGTGCTCTCCCCACTGAGTGAGCTTGAGGGTTGTGAGCGCTGGAGGAGGCAGAGCAGAGGGCAAGGCCCTCAAGACAGGAGGGAGCGAGGGAGCAGGGACGCTCTTTATCCTTATGGCGGTTCTCAGACAGGGTTGGGAGTTACAGGTGATGGCTGTGGTTGTCTCCATGAGTCGGTGGCGGGGGGGGGGGGGGGGGGGGGGGGGGGGGGGGGTGGGGGGGGGTGGGGGGGGGGGGGGGGGGGGGGGGGGGGGGGGGGGGGGGACTGCTCCAAATGAGTAGTGTCTTGAGACCAAGGAAGCTAAGTCTTCTGTCCCACGCCAGAGAGTCCTGCTTGATAAAGAATTGTCTTGCTCCAATGTCAGTCGCGCCCCCTCTGAGAAAGAGAGCGAGATGAGTGAGGAAAAGCAAGGACTTTAAGGCTTTATCTTGCTGGGGCCTTAGACACCCCGTGGTTTCTGTCCCCGGGGCTCTTGAGGTCCATGGAGAAAAGGCGGACATGCCTATCCTGTCCACTGGAGCGTGGGACATGGCGTTCAAGGAGAACCTGGGTGACTGTCCTGTCTGGTACCCTCTCAGCCCTCCCTCTGTGCCCCTCAACTGTGCTAAGCTGTCCAGCGGGCTCCATTCACTCACGCCAGGCCTTGCTCAGCTGTGATGGTTACGTTTTTCCATATGCCGGGGCTGCTCCTGCGTCTGAAGTGAGGGACGATGGGCGAGAGGTGCGCGGCCGCAGTGGCCGTGGGGATGTCCGAGGGCGGGTGGGAGAGGTTGTTTGGGGGGCGTCGCTGAGAGGGGGAAGCGCGGGGGGAAGTCAACAGCAACACGTTCTAGCCTGTTGGGAGGACGGCTGTTGGCACCAGGAGAAATCCATCCAGCGGAGCCAACCCTCATTAATCATCCGGGCGGCTGAACTGCCAGCTCCTTTCAAGATCTTTCAAGAAGGGTTTTCACCCAAAATAGAGTTGAAAATGTGCTGGGCCCTACTCAGAATCTCATCAGTCTGGGCATTATGGGAAGTGTCAGGCAGGCTGTGACAGACAAGGCCCACTCTGTTCAAGGGGTCCTGACTCCCACGGCCTGTCATATCAAGCGCCTGATCAAATTTGACAGCTTCATTTGTACCTACAGAATAGATAAAAGGGGCTGTTCATTGAAACAAATGGAGGGGAAGGGGTGGGGGAGGGAGGGGAGGTGAGAGGGAGTGTGTGTGTGTGTGTGTGTGTTGGGGGGAGGAACGGCATTGGGGGTAGGACACAGAGGACGGTGATGTGAGGTTAGCAAAGGGTGCAAAGGCGGTTGCCTCCGAGAACATTTCTCCAACCCTCCCCGAGAAGGGGATGGGGGTCAGGGGAGACAGGTGAGTCTCAGGAAGGGGATGGATGTGAAGCCTCCACCTGTCACTGCGACCACCTCTGTGCTCCGGTCCCTGATGCTGTCGCTGGGGCCAGGAAGGTGGGCCCTGGGGGTAGGGGCGCCCAGGGCGGGTGGTTGTAGTGGGATGAGCAGGACCAGCATATGGGATGAATATTTCCATTTCCAACCTTGAACTGGATTGTGCGGAGTCTCCTTTCCCCGCACCGCAGCCCCTTCACTGTGCTTACCTGTGTTCTGTCCGTGCTGAGGCTGTTGTGCCTCCTCTGCGGGGGGTGGGGTTGCTGGGCTCCAAACCCCTGTGCTGCTGGTGGTCCCCGAAGCTCTGACTCCCTTAAGCCAAACTTGCCTTCATGCTCCCTGCCGATGGAAGGCCACGGAAGTCCGCAGGTGTGAGCTGGGGGGACATCCTCCTGCACAGGCCGGCTTTGGGCTTTGCTCAGGCCTCCCCACTGGCCTCAAAGACCTCTCCCCTTCTTCCTCTGGGTGCCCCGTGAATGGATGAATCCTTCCAGTTCCCAGGGTGCTCGGGGCGCCTAGCCCTTCTGTGAGTCGCCTTCATGGGTTGATGTCAGACCTTGTTTCACATTATCCGTACGTGTTTGTATGGCTTTCCCTACTAGACAGTAAACACTTTGATGGGAGGGCCCCTGTCCTACCCTTCTTCTGTCCTTTGGTAGCGCTTAGCACAGGTAACAGGTTCTCAGGAAATACTTCCCCAAGCACGAGCGCACTGCAAAGTTCAGGTGTGACCGTCAGGAGGTGAGCCTGGGATCAGGGGATTTAAAGTTCTTTTCCAACCTGTAGTCTTTAGAGGAGGGGGCTTGAAGTTGGCTTGGCCTACCCTGCCCCCTACCCATGTGGAGCGTCTGGGAGATTTAGAGAGAGTCCCCCTTTGACGCTGACGCAGCCAGGCCAGGTGTCAAGACCTTGCTTGCTCTCGTACAGGGCACCAGCCTCACGAGGGTACGTGGAGGCCCTTGTGGCTGGAGTACAGGTTTGGGGAGTCGGAAAGACTTGGTAGGGCTCTTGCTTCTAGGGCTTATTGGCTTTGTGACCTTGGACAAAGTGTGTTCAATAATAGACTCACCGCAGAGAATTGCTGCCACAGGTAAATGTAGAAGGTGTTTAGCACAGTGTCTGGCACACAGTGAGCACTCCACCAGTGATGGAGAAGGAGAGGGCCATGTCGGGTCCCTGTGGCCAAGACTGTTTTCCTTTCAACGGAGAGCACGTACAGCTCATCAAACAGCACTGGTCTGCCAGGGACCATTGATTATTATCACGTTCAGTCAATCCTTACCTTTCTTAAGTTTCCCAGATGAAAGCATTCCTGGAGTCCAACACATGGGAGGTCCTTGCCCTTCTCGTAACGAGGGCTCATTCATTCGCTGCCTCAGTGCTCCAGTAGGTGGTTCTTTGCAAGCCACCTGGTGGAGATCTCAGGACTATGAAGTAGGCAGAAGGTCACAAACCTCTTTGAACTTCAAGGTCTCATAGCTCTGAGAGGCCCGTCCTACCTGGGGCAAGGCCACATTGTCCGGCAGGAGCACTCCATCCCTGGAGGCCCCTGTTTCCTGTGGGTTCGAGTGCACACTTTCTCCAGGTCAACAGGGCTCAGTGGGTTTGGAAGGAGTTTTCCGTTTGTTGGGGCCCGAGGAAGCAGGGTGGAGGTGAGCTGGAGGGAGGGAGCGGAGAGTTGGGCCTTACTCACGTGTGGCCGCGGGCAGTCGTGCATGCTTCCATCTCAAGCACAGACTTAGTTTCCCCCTATGTAAAAAGGGCACGGGGAGGGCAGGATGGAAGCTGGTCGGTGCTCCCAGGCAGCATCCGCGTGGCAACCCCCCTCCAGCTCTTCTCTCCTTCCGGGCATGAGGGGATGGTCAATGTCCTCCTGTCCTCGCATTTAGGAGGGACTGGGTGATTGGTTCTAGCCAGAGGAATATGAACATATAAACAGAAGGAACATATGCCAATTGGACCTGAAACATGTAATTGTACAAGATTCTTCAGCTCTTCCCCTGCCATGACTGAGGATGTTCCTTCATTAGTCATTGGGCCCCACTAATTATGTGGGACCCCGTGATGATTTCTGATGTGTCACCTTGGTTAGACGGTCCCTGCTTATCTAACAAAATATGAATCTCAGTGCTTCTGTGAAGGAATTTTGCAGATACAATGGCAGATCCTAATCAGTCGACTTTAAGTACATCAAAAGGGAGGTTGTCTGGGGAGTGGGGTGGGTGGGCCTGACCTAATCAGGCAAGCCCTTTAGCAGAGGGCCTAGGCTGTCCCTGAATTTAGAGACTCCAGAGGGCTTGTGTCAGTAGTTTCAGCCTTGAGTTTCCCTGCCTGCCTGACAGACTTCCAGCTTCCTGAGTTAGCGACCCCAGTTGCATAAGCCAGTGCTTCACAGTAAATGTCTTCCTATACTACTGGTTCTGCTCCTCTGCTCAAACCCTGATTGATACAGAGATCTTTGGCAATGATGGAGGTGAAGAAGAAAGGAGAACTAAGCCTTTGTTGTGCTACACGCCCCTGAGATTTTGGCCTTTGTTACTTCAGCATAATTTGGCCTATACCGACCATCACAACAATATTAACAGAGCTAGCTCTTGGTCCGTCTTTTATTTTAGCTGACGCATCTGTCTCCTCCCGGAATGAAGGATCCTTGAGGCAAGGCCCATGTCTCTTTCATCTTTCTAGACCCCAGAGAAGACCACAGTTCCCAGAATGCAGTGGGGACTCTGTAATGTGTCCCCAGTGAGTCATATCCCCGACACTGAGCAGCATCTGGGCCTGGAAGGGCACCCAGCACAGTCCCAACCCATGCAGGTACACTGGCCCAAATGTTCTGATGGGACAGATCCTTATCGTCTATCCATCTGTAGCATCTAGCCTCCCTTTGAAACAGTCTGAAGCCATTGGCTTAGTGCAAAATGTTATAATCAGAACCGTGTTCGAATCCTGGTTCCACAGCTCTTGAATTGTGAGACTGTCAGCTATTTGTTTAACCTCTCCAAATCTTGTTTTTCTCAGCAAAGGGAACTGGGGGTTCCCTTTGTAACTATTAAATGCCCAGCATATATGGGGTGCCTGGGTGGCTCAGTGGGTTAAGCCTCTGCCTTCGGCTCAGGTCATGATCTCGGCGTCCTGGGATCAAGCCTTGCACTGGGCTCTCTGCTCAGCAGGGACCCTGCTTCCCCCTGCCCCCTGCCTGCCTCTCTGCCTACTTGTGATCCCTGTCTGTCAAATGAATAAATAAAATCTTAAAAAAAAATGCCCAGCATATATCATTATATTTAACCGTGCTACGGCGCACTCAAAATGATGATCCTTGAGAAACCCTAGGTGGGCCTGCCCTATTGCTTCTGCATATTTGTTTAGCGGTCCTTATAATTAAAATGGTCAAAGATAAAAAGGAAGAGCATAATCACACCCTTTCCTTATGGACTGGGTAAAAACCTGTAACTCTCACTATGCACAGGCACTCATTTATAGGTACACAGACCCAGGAGCGCAAATGGGACACAGGGAATGGGCACTGATGTTTTCCAAATTACTGTTCTCATTCCAAAACCTGGCTCTGATTTAAACTCAGGAAGAATCATTTTATCTTATGTTCCAAAGAGCTGTGGCGATACTGAGTGCCCACTCAGAGCGAAAGCTCCCTCTCCACCCCTCCGTGGTTGGACTTTTATCTACTTATCAATTACTCTCTTGCCAGTTCCATCTTCCAAAAGCAATCGGCTGTAGGTTATGAAACATGCGATTCTTTTCATAGTCCTTGGTTTAACCTCAGAGGATTCTTCACTTTATCTTTTTTTTTTTTTTAAGATTTTATTTATTTATTTGACAGAGAGAGATCACAAGTAGGCAGAGAGGCAGGCAGAGAGAGAGAGAGAGGAGGAAGCAGGCTCCCTGCCGAGCAGAGAGCCCGATGCAGGGCTCCATCCCAGGACCCTGAGATCATGACCTGAGCCGAAGGCAGAGGCTTAAGCCACTGAGCCACCCAGGCGCCCTCTTCACATTATCTTAAATAATAATTTCTGACCCACTTAAGCACCCAGGCAGCCTTTGAAATACCTGCATCACCAGAACCTCAGCATCTCCTCAAATTAAAAAAACAAAACCAAAAACATATTTTCATAATTCATTTTGTTGGAGTCCCTTCTCTGGGTGAAAAGTTCACAAGACAATATTTTTCTTCTGTACAGGCCACCTGCCCCTCCTCCCCCAATCTGTGAGGTAAAGTCCCAAAGTTTCTTTTCCTGGATCTTTCACACTCCCTGTCCTGATAGGAACTTCAGAATTGTATTTGACTGGGGATCAGGGACTGAGAAACTCATGGAATATTCCAGTTAGAAACGGCTTCAACATTATGGGGCCTGACAGCTTTACTTCAGACATAGAAAAACAGACACAGATTAAGTGACTTGCTCAAAGTGACACAGCAATTAAGTTTCAGAGCTAGAAGAAAACAGAAGAAGACACTCCCATGTCTATGGTCTTTCTACCAGATATGCAAGGACTAGACTTTCTGAAGTTTCCCGGACAGCCCTAAATAAAGTTCACCAAATTCTTCTTCTACCGTTTGGCTCTATTTTGAAGTTTATAAAATACTGTCAGATATAAAGTTTCTCTCAGCCAATAGGTTCAACTTCTTTCCTCCTCTCCCTCCTTCTTTTCCTCCCTCTTCTTTCTTCTTCCTTCCCCTTCTCCTCCCCCTCCTCCTCCTCCTTCTATTTTTAAAGATTTTCTTTATTTATTTTAGGGAGGGGAGGGAGAGAGAGAGAGAGAGAGAGAGGGAGAGGGAGAAGCAGGCTCTGTACTCAGCGCAGGGCTTGATCCAGGACCCCGAGATCACGACCCAAGCTGAAATCAAGATTTGGATGCTTAACGGACAGGGCCACGCAGGCACCCCTCACCTTCTTTTCTAAGAGAAAGTTTTCCCAGTTCATCTGTGATCCAAATCCACTGACAGCTTTTCCTGTTCTAGGACATGTTAATAATGCTGGTGATATATCACCACCCTGGGAAAACCTGGAAAGGCACTTCATTTAGGAAGAAGTACAAACCCTTTTCATGCTTGGAATGTTCTGTGGGAGATGCAAGTCAACGAGGGAGAAAGAGGCTGGAAGGAAATTCAGATGTGCTGTACACAGTGTGAGCGAAGCCTATTCCTTGGTCGGCTTTAGAAATGGAAATTACCGGCTCAGGGGCTCAAGTTCCAGCTCTTCTACCCCTATGGACAGGAGCTTCATCCATCTTCCAACCTTCAAAAAAAGAAGGGCCTGGAAGAATTGGGGAGCCTCCCAACCGATGGGAGCGCTCATGGCAGGTCCCCCTACATCAGCCCCAGTGGTCTCCCTCTTCAGCAACTGCAGCCTGCCCAACTGATCTTCCCAATTAGCACTGGTTTACATCCTGTCCTATTCTCTGCTGCCTGCACGGTTCGACTCTGCCTTTATTAGATCAGCATAAATGCGGTTATATGTAATGCTATCTTGTTCCCTGTCTCATGGGTGTGTCCTGTCTCCCCCAACTAAATCAGATGAGAATTTCGTCGGAGTTTTCTCCTGTGTCTCGTGGCATCCAGCGTTGTGCTGGGCACATAACAGGAATCCTGCAAATTCTGTGGCCTTCGATGACCCACTGCCCGGAAGTATAAGTCCTCAAATACTGGGATTCTAGTGCCAAGCTGCCATTTCTCTATTTTTGTCATCAGATACGTCATTTGTCAAAACAGTAAATGCACAGGTGGAAAGAAGTAGATATCACTCGACCTCTTTTGAAAAGCTGAAATCAACCTCTGGGCTCTATCAGTTTCCCACAAAGCCGCCCCGGCCTCACTCCCACCCCAGGACCTGGGCATAGGTGTGTGTGCAGGTAAGGGAGAGGGGAGGGCTTTGCCTCCTTTCTCTGTTTTAGGCCTGGCTGCACCCCTCCTCTCTGCAGCTCAGACCCAGTGGCCGACAGCTGGTCTGGGGAGCACTGGCGGAGGAAATGTGAGCATGCTGAGTGTCACAATAGGACAGGCTTTGTCCAGGGGCCATGGCACGTCTCCATTGACCTTGGAACCCAGTGACTGGGGACAACTGAGGGAAGGCAGCTTCCTTCCCTCTCCAGGCTGCAGGTTTTTAATGTCTCCTTTGTTGGCTTGGGCCCCTGGAGACTGCCCTGAAGGGAGAGACTCGAGGCTGTTCCCTCCCTCCTGGACAAAATGGTGCATGCTTTTCCTGTTTAAACAGGGCCCGGTTGTGGAGAGCCCTGACTCCGCACACACCAAGGCCCGGCAACGGCTGCAATAAATCAATAGGAAAATAGAAGCTGCCAGTTAGACTAAACAAGTGCATTTGCAAAGACGGCTAGCCCTCATTAATCACTCTGACAGTCCTAAAAACACATTTCCCCTTTAATGACTGTATTTGGATAATCAGTGCTTTTTCCTCCTCAGTCAGAGTTTGAGTAACAGACAGCTGGTGTTATTACAGCCATTGGGGAGGGAGGGCTGGGATTAGGGTCTACGCAGAGCCATCCACTGGAGGTCTCCTCCAACCGGGTTGGCTGCAAAGCCGTTGTTACACAATAATGAGGGGGAGCTCTGTGCTCCCATTGAATGCTCCCGGGCAGCCATGTGCGAGTTCCCCCCAAACCTTGACACCCACCTGCATTATGTGAACACAAAAGCCTCATGTTGGGTTTTATGAGCGTTGGCAGATTGAACCCGGGCTGGGCGGCAGGGAGGGCTTTCTCGAACGGCGAGGTAAGAAGATGGGTCGATGTGATTTGGCTTTGTTTCCTTTAGGTGACTTTGGCTTTCCGGAGAAAGTTTGAAACCCAGCACATTCCTCTTTATAAATGATGTAACACATTAATGCAGAGCACATTATGAAAATGGTAATTCAAACCCATAGTGCTCCAAATTAAACCATACATTATCGGATGCACTCAACCATCTATTTTGCAGAAAGACAGGATGAATGAAATCAAATCAAACAGAAAACTGGAGAGCAGCTTCCCCTACAAAATGATTAATAAAGTGCAGAGCCTCAGGATTATTGCAAGACGAATTCCACAGTCACCCAGACATACATCAGGCAGGAGTTAGCTCTGAGAGACACCTCACAGTGTGCTGGGGAGGGCCCAGGGGCAGTTACGGCAGCCCCACGCCTCCTCCTTGGGCTACAGATTTCTCAAGAGGTGGGTTTTGGGGGGGAGGCAACTGGTAAGTTAAAAACCCAGTACCATGCTGTTTTGTTTGTGTCAAACCTGGGTCTGAGAGTGAGCCCCTTCCCCTCCCTGTCTCTCTCTCTTCCTTCCACGGCTGCCCACGGGGCCACAAAAATAACCAGGCGAGAGGTGTAAAAATCGGACCTGGAGCCAGGAACGTCCAGTGTCTCAAGTTGCAGCTCTGAGCTTCCACCCTTCCTGGTGCCTTGGGAACACAGGCCCCGTGTTGTGGAGAGCCCTGGGAGAGATTAGGAGGAAAGGGGAGGGGGAGGGCTAGGAAGAGAAGGAGGTGGTGAAATAGAAGGTGGAGGTGATTCTCAAAGAAAAGAGTTGCTGGATGAATTAATTATGCAAATAAGCAGTCAGTGGGGAGTATTATCTCTATTAAAACAGCAACTTTGTTTAATGAGAATTTAGCTATTGAAAGTAACCAACTGCCCACCAGCTAATTAAACGTTTCTTAGGAACTGGCACCCATTTCTGGTGAGGAGGGCTGACATTTCAGGGTGAGAACTGGGACACTCCAAACTCCCTTGGTTGCCCTTTGATGTCACAATGGTAGCTGGGGACAGCCCATCCCTACTAGGCAAAGGGCCTCCTTCCCAGTCTGCAAAGGCCACCAATACACTTTCTGGGGGAACTCAATAGCCTGAGGGGTTTCTAAGCCGTGGGTGAGCCAAGCAGCTCTATAAATGTGACTTTTGCTATACAGAGAGTTCAATCTTGGAGACTGCGAATCTATTCCTTTCTCTATCCCAACAAGAGAAACTCAGCTAGGGAGGTCTGAGGACAGCCAAGTTTAAGATAGAGAAAAGTTTAAGTCTTCCTGCAGAGGGAGCACTTTCCAGCAGTTTTAGCAAGGATTAAAAAAAAAAAAAAAAAGAGAAGGACTTGAGGGGAAGGCAGGATGGGAAATAACCAAAAAAGCAAAGAAAAACAATAGAAGATAAGAAGAAGAAGAAGAAGAGGAAGAGGAGGAAGAGGAGGAAGAAGAGGAAGAAGAGGAAGAAGAGGAAGAAGAGGAAGAAGAGGAAGAAGAGGAAGAGGAAGAAGAAGAAGAAGAAGAAGAAGAAGAAGAAGAAGAAGAAGAAGAAGAAAAACCAAAGCAACTCGTAACATTTCAGGCCTTTTAAACATTGGGGCCAATTCGAACCTGAAGAACACTGAGAATGATGATTCCCCAGGAACACCCTGACATGGTCCCAGGGCTGCTTCTCCAGCCCATTCTCCTGCCCTTCTCCCTGACTCCCCCTGCGGCCCCCACGTGCCCAAAGACACCAGCAGCCCAGGTCCCAACCCTGGGACACACGTAAGTTCTTATGGCGGTCAGCACTGATATTTTCTGCAGAAGCCGCCTGAGGTTCTCTTGACTAATGAAGGAATTTTGGCCAGAAACAAAGATATAGTGGCAAAACTTCAAAAACCCCTAATCCAACTCCCCTACAAAAGCATCTGACATTGAGGTTTTGTCAAGTCCCCAGACCCTCCCTGATTCTCCAGGGGAGTGTGGTGTGGCCTCAAACCACCCGGCGGGGCGGAGAGCGCATCCCTCCCACCCGCCCTTCCGCACTTGACCTCGGATCTACCCACGTTTCAGAGACGCGCGGTTCGAGGAGCACCAATTGCCCTGTAAGTCGCAATCCTCACAGAAAAAGCCAAGTAAAACAGCAGCACAACAACAGATCCGGAAGCGGCACGGGGCGGACACCGAGGAGAGCCGCCAGGAGGGGGCGAGGGAGCCCACTGTGAAGTGCGCCCAACAGGTGGCCTGGAGTGTCCCAGGCGCTGGAGGCCGAGAGCCCCTGCGGCCTAGCCCGGTGCGCCCCGAAGCCCGCGGCCTTGGCCCCTCACTGCCCAAGGTGGACGTGCAGGAGGTCGGTCCTCTCCTCTGGGCGCGCCGAACCCCCGCGCCTTGGGGAGGTGCTCGGCCCTGGTCCCAGCTTCCTGATAAACGGCGCCCCATCCTCAGGAGGGTGGAGGCCCGAGGATGCCCAAGCTGGATCAGCCGTGTGAGCTCAAGACAACAGGGCCCGAGAGTGGCTTCAAAGTCCCGAGTAATCACCGCGCCTTCTCAGCAAAACCCAAACCCTGTCCAGAGAAGTCTCTGTCGGCGCAAATGGCCGGGGTCGACAACCCAGCGCTGGCCATGGGGAGCTCCCAAGCCTTGCAAAGCACCAGTCTCAGCAGGGGCATTTACTCTTTGTTGTCAAGGTGTATGAAAGGCAGTCGAGAAAAGGAAATTACTCGCCTTTCCAGTGGAAAGCGCAGAAGGCGTCGTCGGGGCTGGCGCTCGTCACTCGTCTTTCTGCCACTAGGTGGCGCCAGAGGCACGTCGACTTTGCATACCTGCGGGGCTCCGGGGAAGGTGCTGCCGGCAGTATGAGCCCCGCGCCCTGGTTCCTTTCTCAGATCCTAGTACCTCTAGGCCCAGAGGAAAAACCGCATTTACACACTCCCTCCACCCTGTCCCCAGGAAATGTCAAGGACTACGAAGGGAGCCTAGGAGCTAAATAACCGTTGGGGGGGAAAAAACCATAAAGGCGGTTTTATGTTATTTGTAATGCGTTGGCAGAAGTTTTGTGTTTTTTTCCTACCCCCATCCCCACCCCCCTTCTTGAGGAAGGCATTAAACTCGACCTTGAACGGAAATCTCAGAAGGAAACCATAAGGTATTTAAACAAGAATAAAAGAAGGACATCTCAGGTGTCTGGAAATGGGACAGTGGGTAGGCAAGAGAGAAAGACACCACGGTGTGAATATAGCCAAGTATTCCATTTATTAACAAAATAAGTCTTACCAAGGGAGAGCTCTATCCATCCCAAACAGGCCCCACAGCCCCCCACACTGCTGCACAAGACCAGGAGGGAGGGAAGGTGTGGGGAGAAGACCCAGGGGTCGGAGTCTTCCATCCCAGTCACTGAGGGAGCCCACGGAAGCCGATGGCCAACTTTGGGGATTCTGTTGGGTCAGGCCTGGGAGGGGGTGATGGGGCTACTGTGATCCGTGTACTCCCGGGCTCCCCAACTGTCCCCCAATGGAGCTACCGAGGTTGTACTGCCCTCCGATATTGCCACTGGTCTGCTTTGGAGGGATCTAGCAAGAATCACTGACCATACCCTTACCACCAGGGGACCACTGCCCCCCACGCCCAAAGGAGAATAAAACAGGACTACCAATGCACTTTGCAAAATATTAAGAGCAAAGTTTCACCAGCAGGGCCTCCTAGGACTTTTAACTGAGTGAGAGAAGCCCTACAGGTCCCCCACCAGCAGGCCGTGTGACTACCGGGTGTTTGGGGCCATGAGAAGTCTGGAAGGTAGAAAGGCTGTCAGAGGCTGCTTGGGTCTCTCACAGGGGAGCCTGCTGGTGGGGTCAGGGCTCTTAGTGCTTACAGCAAGACAGAGGAGCAAGGCTCTAATTTTGGGGGCCAGGGTGCAGACCAAGGACCCCAGAAGAAGAGGGTTGCAGGGGACGAGTCACAGAGCAGAGTTCTGGGTCAACAGAACACAAGACCTCTTGCCACCAAGGCGGATCCCTGCATCCCTGCAAACGAGTTACAAAAAATATCTCCTCTCTGTTAATTGTACAAAGGATAAAACAGAATCTCAAATGTAAGGAAACAAGAAGAAATGAAGGGGAAAGAGGGGGAAAAGAGAAGGGGGAAATGTAGTCTTAACGGTTAGGAAGCATGCAAGAAACTCCCCAGGAAGGGAAAACAAATAGAAGAACCCCAGAACCCCAACTCTCCCTCCTCCCCCTAAAACCAAACCAATCAAAAAAAGAAAGAAAAAAAAAAAAAGAAAAAGGAAAAAAAAGAACCTTACATCTAAGAAAAACAACAAAAATAAAGGAAGAGGGGTGGGAAACATGTAGTTACTTGTGTGATTAATATTATTATTTGGGGAACACAGACTTTTTGCATACCATTGACTCGTGTGGGCCGTTAATGCACTTATATTCCCAGCTTGTAAGCTAACATTATAGTAAATAAATACACAGTCCGGTGGGGAGGGTCTGGGCCGGGGGGGATCCTGGCAGGGACAAGCAGAAGTGGAGGTTGCGGCGGCGGTGAGGGGGGAACAGGGTTGGTGGGGTAGGGAGAAAGGAGAAGAGGGTTGGGTAGGAGCAAGAGCTGTAGTTACTGGTATCCCAGTGCGGAGGCTGAGGCTAGTCTCTGTCCGTACAGCGCATACGGTGAGTAGTAGGGTCCGGCTGTGGGGAGGGAGGGCACGGCCAGGCCCCCGGCTGTGGATAAGTGGCTCTTGCCATAGGGGTGGTACCGGCTTAGCCCCAAAGTGTGTGGACTCCGCAATGACAGCGACCCGGGGCTTCCCGGGGCGGTGGGCGGGGGGAGGTGCAGGTGGCAGGAGGCTGCCGCTGCGGCGGCTGCGGCGGCGCTTCCCAGGCCCGAAGCCCCGGGGTAGGCGGCCAGAAGTTTCTCCGCGCCCGGCAGGGCCGTGTGAGTCCGTAGGTGGCTGAGCAGCTCCTCCGAGGTGGCGAAGCGCTTGTCACACGGCCCGCTGGCCGCCACCCAGTTGCAGCTGTGCGGCAGCGGTTCGTTCTGCAGCATGAAGCCGTAGGTGTAGAGCGGGTGGCCGGGAAGCGCGGCCTGGGCGGCGCTGGACGAGAGCGCAGCGGGCTGCAGCGGGTGCCCGGGGTATACCAGCGGGTATCCCCCCGCCTTCAGGCTGGGCCCTGCGGGGTCATGCGCGCTGCAAGTGGAGCAGCTGGAGCCACCGAGGTGCGAGGCGCTGTGGTAACCTCCCAGGCAGTAGGGGTCGCGGCATAATCCCTGCAGGAACGAGGGCGGGGAGGCCCCGGTGAGCGGGCTGGAGCTGGGGGGCTTGCCCGGTGGCAGGCCCAGGCCCCCCGACAGCTGGCCTCCTACGAGGCTGGACTTGCTAGGATCCAGGCCAGGCACGAACTGGGACGGGTAGCCGGCGTAAGCGCCCACGATGGAGCCGTGGTAGCCGATGCTGGAGGGTGGCAGCGGGAACACGGAGTGGCCCGGTTTGTAGGGGGACACCGGCGCCACGTGGCCGGCCCCCACCAGCGCCGAGGGCGGCTCGGACTTGCGCCCGGAGGACCCAGCCTCCGCGCCACCCCCATGGGCGCTGGGCTCCCCACCGCTGCCTCGGCTCACTGCCGCAGCCTCCGGGCTGGGCTTGGGCTCCTGGTCTTTCTTGTCCAGGTCCCCGCCGCCACCCCCACCGCCGTTCTTGCAGTCAGAGTGGTGCGGGGAGCCGCCCCGGGAGCCACCAGGCGACGACGACGACGACGCAGAGACCGGCGCTCCATGCGGGGGAAAGGGCGTGCAGGCGGCGCTGGGGACCCTGAAGCCCGCCTTGTCTCCCGGAGACAGGGAGGATGAGGAAGAGGTGGAGGACACCGAGGAGGATCCGCTGTCTTTACGGGAGTCGGCGCCGCCGGTGCCCTTGGAGTAGGGCTTGAAGCTGGACTTGTCCTCTGCAGGGGAGTCCCCCAGCTGCTTGAGGGCCGCAGACGCGGAGGCAGCTCCCGCGGCGGTGCGGCCAGGGTCCTTTTCGGCTCCCAGCCCGTTGGCCGCCGCTGCTACCGAGTTGAGCTTGGACGAGGGCGGTGGGTCCGGCTTGCCGATCTGCGAGCAAGTCTGGGCCAGCAGCGCCAATGGACTCTTCTTGGCGTCCAGCTGTGGGAGACAGCGGCAACGGAAGGGAGAAGGGGGTGAGACCACCAAACCGACGGAGCAAGCGGGGTGTCTGGGGAGCCGGGTGGGCACGGGGTCTCCCGGCGGCGGTGCGACGGGGCGGGAAGGCCTGGGGGAGAGGGTCTGAGAGCAAGGCCCTCAGAGAGCAAGGCGGGAGGGGCGGCGCAGTAGTGTGGAACTGCGCTCGCAGAGCCCGAGTGGGATCCCTCATTCCACTGGGTCCCAGAGTGCGGCACAGGCCTGGGCAAATGGGGCAGTGGAAGCTGTCCACCAGAGGCCGCCGCGGGTGCAGGTGACCCGTCTGGAGTCGGGGCTGGGGGAGGGGCTGTGATCGCCCCCTACCTTCTAATCTCCCCCTCCCCTGTGTCCAGGAGAAAACTTATTACTTCAGTTTGGGGAACTTCGCTTGGGACGGGTTTCTGGCGGTGGCGCCGCGAGGTAGGAGCCGGGAGAAACGCATTCGAAAGCCAGGGCGGCCGCGGGCGCTCTCCTAGTGGCCCCTCCCCCCCGGGGAGGGCACCCAGGGCGGTGGGAGGAAGAAAGACCTGGGATCGGGAGTGCCGGGGCGTAGAGCGCTCTAACCGGATGGGACAGAGGCGGAGTGGGACGGGGGCGATCCGGACCCAAAGAGCCCACACCGGTGTGTGTGTTGGGGGGCGGGGGCAAGAAAAGCCCAGGAGAGATCGTCTCTCGTCTGGAAACTGGGTGTCAGAGGAAAAGTAAAGGACCCAGTGGAGACTCCCAAGAGCAAACCCAATCCGAGAGAAAACACGTAGTTCCGAAAGGCGAGTGTGGAAGGCGAACCTTCCACGGAAAAGCCTGAGGAGAACCCGGTGGTCTCCGATCCCTGTTCCCTCGGTTCCTCCTCACCCGGTCCACCGGCGCGGCCAGACCTGGGCGTCGCACCGAGCCCCGGGACGCAGGGAGTGGGGCCGCGGGCCCGGCAGTGGTGGGCGGAATGGGGCCGGCGCTGGGCGGGCAGCGACCAGGAGACTGACCTCAATGGGGCTGACGGGAGTGGAGGACAGCGGCTGCAGGTACTCCGGGTGCAGGAGGTGGCCGGTGTGAGCGCTCAGCATCTTCAGGACCCTGATAGGGAGCCGGTTCGCCTGGCGCAGGGGGTCCGCCGGGGGCAAGAGGGACACCGCCGCCGGCACCGCCGGCCTCTTCCCACCGCCGCCGCTGCCGCTGCCGCTGCTTTCGGGTGTCCTTGGGTTAGATCCAGCGGGCGAATCGCTCATTTGGAGGAGGCAGCGCCACTGGGGGGGCGGGGAGGGAGGGGGAGCACCGGGGAGGCGAGCTCCCGGGGCGGGTGGGCTCGCTCCGCAGCGTCGAGCGCGGTGCAGCAGTCGCTGCGCCTCCACCCCTCCTCCACCGACGCCGCCGCCGCCGCCGCCGCTACTCCGGGCGAGCAACACAAAAACCTTCGCCTTCTCGGAGCCGCACGTCAAATAGCCGCGATCGGCAGCCACACTTCAAAGGGATCGCCGCGCCCGCCCAATCGCAGCTCTCGCCGGGACCCCGGGGCGGGGAGAGCGGCGGGCGGAGGCCGGCGCCGCCGGTGGGAGGGGAGAGCCTTAAAGGGGCCTCGCCCGCGCGCCGGCGCCGCCTCGGCCTCCACCACCCGCCGTACTCCTCCCCTCCCCCCAGCTGGGCCGCCCTTGCCCCGGGGTCCCATAGAGGACGGGACTTGTCCCGGACCCTGGGCTCCGCGCCCTATCCCCCGCTGGCTTTCCTCTCTCCCCTCTCATTTCACGCCGCCGGAGGTGGTGCTGGCCCGGTCAGTCACCCGCCAGCCGAGTGTGCCTGGGGTGGGGCGGATGGGGGGGTAGGGGCGAGAGGCGCTGGCTCTGCTGCTGCGGAGTCCCAGCCTCTCCTGGAGGCCGCCTGGGGGCGGGCCACGCCTCCAGAGCGCCAACCTAGCTCGGGCCCTGCTCCGGCTCTGCTCCCGCGCAGCTCCGGCTCTGCTCCCGTCCAGCTTTCTTTCCCTAATTGGCTTCTCCCTGGTGTGCTCACGTGGAAGCGCCCGAGCCTTGGAGGCGTCCACGGCTCTCGGGACGCGGCGTCGCCGCTCCAACTATTTTGAGCCTGTTCTGTCCGAAGCCTGCAAGTTTGAGGACTCCCTTCCGGGGTGAGATGGTCGCGACGTAGCGCGGTGTCCCAAGCTGTGCCCACCTCCCGGATGCGCCTGGCGCGCGCTGCCTGCGCATTGATTTATAGGTTCGGTCTTGGGTGTGTTTCAGGTTTCTTACAGAGTCTGTTTAGAGGAGCGCGGTTGCCTCCTTGCAGCGCGCCTTCGAGGGGGGCGTAGCCAGGATCACTGGAGAGGCCAGTATACCCGGGCGCGGGGGTTGGGGGGAATCTCTACGTGCTGCGCGTGGATACAAACTCCAGAGATGCGCCTTTCCATTCCCATCTTTTCTTCTGGTGGGGGGAAATGCACTAGCTTTTCCCAGGGAAATTTTGGAATAAAAACTTTTTGTTAAAAACAACAATACCCCCCCCCCCCACACACACACCTTTTAGATTAAGTGTGTATTGCCGGTTGCGCGCTTGGCAGAGATTTTACATAGTCATAAGTACTGACATTAAAGTTCCCGGTTGGCGGATCGTCAGAAGGTGAAGCTGGTCCTTTGTGCGCCGGCCTCTAGGGAGACCACTTTTCCGTGCTCTCAGCGGCCAGTGGAGGCGCGCTGGTGTCATTGCCTGCCTCCCAGTACCACTTTCCCAGACCCAATCCATCACACTGATTGTCAGGCCTGTCACTTGGGGCCTATTGCTCCGGGACTACCCATCCCTGACTCTGCCGCGTTGATCTACGCCTTGAAACAACATGAGAACCCGAGATGGGGATAGGTGATTTCAAAGGGGTTCTCCAAACGGAAAGAAATAACCATCACGGAAATAACAAATAGCAATCCCGTACATTTATCATGCTCACTAAAGGAGACAGCAGGCACCATTCCCAGGCCATATCAATCATACACTAAACTAAATGTACTCCCTGCATCTTTGCTGGTTTTTTTTGGGTACTATGCATAGACCTCTTAGAAATTACACAGGCTCTGCCTACCCCAGTTTTAATCCTGGTAAAGCCAGGTTGAAACCAATGCTAAGGGATGACAGGGAGGCTGGGAGGTGTCTTCCATATTGCAGCAAGAGGGGTACAAGAGAGGGGGTAATCCCATCTATGTGGTGGTCTCTATGCCCCTCCTTCTCGTGCCAACCTCCGTGCTTTCTGACTTTGCTGCTACTGCCAGCACCACATTTGAAAGTCCATTGCAGGGCTCCTGCGAGCTACAAGCCTATTTGGCCTTGGGGAAATTGCTTCCTAGACAGAGAACAGAAGAAAGCCTTACGGACTGGGAAAGTGTGGGCCTCTATAGGCACCCTGGAGAAGGACTAGCCGGGAAGAGAGGAGACCCAAGAGGCAGAGAGAGATGAAAGACTCCTTCTTGATTATTGTAACCAGCCCAGCTGTGAGAGCCAACCAAAAAAATCCTTCCAGGACCCAAGCAGATGTGTGTTAGGGATGATTAATGGGAAATCAGCTGGGAACAAAGAGGAGGGGAGAGAGAAGACGAATTTGGAAGGAAAAGAGGGGTAGGAGGCAACAGAGAGGAGAGAGGGGAGATGAAGAGAGGGTGACAATATTTAGAGGAAAAGAGAAGAAAAAGGTAATGAATGATTGAAAGAAAAGGAGAAAGGAGGGGATGATGGTAGAATGGGCAGGCTCTGGATAGAAGGTAAGCAATTTGCCTCAGTAGTATTATATTGTCCTTACACACACACACACCCACTCACCCACCCACACACCCACATTCTTAGCTCACAGCAGTGATCACCGATAGGAACAGTGGAAGCCTTGACTGCACTGAGGCCAGAACCGGCCTCTCTCCCCTCTCCTGGAAAGTGCCAGTAAGGGAATGGGATACCTTTCCTTTCAGGGTGCTGGTGAGAGCAGCAGCGCTCTTCTGGCTGAATCCATCCAATGGCCTTAGGAGAAAAGATGGGATACCAGACTTAGCCAGGCCAGAGGCCTGATTAAACCACGACTAGACGACGATTACAATTGCTATTCGACCTTCACTTAGCTGAAGAGCTAACCTATAGAGTCCTAACTGGGGCCCTCCTCCCCGTGGCGCAGAGCAAGGTCAGTGTTCAGAGGAATGGCTTGCCACCTGGGAGAGAATAAGGATCAGTATTCAGCTGGGCCTTATTTACTGCAGGTTAGTGGTGCGCAGAGCATGGCGCTGTACGGATGAGGTTGAAAAGCCCACGCAAGATGTTGTACAGGGCCTACGGCCCATGGCCTGGCCTTGCAGAAAAGTGGCAGATATGGGGCGCCTGGGTGTCTCAGCGGTTAAGTATCTGCCTTCAGCTCAGGTCAGGGTCCCAGGGTCCTAGGATTGAGCCCCGCATCCGGCTCCCTGCTCTGTGGGGAGCCTGTGTCTTCCTCTTCCTCTGCCTGTTGCTCTTCCTGCTTGTGCTCTCTCTCTCTCTCTCTCTCAAATAAATAAATAAATAAAAAGAAAAGTGGCAGATGTGTGGTTAAGGAGCCTCCCTCTCTCTAGGACCTGCTCAGCTTGCTCTGGGTGCAAGCAGCCCCATTAAGACAGGACAGAGTGGAGGCTGCTGGAGGATGCCCTGTGCCATTCCATGTGTCAGACACTCCACAAGCCTTAGGTGTTCTTCTCTCCCATTTCCAGCTGAAGAGAGTGAGGCTGGAGAGGTTAGTCCCTTCCCCAAGTCCTTGACTGGTGAGTGGTGGAGTGGTTGCATGGAATCAGGTCTCTCAGAACCAGGCCTTTGAACCATGCTGTTCCCGTGGGTCTGGGCCCAGACAAGTCAACCTCCCTTTCCTTTTCCCCATGTGTGAGGTATAAGAATGACCTCCAAGGGTCAGGAGGCTGGAAGCAGACAATGTGTGTTCACATGTTCAGCCCTTGGTGCAAGGGGAGTCCCAGGTCAGTGAGGGCTGTGATATGTGCATCCTGCATCCGTGGGGCTGGCGTCCCAAGACCAGTCATGGCAGTAACAGCGTCCGGAGCCACTCAGCACTGGGGACCGCCCGCCCTCAAGACCCAATCTGTTGGGGCACCTGGGTGGCTCAGTGGGTTAGGCCGCTGCCTTCGGCTCAGGTCATGATCTCAGGGTCCTGGGATCGAGTCCCGCATCGGGCTCTCTGCTCAGCAGGGAGCCTGCTTCCCTCTCTCTCTCTCTGCCTGCCTCTCCGACTACTTGTGATTTCTCTCTGTCAAATAAATAAATAAAATCTAAAAAAAAAAAAAAATACCCAATCTGTCCCCAGATTCCACCAGAAATGAGAGTATCCCTCACCCCAGCCTCCAGTCAAAATGAGTCTCTTTAAAAGAAATGCCCCCCCAATCCCCCCAAGCCCTCCGGAAAATCCTTTAGGAAATGCTGAATATTTATAGATTTTTTTTCACTACTTGCATTTACATAAAATTCGCCACCCAGGAGAAAATGCCTGAGTCAGGCTGAGAGCTGGAGGTGGTGGATTTGTTGTGTGGGGTTAATGTGGAGTTTTAAAAGTCCTCGCAGAAGCAGAATTGCCTGAATGATCGCCTCTCTCTGCATAACACTCAAACCCTAATGGCAACAACATGAAATAATATCTCACTGGGTAACTATTTACATTTTTTTTTTTTTTTTTTTTTACAAGCTATAAGAACTCTGAAAAGTCTGCCTCACAGAGAACTTGGTTTTCCTCCCTGGCGCTTAATATCTTTCAGCGGCTGGCAATTACTGCCTTGGCCAGGAGCCCTGATTTAGAGCACCGCGCTCAGGGCCCTGGGAGGCCACTTCCTTTGCCTGCCCCATCCCTATCCCCAGCTTCAGACACAGCCCGGGCAGGAAAGGGCCCGAGGGGCAAGAACAGCTAGCCTGGCAGGGAGCCTGCGCGACCAGCTCCCTCCTCTGCGCTCTCCCGTCATCCCGTGTCCTATAATTACACTTATCACTCAGTATCTGCCCTCCTTTGTTTACTTGTCCATTGCTCCCATTGGACTGTGACTGCTTCTCATTGTCCGCTGCCTCTTTGTATTCTTAACCGCTTAGCAATAGCTTCCCGGGAGCCAGGGCCAAGAGCCAAGCACCGCGCTGCAAGCACTTTCCGCTTAATCCTAATCCTTACAGAAGCTTGCAGAGATGGGTCCTCTCTTACCCCATTTCGTGGCCAAGGACGTGGCAGTTCAGTCACTTGCCCAAAGTCCCAGCTCCTGAGATGTGGGCCTGGGATGTGAATCTAGGCCGTCTGAGTGTCGTAAGTAAATGTTTGTTGCTGAATAAAGGAGAATTTTACCTGTTGGGTGCTGTTTGTTTATGTCTCATCTCACTGGCATCCCAAGAAGGTTCAAGGTGGATAACTTGGTGTTTTTCAAAAACGTCAACTGTATAAACATATGAAAGGATCGTTCCCCAAATCTGTGTCTCCGTGTTCATCCTTCCTCCAACCCCTCCACCTGCCCCCCCATGCACCCCCCCACCCCCACCGCAGCAATTTTCTGAGTTATTTTGGGCAGGTGTTTTCATCCCTTTGGACACTGGAAGTTTTATGGGGGAGCCTGAAGTCACAGAGTGAATTGCTGGCAGAGCCCCCTCCCCCCTCAACCCCGTTCTCCTATCAGGGTCCATTGCAGTGTAGAGGGGAGGTAACTCCTTTTGATAAAAGAAAGAGGAATTAACTGCTTTTCCTCCCTCTAGAATTTCCTTTGGAGATGTGGTGGGAAGGAATGGACGAAAGGAAATGCAGGCAGGAGCTTATCTTCAAGCCCTGGTGTTTGATCCCGGTCCTTGAGCAGGGTGCTTTGAAGAAGTGGTTTCATTTATCTCCTATCAGCCCCAGGGAGATAGGAGAGCTGGCCTGGGAGAGCTGTGGGAGTCCCTGTGCTTCCGATGCTCTTCCCCTCTCCTCTGCCCTGCCCCTTACGCCCCATACATCAGCCTCAGCCCTGGGTATTACCCCTTGACTTCATCGTTCCTTTGGGCCTTCAAATTCTTTAGGCATTCCTCTTCAATTGCAAATACTGCTGGGAGGAATCCTATGTTAATAGTCAGCCAATGTCTCAGTTATGATTAGCAGACATGGAGAGTGTCACCCAGGGCGATAATAACATTTCCTGATCACTTAGTGTGTGCCAGACGCTGTTCTGAGCTCCTTGCATGTGATAACTAATTTAGGTGGGCACCTATCGTGCCTGTGTGAAAGGTGAGGTGCCTCTGAGGCCCAGAGCTGTGAAGTAACTTGTCCAAGGTACACAGCTAGAACTTGGCAGAAGCAGGATTCGAACCCAACTAATTGTTTCCTGAGCCAGTCAACTGTGTGCAGGACTGAGGGAGCTCTAGCTGTGAGAAGCTGTAAACAAATGACTTAAATTGTTTTCCAGAGCACTGGTCTTCTCAATCAGGATTTCCCTTTCATCCCTAGGAAGGACAAGATGGTGGAGAAGAAGTGGAGGCAGAGGAAGAAGTGAGGGGAACATTCATTTAATTAATGAAACTGGATTGAATTAATTCATTCAATGACTGTTTTATTGACCACTTGGTAGGCACAGGCCTGAGGTGATCCCAAGGTGGGTGAGGACCAGAGCAAGCCAGCAGGCACATTCCACAGCTGCTGAAAGGCAGGGCAGCCCTTTATTCCTTTGAAGTGAAGGATCTGTATGCTTCTTTTGCAGATCAAAAAAAAAAAAAAAAAAAAAAAAGTCAGGAGGGCTAAACTTTAATTCTGCTTAGTGGCCTGTAGTATAGTTACCCACTGTTCTTAAGTGCATTTACTCAAAGTCAAATTGAGATCCACTAACATTTACTGAGCACCCTGTTGGCGTCAGTATAAACCATGGGAGGTGTGTTCAGGCTCTGTCTCTCCTTTAGGTATAGGGGAGTCCTGAAGGAGAGTGAAGGTCCTTGAAAGGGAAGGGGGGACTTTGTCTGCCCCCACGTCCTGCCCCTATACACTGAGCTTCTACGAGCTGGAACCTGTGTGCACCCCAGTCCCTCCAGAAGACCTCCCTTGGTAAGGGGCAGACTGAGAATGAAGTTTCTCTGATTCCCCCCTCCTGGCAGGTAAGCCTTTAAACTTGCCAAAAGCACACACCTCTCTGGGCTGGGCTTGCCACGGGCTGGCCTGTGCTGCTTCAGACTCATTTCAACGCAGCTGATTAGAGAAAAAGGGGAGAGCTGCTCCGGCAGTGGCTCAGTGATCACTGGTTGTATTCGATGAAACCAAATTCCAAGATGTCAGAACAATTTCAAGGAGTGTTTGTTTCCGTGGCTTTCTGCCAGCCTCTGCTCAGAGAAGGAAACCGAAGAGGCCAGGTCCCCACCGAGTCCTTGGCCAGCCAGAAGTATCCAACTCTAGCTGTCCGTTCAGAGTGGGGATTTACGTAATGAACTGCCTCTGAACGTGCTTTAAATTACTTTTTATTTTGTTGAAAAATTGTATTCATTTATTTATGACAAAGTGCATTCCCATGGCGCCAAATTCCAAAGCTATGAGAATGTACAGTGAAAATACCTCCCTCCTGCCAGCTCGTTTCTCTCCCCAGTGCACTGGGGCTGTGAGTTTATGGCCCATCTTTCCAGAGATCTTTCGTATATATATTAGCATATACGTGTATATTCTTTCTTTCTTTGATACACAGATGGTGACATATTAAAAAATCATTCTGCATTTGCTTTTAAAAAAAAAACTTAATATGTGTTGGAGATTGCCTCATATCTATTTACTTTTTAGTTTCTTGGCTTTGTTACACAGATGTGTCACAGTTTATATGACTGGTCCCCTCCTGGTGGACATTGGGATGCTTTTTCGTCTTGCTGATGCTGTGATTTACCAGATATGTGTATAAGGGTATATATAGGATATATATCATTTTCTGTGTGGGCTAATAGATTATAGGGTGATATTCTTAGGAGCACATGGGCAAAAACTCTATGTGTTCAAAACAAACTCCCTTTAAGATGGTTGGGAGGAGGTACTTGGGGTGAACTGGAAGTTCCCCCAGGAAACCTGGGGGACACCTCTGGGACCTTCTGGTCACATCATTTGGAGAACTTGAAAGGCTCATTTCCATCTTTGGAAGATGGAAATGAAAAACAAAACAAAAAACAAAACAAATAAACAAAACACGCACGCTTCTCATGACCCTGGCTTCACCCCTTCCAACCTTCTCCCTCATTTAGTAGGAAAAAAGGAGGAGAAGAATATTCAAGTCTGGCCTAAAAGAGTCCAAGATATTGGCAAGTACATCTTTTAATAAAGCCAGCTTTCCAGTCAGTGAGCCCCAATAAGAACTCTGTAGCATCTAGACTTTACTGGTTTATGCTCACTGAAAGGCAAAGGTTTGTGTCAAAGACAATGCATGAAATGGTTTTGGTAGCATTAAGTCAAGGTTCATCGCCAGACCCAACCAGAAGGAGGCTTGTGAAGGATTGCAAGACATCGAATTATGAAATCAACACTTACTGTTAGTCACGTGCTCACCAAGATAGTTTTCATTTTATTTTTATTTTTGAAGAGGTATTACCTGTAAAATTCAAAGGTACGAAACATCACGCGTGTGCGATTTCTCAACAAGGCTTGCAGCTTTGCTTTGCTTTGCTCCCAGCAGGAGCTGTACTCCGGTCCTCTCACTTCTGGTCCTAGGCCTGGGCCTCTGAGTCAAAAGCTCACTTTTCCTTCGTAACCTTGACCCTGTGGCAATGGGAAGAACCATTGGGACCAGGCAGAGTGTTGATAAGCTCTTGGAATCAGGGTGGATTTACATTCCAGGATGTCTAAAGTAAAATTCTAACATCTTGAAGAACTTTCCTCAGGCATCCCGAAGCAACTCTCACATGTTTCCCAGGGCCTGTCATTGATAAGTTCAACACAACCGCTTTCTGCCAGGCTGTGTTCGTTTTTCTCATTAATTTCCTTAAATTAAGAAAAAAAAAAGAACAAATGATTGAGTAAAACAAAAAACAAGCAAACAACGCAGACAGCCACAACCAGAAAAACCACAGTAGTTCAAAACCATGACGGTGTCGTTTTCCTGTTGTTCATTCCTGTCCTGAGGCAGGCCTGAAGGGGCTCTCAGGGGTCCCTCCCCTCTCTCAAAGCTGGGTGAAATTTTCACCACTGCAGTAAAAATGCATGATGACAATCATATTTGTGACAGGAGACATGTTTTAAAACAGTTGTTTTAAAACAACTGACAGAGTTGCAAGATGGAAAACGACAAGAAAGTGCGATTTTTTTTTTGGAGGGGGAGGGGCGGGCGGATAGGATGCTGGCAAAGGAGACCGGTATTTTCCTTATTAAAAGTTGGAATTCATCCTTTATTTCTGGAGTGAGTCAAGAAAAGCCTCAAGGAAGAAAACTGGGGTAGGGACATTGCATAAGGACAGGACTCGGAGGCCTGGACCATTGGGCTTGCTTGGGCTTGCCCTTGACCTGCTTCTTATTGGGCTTTCCAAAGACACAGTGCTGGTGCCATATGCAAGGGTACAGGCAGTGTAGGGGCCAGGAGAGAGCCAAGTTGTGCTCCCCAGCCCTACCTCTCCCTGTGTGATGTCTCCAATCAACTCAACAGGTGTCTGTGAAGCCCCAAGATCCCCACCCTGGACATGATGCTTGGCGGTCCCAGCAGAGGATCCAAGTCGGATACCCTTCAAATGGGGAGAGAACAGTATGGGCTTTTGTACAGACGGCTCTTTTCCTGTGGGTTTAGGGAAGAGAAATAAAATGTTCTCGCCTTTGTTTTAGGAGAAACCTCTTTCCTACGGCCAACGCTGGAAACTGTGATCTCCTTCTTACAGCTGTCCCTCCCTACACGTTTGGAGCAAGAATCACAGAAGCTGAGACCTTACCAGGGTTGATTCTGACCCTACAGGAGAGGAGAAACAGAGAGCAAACATGAAGAGCAAAGAAGGGAAAGTAGGGAGAAGTTCATTCTGACTTGGAAGAGAAAGTAGTTACTGCCCTCACTGTAAGAGTGAATTTTAAGGAAGTCTCTGGAGCTGAAGACAGGACTCAGGGCATGGAAAGGAATTGAAATACTCCAGGCACATCTTTTTGGAAGTTTTTTTTGGGTTTGTTTTTGGTTTTGCTTGGGGCCTACATGAGATGGGGAGCATTGAGGAGAAGAAGCTAAGTGTACTGAAGGATCTTTAACTCTTTCCTTCCTTGGTTTTTGGACCTGATCATGTTGACCTGGGATCCACTGGCTTTATTCAACCAGTTTTCCCTTTTTAGACTGGCAGTGATACAGGCCAGAAACCTGCTCATACCCGGTGGTAGGGCTGGGCTGCCTCTTGACCCTTCCGCCCAGACCTGGGCAGGATGCACAATTAAAAAAAAAACATTGACCACTTCTTCCTTGGGGACACTGATGCAGACCTTCTTAGAATACACTCACCACCTTAACCACTATGCAAGCAAAGCAGGATATTGGTTTCTTCAACCCCGATGTGTTTTGCCAAATCAGAGTGTTAATACCCCTTCCTCCTGCTCTCTGTATGAATTGGATTACTTAAAGCATCTTTTAGAGACGTCAGCAGTTTAATAGAAGCAATAAGTCAGGGCTGCCCTTGTGTTTTATTTTTCTGCCAGTATTTAGTTAATTAAAGAATGCAAATTAAAACACCTTAATTTATATAATATCAATACCAACGCCTTAAAACATTTGGCATAACTGCTCTGGCACGTCCCTTACATAAACTCTTCAGAGCAGTGCTAATAAAAATGAAAAAAGGTTGTAAATCAAATTTAATTTATTCATCTTCTGTTTGGTACTAAAGCATATGCCAAACTCGTTATTTATGAGTGTGTCATAATAATAGGCATTTTTGTTGGTTGCAAATGACCAAAAAGGTTTCTCCCAGGGATGTGTGTTTTAATTGTCTCTAGGTGCAGCTGTTTTCTGGGCTCTGATCTCTAAGATTTATAATCTTACACCCCTATCTTCAGAAAACTAAAATAGATTTAGATATTGAAAAACATAACGAGCCTAAAAACATGGCAACATCCGCTCACAAAGACACCTGCCACCGACCGTATGTAGATAGACGTATGCGCCATCCGCCATCACCCGCCCTATGGAGGACGGATCTTCAGGTGAGATAAAAGGTTGGTGATTTATATCCGATTTCTTAAATATTCCATTAAGAGGATTATCTCCCAGGAGGCTCAGATACAGACAGCGTCGGAAGGGATTTGGTGCGCAGCTGCTTTCTTGGAAGCCTTGGAGATGAACTACACGTACGTGAATGGATCGCTGAACAACCATTTTCGTCTTTCCCCGTCTTTGTTGATATATTCTTTCTTTATCTGGTAGATCTGAGCATAGAATACATTTTATTCAATCTTGGAGGAAGAACAGTAGGCTCCATTCAGGGGTACTAAAGGATGGCGTGTTCTCCCTGCTTCCCGTGGCAAAGCTCCCCGTGCCCTGTGCAGGCGTCCTTCTCAAACTGCCTTGCTCACCTAGCTTTTGATGTGGGAGAGTTGAGAGAAGTTTTGGAAAAGCCCTCTCCACCCGGATCCCATCCTTTAAAATCCAAGCAAATTCACAAATATGACTCTCTAGCCAGCCCCTGGCCTCCCGACTTGGGAAGCAAAACCTCAGTATGATACTATGCCCTATTGTATCCATTATCTTTTAACGGGAGTATTATGAGCTGGACAGAAGAGGTAGAATACTGGGGTTCCTCATGTGGGGAAATGGTGGGCACAAGTGGCCAAGTGGCATCTTTTTGGGACCGAGGCAGGCGGTACCAAGGAGAGCCAGAGAATGTCCTAGAAAAGTTCACTGCCTCCAGCCCCCAGAACTTCCCAAGATCCTCTGCCTTTCCACTCTGTAGTTCTCGTTGGGCTATGGGAAAAAAGTCTGGTGTGACAGCTACCCCAGGTGTAGGGGCCTGCTGAGCTCTGACCTGCACTGGGACACCTAGCATCAGATTCTCTCTGGGGTAGCACTGGAGGGAGCACTGTGGGCAGTCCCTCAGGGTGTCCACATATACATTCCCACGTGCAGTCGTGGCCATATGCCCTCTCACTTTTTCTTGCTGCATGTCATCTTTAAAAGCTGATCATGACCTTTATATTTATTTATACCCCCCTACCGCCATAAAAGATATGAGGTCGCTTACAATTCAAATCGCAGATACAGTAGAACCTGAAGCCATTAACAGAAAAGTAACAAGATCAGAGCCAAGTACAAAGGAGGAGGGGGAGGAAGAAGCAGAGTTATTATACCAGAGGGGGAAGAAATTTAGATTAAGGAAAGCTAATGCAATTGAGAACAAAACCCAGCTCCTAACTCCCGGGGAGCGTGGTGGGCGACTGCCAGCTATTGTAATAACTGTAGATTACTGCACCTCAAAGGCAGGTTTTAAATGCCTGCCATGCCTGCGGAGGGTTCATTGCCCTGCGAGCTCAGTCAAGCTCCTTTAGCAATCCGAATCTCTGTTTCCTCGTCTGTAAAAAAGTGAGGACTAACTCACTCATCATGGGGCTTTTGTTAGAATACATTTCAACAAGAGCAGTAGCTTTCACTTAGATAGCTACTCTTCTAAGTGTTTTTATTTTCATTTAATTTTCTTTATTTGAGAGAGAGAGAGAGAGCATGAGCAAGGAGGAGAGGCAGAGGGAGACTGGGACACCCTACTGAGCAGGGAGTCCAACGTGGGGGTGGGGTGGGGGTAGGGGGGTGGGGTAGGGTCTTGATCCTAGGACTCTGGGATCATGACCTGAGTCAAAGGCAGACGCTTAACTGACTGAGCCACCCACACGCCCCTCTAAGGGTTTTATGTAGACATTTTAAACACTTTTAAACATCTCTGACATTGATAAAAAGCATTGTGTCACAGATTGTTTCACAGCCTTTTCTTCTTTCCTTGTGAGATCTAAAACTCTAGTGCATTGTGGATTAGATGACATAGGTTATTAACCCGTTCAGCCTTCACAATAACTTCACCAGGTAGGTGCTCTTTTTATCCCATTTTACAGATGAGGAAACGGAGGCATGCAAAATGGAAATGACCTCTCTGAAGGCTGTGTGGCTGGCAAGCAGTGGGGCTGGGAATGTGATCCCAGGCTATCTGACTTCACCCAGACACTATACTGCCTTTCGATAACCATTTCAGCAACAAGAGTTTCTGCAACATTTCAGCGTTGGTCACGGGGGATATAAGATGAGAAGATGCATACTTGTCCCTGGACTCCAGGGAGGACACCGACATGTAAACAGACCACGTCTTGTGGTATTCAGTCCATCAGTGGAAATCCGTCCAAGCCATAGAAGCCAGAAAGGGAAAGATGATTAGTTTCTCTGAAGCCTCTGTCCCAGGGCTCAGCTCTGTAGTAGCAACTACCCTTCCAGCAGGTCAGGAGAAACATGTGTTTTGTTGGCTTTGAGATGATAGGCAATGGACAACTTGAGGGAATGTGTTTGAGTAGAGAACACAATGCACAGGGGCTTCGCCTATGACCATTTCATACACGGATGCTGGAGGAGAGCTGGGGCAGCAGGTCTTAACGGCGCATCATGGTCTCAGGGAGCCTTGGAAGTGTCTTTTGGGGCAGAGACTAAGGGACACATTTGGCCTCCCAAAGGTAGGTGGGATGCTCTGTCCTTGGACACCCAGACCAGGAGGGTGGAGGGCCAGGGGAGGGCCCGAAAAGAGAAAACAAGGGAGGGAAACAAGATTAACCACTTACCTGGAGTAAGAAAAAGCAGCTTAAAAAGGAATGGGAGACAATAGTCTCTGGGATGCAGTGATATGCGGTGAAGGAAGGAGCTGATTTGGAGGGAGTTTGGGACATGGTTTATGTCTTAATGTCCCTGAATTTGGGATGCGATTTTGTCTCTTGGGAGCACATTATCCTTTGAGTCTCAGTTTTATCATCTGTCTAAATGGGCAAAAGGACAGCACACTTATTACCTCACACAGTTAAAAGACCAATTAATATAATAGAGGCGAAAGTGTGTTCCAAACTAAATAGTGCTATGCAAATGTGAGTTATTATTGTTGTCTTTCTAGTTATTATTGTTGTCTTTTCTAGTTATTATTGTTGTCTTTCTTGCTCTCTCATTTCCTTCCTGGCTATTTGAGCTGGGACGGGTCACTACAGGGGGAAGAAGAAGAAAACGCAGGGGAGGGACCTTGCCCACAGTCTTGGGCAGTCACTAAAGCGGCTTGACTTAGAACTTGAAGCTGGAGCCTCCCTCAAGGGGTCTCACAGAACCACCCCGCCCAGGGAGGACGCTTGGAGGCCCCACCCTTAGAGTTCAGGGACTCCGCCCCCTGGGTGGGTGGGGTCCCAGCCTCCGCGACTCCCGGGTCCCCTCGTCCTGGACGCCAGCCCGGGCGCAGCAGGTGAGCAGACGTCACCGGAGAGTCCTGGGCACGTCCTCCTCCCCGCCCAAGTCAAGTTCAGCAGCCAGGAAATCAGAACTTAACTACATAAAGCAAACAAACAAAACCAAAACAAATCCATTCTGACAGAACTTTCCCGATAAAGGACATTTCCTAATATTCCAAGCAGAGTGTTATGAAAGCCTCTTCTGGACCAAAGGAGAACGGGCTGGAAGTCCCGCTGGACCTTAGTCACGGAGGTCTGTGGCCCCTGCCCCTTCCCTGGAGGCCTGGCCTCCCAGGCCGAGGGTGCCCCGATCTGAAGGCGCGACAGGGGCAGCAGGGTGGCTGTCCGGGGACGGGACGGACCGGGTCACAGGCCACTCCGGGGACCGCAGACGCCGACTCCACCTTTTTCGGCCTTTCCCGAGAGGGGGCGAGGAAGGAGGAAGTGGGCGGAGGAAGGAGCGGGGTGCGGGGAGGCGGGAAGGGCCGAGCGGAGCGCGGGTTTGGGAAGGGGGAGGAAGTGAGGCGAGGGCGGAGGAGGTGGGAGCCGGGCGGCCCGGCGAGGGGCGGGGAGAGCGGGGCGGCCACCCGCGGCTCCCGGCCCTCGCCCTCCCGCGAGCCGCGCGGCCTGCCGAGCCGGGCCTGCCCCCCTTGGCAGCAGACAAAAGGCCATTTCTGAGTTACACCGAAAATGTGTTACTTTGCCAGAGGGCCGGGCCGGGTCCGCGGGGCCCAATCGCGGGCCGAGCCGAGCGTCCGCGGAGGGGGGCTGTCAGTCACCGGGCACCCTCGGTGCAAGGGGCCCCTTGTCAACTTCCCCTGCCTTTGAAGTGACTGGGATGGAGGTGCTCAATTAAAAGCCCATCAGTCTGTAAGTAAATCAACGCCTATCAGGCTTGTCACATCAAACAAACGATTATTACCCCAGCCCGCCCACCCCATTAATCTGGCTGCTCCTTCTTGACGGCTCAGGGTCAGGGCCCCGTAAATCCTGTCCTGGATTGCCGCCACCTGGATCGGGATGAAAGCGCCCGGCGCGGCGAGCCGCGCGCTCCGGCATTTCCCCGCCGCCCCGGGAGCGCGGGCGAGGCTGGGCGCTCCGGGTCCGGGGCCCCGAGGGGGGTGGGGAAGAGGTGTGCGGCGGGACGGACACGCCGAGATAGATCCACCGGGTGACCACGGCGCCCAGAAGTGGGGAGAGAGAGAGAGCCTGAGACGACAGGCTAAGATAGAAGTCACTGGATGGAGAGGCCCATGTGGTTGAGACAGGTGCCATAAAAACTCACCCAGAATGCTAAGAACGAATAGACGCCTTTAGAAGAGCGGGAGGTGTACTGGATGGCATTTCTGAGACACTGGGTTCTGAGTCTCAGGGAGTGAGCTGTTCCCCCAGCTCTCCTCTCATTCCCCCTGCTCCCGCACCCGCCCCGCCCCAAGTCACTTAGCGAAGGGAATGGTGGTGGGGAGGGGGGGCGGTGCAGAAGCTCAGGGGTTTTGCTAAGCGATGCCCTGGATCAGACATCAAAATACGTGCTGGTCAGAACTTGGTCTTTTGCAGTAAAAGGATATGAACGAACAAACTGGGCCGTAGTCTCCGGTTCTGATCACTCTTCTGAGCAAGTCGCTGAGAAACAATTTGTTCCAGAGCATTTCTGTTAGACTCTGTGGCTTGTTTTGTGGATTCTTTCTGCTCTGAGATCAAACTCTGGCATGCCCCCTCACTGCAGACCAGAAGGGATAGATGGGGTAGGGGGAAGAGGAGATGAAACAGATGTGTTGGGGGCTAGAAGGAGGAGCTGGTAGGAGGTGAAGAGCAGGGGAGGAGTCAGGAAGAAGGTCAAGCTTCCCACCCAGGAGAACAAGGCCTGCTTTTTCAAGGGCAGGAAAGAACAGTCTTTTCCTCAAATGGCTGTTCCAGAGCTACCCCAAGGCATAGCTCACTCTGAATGGTGATGTTTCATATTTAAGAAGGGCCATCACAGGCTTTCCCCATTGATAGAATGATATGCCAAAGAAATCAAGAAATGGAAGTGGAGCAGGAAAGACTGAAGAAGAGAACTTCCCCGACCCTATCATGGAGCTTGACGTCCAGCCTAGGCGACTTCTAACTAGACAAAGAAAATTCTGGAGAATGAAACAGGACCTCAACAGACACTATATACAAAAATCACTAAATGGATTAAAGATTGAAGACCTGAAACCTTAAAGCTCCTAGAAGAGAATGTAGGGAGTCTGCTCCATGACCTACATTTTTTTTTTTTTATTTGACACCAAAAGTAAAGGCAATAAAAACTAAAATAAGCAAAGGGACTACATCAAACTAAAAAGCTTCTGCACAGCAAAGGGAACCACTAGTGAAACGAAAGGGCTCTCTACTGAATGGGAGAAAATATTTGCAAATCATTTATCTGATAAGAGGTTAATATCCAAAATGTATAAAGAATTCAGACAGCTTTATCACACACACACACACACACACACACACACACACACACCCCACACCAAACCAACAACAACAATAAAAAATCCCAAACTATCCAATTAAAAAATTGGCAGAGGAACTGAATAGATATTTTTCCAAAGAAGACAAACAAATGGACAAGGGGTACACGAAAAGATGCTCGGTGTCACTAATCATCAGGGAAAAAAAAAATCAAAACCACCATGAGAGATAACACCACACTCTTGTTAGAATGGCCATCATCAGAAAAGACAAGAGATCACAAGTACTGGTGAGGATGTAGAGAAAAGGGAGGTCTTGTGCACTGCTGGTGGGAATGTAAATTGGTGCAGCAAGTGTGGAAAATACTCTGGAGGTTCCTCAAAAATTAAAAATAGAACTGCCAGGGGATCCAGCAATGCCACTTTTGGGCATGTATCCAATGGAAATAAAAACAGGATCTCCAAGAAATGCCTATACTCTCCTGTTTATTGCAGTATTATTCGCAGTAACCAAGATGTAGAAACAACTTAAGGGACCATCAGTGGATGAATGGGTAAAGATGTAATTGATGTGTGTGTGTGTGTGTGTGTGTGTGTGTGTGTGTGTGTGTGTAGTGGAATATGATTTAACCATGAGAAAGAAGGAAATCCTGCCATTTGGGACACCATGGATGGATCTTGGGGGCATTATGCTAGGTGAAAAAAATGACCGAGAAGACAAATAATGTATGATGTCATGTATATGTGTAATCTAAAAAAAATTGAATTCATAAAAACAGACTAGAATGGTGATTACCAGGGGCTGGTAGAGTTGAGGAATTGGAGAGATAGTTGACCAATGTTGGTCAAAGAGTATAAACTTCTGGTTATAAGATGATTATAAGATGAGTAAGTTCTAAGGATCTAATTTATGGCATATTAAAATGCTATTAGTTAACTATTGTTAATACAGTTAGTTAAAACACTATATTGTATGTCTGAAGTTTGCTAAGAGAGTTAATCTTAAATGTTCTCGCCCCAAAAGAAATGGTCGTGCTAGGGCAAGATGGAGGTGTCAGCTCTCAATATGGTGATATATGTTGCATTTTACAATAGATGAATCTATCACCTTAAACTTAAACAATGTTGTATGTTAATTATATCTCAACCAAGCAGGGAAACAAAAAATCTGAAAGACATTCAAGCCATGTACATTCATCATCGTCTCTAGGATGGTGTAATAAGAATAGTTTGCTGCAATTCCTGCACAGGCCACCACCACCACTGCCATGTGGTTGGATCAGTGTGAAGGGTTTTCTCTCAAGCCAGCCACCCATCACTCCATTATAAACTCATTCATCCCATCATCAAGACCCAGCAGCATGTATTCCTTATTCCTCTGAGCTGATGGACATGTCGACCCATCCAGAGTGGGAGACCTTTCACAGAGATGAGGAATGGTTTACAGCTACTTTACAATGTGGGAGAATGATTTATCCTTCATATTTTCATTCATTCAACCAACATTTACAGATATTTAATATTTACAACTTAGAGGTTCTTTAAGCCCTGGAGATACAGCGGCAAATATGATGGGCAAGGTCTTTTTAAAGATTTTATTTATTTATTTGACAGAGAGAGAGCACAACCTGGGGAAGCAGAGGCAGAAGGAGAGGGAGAAGCAGATTCTCCACTGAGTGGGGATTCTGATGTGGGGCTCAATCCTAGGACTCTGAGATCAAGACCTGTGCTAAAGGCAGACACTTAACCGCCTGAGCCACCCAGGTGCCCCTTTTATTTATATTTTTAAAAGATTTTATTTATTTATTTGACAGATAGAGATCACAAGTAGGCAGAGAGGCAGGCAGGCAGAGAAAGAGGAGGAAGCAGGCTCCCTGCTGAGCAGAGAGCCTGATGTGGGGCTCGATCCCAGGACCCTGGGATCATGACCTGAGCTGAAAGCAGAGGCTTTAACCCACTGAGCCACCCAGGCTCCTCTATGTGGAAGCTTTTATAAAGAACTGGGGTGTTTGACCTAATTTTTATTTATTTATTATGCGTTCACTGATTACAGGGATATTTGCTAAGCACCTACTATGTCTAAGTAATGGGAGGCAAGGAAGAATCAGAAATGAATCCTATCATCCTGGAGGAGAGGTAAGATACACATCATGAATAAATCACATGCATCGTTTAAAGTGGTAGGGGTCATAAGCCAGAAAAGGACAGGAGAAGAGTTCACAGAGAAAAGGTAATTTATCCGGGTTACTTCTTTCTTAGTGAAGGTCTGAAATTAGGAAACATGGTAACAGTTCAATCATGGCAACCTTTAAATCTATTCTGTAATGTAGTGCCATGTGGGCTTAATGTTTATTGTTATTGTTATTGGCGGTAATGACACTGTAATTCATTGTCGTTGTAATTATGGACACATCACAACACCCCTCTCTCTGAGGCAGGTATTATAAAACTCTGGAACTCGATTTCAGGCCTTGTCAGGAGTCGGGTATGGTTGAGAACTTCCAGAAATCAGGGATGTGCCTCTTATAAGAAGAGGCAGAGCAGTGCAGGGGTGAAACAAACAGGCTCTAAACCAGAGGGCAATTCAAAACCAGCCTTCAGAGGCTGACTCTCAGGCTTGCCTGCTGTGAGGCCATGGGCAAATCACTTGAACTCCCTGTGTGTGTTACCCCATCTGTTCATTTGAGGTGATAACAGTACTGGCTTCATAGGGTTATGTGACAATTAGATGCATGTAATGCATTCACAACAGTGCCCAACAGACAGTATATACTCAGTGATGCCCACCATTCTTAGTGCTCTACCCCAGACAGAGGGACCTCTTGAAAGTACAACCAGCACCATTATATTAATGCATTGTCTTCCTGTATTTAAATATCACTGAAAATAATTTATATTAATTTTTTTTTTTTTTAAAGATTTATTTATTTTGACAGAGAGAAATCACAAGTAGACAGAGAGGCAGCCAGAGAGAGAGAGAGAGTAGCAAGCTCCCTGCTGAGCAGAGAGCCCGATGCGGGACTCGATCCCAGGACCCTGAGATCATGACCTGAGCCGAAGGCAGCGGCTTAATCCACTGAGCCACCCAGGCGCCCATATTAATTTTACTTTAAAAATTCTTCCTGAGTTTAGCACATGGGTTTAAATTGTTTGAATAATTTGTTTTTACTAAAAGATTTTTTTTCACGTTTAATGTGATATTTGATATATACAGAAGGGTATTTTATGCATCAGGAATGTAAACTTTAAGTGTCTGTATACTTCTTCCTTATCCCCTTCCATGGGCTCTCCTTCAGAAGTGGCCACTCTCCTGAATTTTGTGTTTATTATCCCTTTGCTTTTTAAAAAACTAAAAAAATTAAAGTGTAACATAAAAAAGAATAAAATGCACAAATCTTAAGTGCATAGCTTGACTGATTTTTACAAAAGTATACACTTATGTAACCATACCTAGATCAAGATATGGCATATGATTAGTATTCTAGAAGCTTCCCTTGTATCCCTTCCCAGTCAATTCTCTCCCTAGTCTCCCTGCAAAGTAACCACTGTTTTGACTTATATCACCATAGACAAGTTTTGGAATTATTAAGTATGTATTCTCATGTCTGCCTTCTTTCAGTCAGCATTATCTTTGTAAGATTCATCCATGATGTTATACGTGTTAGTAGTTCATTTCTTTTTCATGGTTGAGTGGTATTACATCATATTTACTCATTTGTTCTTGTGTGTGTGTGTGTGTGTGTGTGTGTGTTGGCTGGGTACAGTATACTTTATTGATGGTACAAGATAAGATAGGGCTCCCCAAATACTTCCCCTTCTTTAGGGGGTCTGGGATGGGAACTGTGTAGAGGTTGGGAAATACTCAGTGTGTTGGGGGATGAGTTGGGGCAAGGGCTCCCCAGCAGCTCTCTTCCTCTTGCTCTAACTAGGGCTGGTGGTCCAGCGGGGGGCTCTTACTCCTTGGAGCCATGAGGACCATAAGGTCTACCACCGAACTGCTATAGTCAAATTCATTGTCATACCAGGAAAAGAGCTTACAATTGAAGACAATGCCAGCCCTGGCATCGAAGGTGGAAGAGTGGGTATCACTATTACAGTTTCAGGAGATGACCCGGTGTAGCCCAGGATCCCTGCTTTCCCACCTTCTTGATGTCATCATATTTGGCAACTCTCTCCAGGCATTAGGTCAGATCCATAACTGACACTTTGGGGGCAGGGACACAGAAGATCATGCCAGTGAGCTTCCAGTTCAGCTTGGGGTGAACTTAGCCTTGATTGCACCAGTAGAAGCAGGGATGATGTTCTGGGCATCCTCTTGGCTATCACACCACACTTTTCCAGAGGGACTGTTCATGGTCTTCTGGGTGGCAGTTATGGCATAGACTGTGGTCACAAGTCCCTCCACAATGCCTAAGTTGTCATGGATGACCTTGGCCAGAAGGCTAAGCAGTTGGTGGTGTAGGAGGCATTGCTGACTATCTTGAGGGAGTTGTCATACTTCTCATGGTTCATGGCCATCACAAACATGGGGATATCAGCAGAAGGTCAGAGATGATGACTTCTTGATCCCACCTTCAAGTGAGCCCTAGACTTCTCCATGGTGGTGAAGATCCCAGAGGACTCCACAACATACTCAGCATTAGCATTACTCCCTTTAGTGTTGGTGGGGTCTTGTTCCTGGAAGATGGAGATAAGCTTTCCATGGATGGAGATGGGCTTTCCATTGATGACAAATTTCCTGACAATACTACTGAATTTGCTATGGGTGGAATCCTACCAACACAGGTAGATCATGTAGTTTGGGTCAATGAAGGGGTCACTGATGGTGTCAATATCCAGTTTGCCAGGGTTAAAAGCAGCCCTGGTGACCTAATATGGCCAAATCTGTTGACTCAGACCTTCACCATTGTGTATTGGGGGATGTGGCTGGCACTACACCAAAAGTGGCTGTCTGCCACATGGGGAGAAGCAGAGAGCCCCTTCATTCTACTGTTAATGGACATTTGTGTTGGGTATAATAGGAGTGTAATTGTTGTGTCTTAGTGTATGTACATGTTATAATAAATACTTCTAAAGAATTTTCCAAAGTGGTTGTACCAATTCACATGTCCACCAACAGTGTGTAAGAATTCTAGTTCCTCCATATCTATCCTTGACAACACTTAATATTGTTAGTTAAAATTTTTTTAGGCATTCTGGTGGGTATAGTGGGTTATTTCTCTATATCTATTTTATTGAATCCAACAATTTTTGATGTTATTTTTATTTCCATTCATTTGAGGGTATTTTCTAATCTCCATATGTATTGCAAATATCTATTCTATTCTACAATTTGCCTTTTTTCTTTATTAATGGTATTTTGTTGTTGTTGGCTAGAAGCTTGATATTTTAATGTAGGTTTTTTTTTACATTGACTTATGGGTCAATTAGAAAATTATATTCTTTAATTTCTAAACATCTAGAGATTTTATAGTTATCTCTCTGTTTTGGATCTCTTGTTTGATTTCAGTGTTATCAGAGAATATACTCTGAATGATGTCTATCCTTCAAAATATACTCTAAGACCATGTTAAAATCTCCAACCATACTTGTAAATATCTATGATCTGTCAGTTTTTGCTTTATATATTTTGAAGCTATGTTGTTATGTGTGCACAAATTTTTTAAAAAAGATTTTATTTATTTATTTGACAGACAGAGATTACAAGTAGGCAGAGAGGCAAGCAGAGAGAAAGAGGAGGAAGCAGGCTCCCTGCTCAGCAAGAGAGCCTGATATGGGGCTCGATCCCAGGATCCCGGGCATCAGGGCCTGAGCTGAAGGCAGAGGCTTTAACCTATTAAGCCACCCAGGTGCCCCATGTGTACACACATTTAATACTGCTATATTTTTCTCTTGAACCAACCACTTTATTATTAGGAAATGTAAATTAATAAAATTGCTTGCCTTAAAGTTTACTTTGTCTGATAGTTGTCTAGATACAACATTTTTCTTTTGAATAATCTCTGCTTGGTGTATCTTTTTCCATCCATCCTTTTAGTTTTAGCATTTTCCAGTTATCTGCTACTATATAACAAAACACCCCAAAACAGTGGCATAAACCAACAACTCAGAGATGTTATGGGTCAGGAATTTGCACAGAGCTTAGCAGAGATGCCTTATCTCTGTTCTACAATGTCTGGAATTGTGATTGGAAAGACTTAAATGGTTGGGAGCTAGAGTCATCTGGAGATTTTTCACACACACACACACACACACACACACACACACACACACACACACACATCTTGTACTTGGACCAGGCTAACTGGAGACTGAGCTCAGCTAGGAGTGTTGCTGGAGTGTGCCCATGCCCCTTCTATGTAACTCAGGCTTTTTTATAGCACGTAAGGCTCAGGGTAGTCAGGCTCTTACAAAGAGGGCTCAGAGCTCCAAGAGCAAATGCTTCATCAAACAAGGCATAAGTTGCCCAGCCTTTATCACCTGCCCTTGAAAAAAAGTGTTACTTCTGCCATATACTATTGGCTGAAGGAATCAAAAACCTGTTCAAATAAGGGAGGGGAGTTAAACCCCCACCTTTAATGAGGAGAATCAAAGGATTTGTGGCTATGTTTTAAACCTTCCACATAGCTTTTCATTCTGTAATCTTATGTTTAAGATGTATTGCCGTACAGGAATACCTCATTTCATTACTTTTTGCTTTATTGCACTTTGCAGATATTACATTTTTTATAGATTGAAGGTTCATGGCAACCTTGTGATGAGCAAGCCTATCAGTGACATTTTTTTCCAACAGCATTTGCTCACTTTGTGTTTTGTGTCACATTTTGGTAATTCTCAAAATATTTTAAACTTTATCATTATCATTAGATATATTTTTATAGTGATCTATGACCCCTGAAATCCCAGATGATGGTAAGCAATTTTTGCAATAAAGCATTTTTTAAAATTATGCACTTTTTAAAAGATAATGCTATTGTATATTTAATAGACTACAGCATAGTGTAGACAACTTTTATATGTACTGGGAAAGCCAAAAATTCATCCGACTTGTTTTATTGCAATATTTGCTTTATTGTGGTGGTCTGGAACCAAATCCTCAATGTCTCTGAGGTATGCCTGTAACATACAGTTGGATTTTATTTATTTTTATCCAGTCTCACAATCCTTGTCTTTTAATTGGGGAATTTGGTCCATTTATATTTAAAGTAACTACTGGCAGCAAGGTTTAAACCTATCATTTTACTATTTACCTTATATTTGTTCCATTGTTTGTTAATTTTGTTCTCTTTTCTTTCCTTTGGCTTAATGAGGTATTTAAAAAAATCATTTCCCTACTCTATTAGATTGTTATTTGTACATTCTTTTATTATTCATTAGTGATTACCCCGGAGATTGCATCATGTATGATTGTTTTGTTATAACCTATCTTAAATGAACACGTCTATCACTTCTATCACTTCCTGGACAGTGCAATAACCTTATAACACTTTATTGTTTATTTTATTATTTTTAAAAGATTTTATTTACTTATTTGGCAGAGAGAGACACAGCAAGGGAGGGAACACAAGCAGGGGGAGTGGGAGAGGGAGAAGCAGGCTTCCTGCCAAGCAGGGAGCCCGATGTGGGCCTTGATGCAGGGCTTGATTCCCAGGACCCTGGGATCATGACCTGAGCCAAAGGCAGATGCTTAATGACTGAGCCACCCAGGCACCCCAACGTTATAACACTTTAACTCTATTTACTCTCCTTTTGTTTTTTGTGGTATTGTTAACACATATTTAATTCCCCATATACTTTGAGCTCCACAGATATTAGTATTATTGTTTTATACAGTGAATATTAATTTAGATTTATCCATAAATTTTACCAAAAGTTGCTGTTCTCTCTTCTTGCGTTACTGTGTTTCCATCTGGAAGCATTTATCTTCTGCCCGAAAAAATCATTTTAGTGTTTCTTCTAATGCAGATATGCTAATGATAAATTATCTCAGTTTTTGTTTATCTAAAAATTTTTTATTTTGTCCTTTATTATGTCCTCATATGTGAAAGATATTTACACTGAGTATAGAGTTTTAGGTTAGCAATTGCTTTCTTGCAGTAATTTAAACATTTCCTTTAACTGTCTTATCGTTTCCATTTTTTCTATTGCTTAGTTGTCAGTTTATTTTTGTTCTTTAAAAAAAAATATGTGTCCTCTCCCCCTCCCTGGCTACTTTTAAGATTTTTCTCTTTAGCTTTGTTTTTTAGCAGTATTTCTGTGACTATCTAAACATGGTTTTCCTTGTATTAATCTTGCTTTGGTTTTGTAGAAGTTCTTTATTCTATGTTTGATGTTTTCATCATTTTTTGAAAATTCTCAGCCAGTATTTCTTTGAAAACTGCTTCTATCCCATTATCTCTCTCCTCTCCAGCTGGGACTCCAGTGATAAATATACTGGATGTATTTAGCATGTGCTTAGACCTCTTATGCTCTCCCCTCACCCCTCATTTTTTCATTCCTTTTCCTCTATGCTTTATTATCCTCTCTTTGGAAATATCTAATCTGCTCTTGAACCCCTCTGTTAATTCTTAATTTCAATAATTTTATTGGTTTATTTCTAGGATTTCCATTTGACTCTTCCCTTAACAGATTCAGTTCTTTGGTAAAATTTGCTATCCTTTTCTTTATTTTCTTGAATATATCAATCATAGTTTCTTTAAAGTCACTATCTGATAACTCTAATTAATATGGATCACTGTTTTTTCTGTTATTTGTTTTTTCCCCTCTGGATTTTGAGTCACTTGACACTATTTCTTGGCATTCTCGGTAATTATATTTCTAAGATTCAAGTAGCTGTTGCAAGTAGCTGTAATTCATGTATTTTTACTAATTTATAGTATTATAGTGTGACTTGACCACAGAATTGACCATTGTCTTGTTGATGGTCATGTGCTTAGTAGAGTAATTAAAAAATATCACTCATTCTAAGCTTCTTGAAATATTTAAAATTAATTTTAAATAAATTAAAATAAATTAATTAAAATTAATTTAAAATAATTAATTCTGTAGTTACTTTGAGTCTTAGAGAGCAAGCCAGTACAGTGTGTTTGGACCACACTGGCAATGGATGATTTCAATGATGCAAGTACTAGAATGTGCTGTGATTATGATTTTTCTATTATGGTCTTACTCTGTATCCCCAAAGAAGTCCATTAACTTTTCAGAGCTGTTTGTTTGCAGTTGATTTGGCCATGTGGGTGGATAGTTGGCTTCACAAGCGGACACAAAAATCTGGAGCTGGACTGGATCAGTTCATTCTCAGTGGAGTGAAATGGAGGGAGTATGATAAGACCAGATTTATTTAGTCATTCTCTTGAAGAAGTCATGAATAGAATTGGAATAAAAACTCAGGAAGCTGGTGCCTGTTCATGATTCCAGTCTCATGGGAAAACGTTCCAGCTCCAAAGCACATGTTCGTCATCTGAAGTCCTTGAGATAATTATTCAGAGTGCCCCTGGGTGTTTTGTTGGAGCATGGGCATATATAGTGGAAGCAGTGTGAGGAAATGGAAAGAATATAAACTGCATTCACACTGACTTAGGTTTGAATCTTGGCTTTGACACCTATTATATTTTTACAAAAATGTCTAGTTAACTCTTCATCTTCACTTTTCTCATCTGTAAGGTGGACAGGCAGGACATGCTAGTACCTTCCTAACTGGATTCTAGGGAAGATTACATGCCAACTTGTATGAAAGATGCCCAACATAATATCTGGTGATATTGGGTGTTCAATCAAAGATTGCTTTGTGGGCACCTGGGTGGCTCAGTGGGTTAAGCCTCTGCCTTTGGCCCAGGTCATGATCTCAGGGTCCTGGGATCCAGTCCCGCATCGGGCTCTCTGCTCGGCAGGGAGCCTGCTTCCTCCCCTCTCTCTCTTTGCCTGCCTCTCTGCCTACTTGTGATTTCTGTCAAATAAATAAATAAAATCTTAAAAAAGATAGCTTTGTGTCATTGGCATCACTGTCATCCTCATTATTATTACCACCACCATAATAAGGAAAGCTCTGGAAATGAGCATGGCTCTGGGCCTCACAGGAAGTCCTAACATCTTTGCTGTTATGCTCTTCAGTGTGGCAAGTTTGTGCCCCTGTATAAGTTCCTAAGTTATTGCTGTTTTCCAGGCACTGGCCATTACATCGGACTTTTTCTTCAAAGAGGGAAGGAGAAATGTTCTAACTAATTAGAAATGGGGTAGTCGGATTTAGGGCAAGACCTACTATAATGATTAGTCAAAAGTCTATGGAGTGACAATCAATTTGAAGGGAAGACAGGTTATATAGCAATATGCACCAGGGAATCCACACATAGCAAAAGATTTTTATCAGTGCTACGGGGCTTAAAGCTGTCACTGAATTCAGCTGACTTTTAAATACACTGACAGCTGACATACACATAGGCTAAGAAGAGAACAAGTTTAGGAGCCAATCAGATCCTGGGGAGATAAACTAATGATGTGCCATCAGCTTGGTTTTGTGTTCCAGTTGAAGTTAGAGGTTCACAGAGCAAGGTCTCATCAATCAGATTTTAACATAACTTTTGTTCATTTGTTGGGTTGTTTATTTATGAAACATTATTTATGAATATCTCCCATGGGCCCAGAACACTATGTGAGGTGCTCTGGGGGATATAGAAAGGTGTCTGTCTGTCTATGTATCTATCTATCATCATCTATTTATCATTTACGTATCTATCTATGTACCTATCTATCATCTATTCTGCTGCAAAGGAGCTTTGAGTTTGGTGAGTTCCTTTATATGGTTTATATATGTGGAGGTAGCATTAAAACACAGATTAAAGTGGTGAGGTCACAAGGTCATAAGAGATGTGCCAGTTAATTTCAGGGGAGTTCAGAAGAGGAAGAGAACACTTCCAGTAGGTAGATGGTGTAAATCCTGTTGGCTATTCCTGCTGCTCCACTCTCTAACTTCTCCATGTCATTGCCTCCCTAGTAATTCTAAAACACTACTTTCAGCCTGTTCAGCTTTTTCTTAAAACCCTTAAATGATTTTCTATTTCCCACTGAACAAATTTCAAAGTTTCTTTCAGATTGTTCTATTATCTCTAGTTCTGCAGATGTAATTTCTTCCCTCTTTTTTGGGATGGGTTTGGCAGTGTGGGGTTTGCTTGCTCTGTTTTTGGCCTTCTTCATATATTCTGTGATTTTGGTCTGAGTGCATCTTTCCTTGGGGATGTTGTTGGTGAGAATTTTTTTCCTTTTGGTGTCTTGGGTTGTGTGATCATCCTGTGCTTGCCTCTGCCTGGCCCCAAGAGTTTCTGTACTGAGCTATGAATGAATTAGGGTTTTTACCTCAAAGGGCTTCCACACATGGCCTTGGAACTATATTCTAAGCTGATAAACATTCTAATTTCTGGTTATGGCTAGCCTAAGCTTTATTGGTTCTTGGATTCATGTACAGAGCCAAGCTCATGCCGGTGAGGTTATGGGGCTTTTGATCTTGACTTAACATCAAGATCCCAGCCCCCATGGTTTGTGCTTTATTGAAGTGCTACAAGCTTTATGTGGATCACTTTCTAAATCTGTATCTTTAGCCCTAACTTGACCCCTGACCAAACTCCAGAGTTATAGTCTCCTATACCCAACTGCCCATTTGTCAACTCTATTTGGTTATCTTATGGCCATGTTAACGTGGTCAAAACAGGACTATGGATTTGTTAATATACATATATGTTAAACACATCACCGTGGGATATATATGAATAAATATGTTTTTTTTTTAAAGATTTTATTTATTTATTTGACAGAGAGAGATCACAAGTAGGCAGAGAGGCAGGCAGAGAGAGAGAGGAGGAAGCAGGCTCCCAGCTGAGCAGAGAGCCTGATGCGGGACTCGATCCCAACATCCTGAGACCATGACCTGAGCCGAAGGCAGCGGCTTAACCCACTGAGCCACCCAGGCGCCCTGAATAAATATGTATTAAATGCCTATTATATACAGTCACTTTAGTGGCTGTTATCTCGTTTATGTCATTGTCTGTATGCATTATAGGTAAATGTATGACACAACATATATATATATAGAGAGAGAGCATAGTTATCTTGATAACCGAGATATGCTTTGCAACATTCTCAAGATTTATAAGTATATGCTTTTTAGATAACAGCAGTCCTACCACTAAGTGCCTCCCTTTTCATGAGTGCACAGTTCTGCTTTTCTTACTGGGATGAGGAGCAGCTCTCAGGTTTCCTTCCTGCTTGAGTTTGAAACAGTGTGGTTCACCCACTAACTATGTACATCAGGATTGCTGGAGTTCTTGTTAGAAAGATTGCTTTTTGGACTCTCTGAAGCTAAACTTTCTGGGGATAGGGCTCAGAAAAACATACTTTTAACAAGTTCTACTTATTCTTAAGTGCACTGTGGTTGAGGACCACAGCTCAACTCCCTTTTCTCCTTTGGCAATTCATCTAAAATATTTCTAGAAGAGACTGTTCCAGGGAGCCCAGAAAAGAGGCAGCTGAATCACAGCCATTCCTTTCCACACAGAAGATGCCATGAAAGCCAGGGGGACTTGGTTTGGCCACATTTACTGCCAGGTACATCTTGCTGAGTGGTAATATTGGACTCTCCACTTGAACTTTCCAGAACTACAATCACTACTTTAAAAAAGTTCTCAGCACTTTTCATCTTATTGGTCAAAACACATAAATGTGAGCAGAGGATGACACCTAGATATCATTATGGCTTGACCAACTGTCCTGGTTTGCCTGAGACTGAGAGGTTTGATGGGATCCATGAGTTTTAGTGGATGAGTTGGTCATCCTCACAAATATGCCTTCTGGGTCAGTTTATGAGTGGAAACTAAATGCATCAGGAAATAATAGAATTGACAAATATGGGATGAAATATATTTGGGGATTAGTCAGATTTGTGGTGCAGGATTGAATGGTTCATGATGTTGAAGAATGGGCAGTTTCTCTCAACCTTCAATAAAGGCTTTGTATCCACCATGTTGTATGGTGTGGGCATGTTTCTTCCAATTCATGCTGAGATTGAGAATAGTGGTGACAACACAGTTGGAGTGAGGAAATTTGTTTCTTAGCTCTGAAAGCAGGCTGCCCTTTCTGACCTAACAATGGGTTGTTATGTGGCTTGTTGTATGTCCCTAAGGTGTTGTGAGAGCAAATAAAGTGAACAATTTGTTAGGGGGAGGGGGACATGGTGGGTATCGCTTCCCATTCTCTGATCAGAAGTTGTGATCAGATCTGGTGGCTGCTGTCTCTGCTGTTCCTTTTAACATGCTCTCCAGTTCAGATGACTTACCATTAAGCAAGGAGATCAGTGCCCAGTGTCTACAAACTTTTAAAGATTTTTTGAAATGATGAGAAAAAATTTTTTCAGTTGAAGAAAACGTTTTTATATATAATATAAATACATTGGTTTTTATAGCAATGTAGTCATAATATATAATTTTAATATAAACATCCAAATATTCATTTACTATATTAACATATATAATTAATATATTAATATATAACAATACATAACAATATATTAATATATAATAATCAAGACATTAATTTTATAGCAATGTAGCAATAAAATATAACTTTAAATTATATAAAATAATTTATATATTCTATATTATATTATTAATTAATAACAATTATAATTATAAACATATTTATAATTATACAATATAATATGTTTAAAATTATAATCAATATATATTTATAACAAATATAATTTATATTTATAATATATAAGTATTATTATAGAATATATCATATATTTAAAATTATAATTCTAAAATAATTACTAATTATATAAATGATATAATATACTATTATATAAAATTCATAAAATAAAAATTTAAACTATTAAACTATTAAGATGTATATTTAAATGTTTTTTAAAAAAGATTTTATTTATTTATTTGGCAGAGAGAGAGAGATCACAAGTAGGCAGAGAGGCAAGCCGAGAGAGAGAGGGGGAAGCAGGCTCCCTGCTGAGCATAGAGCCTGTTGCGGGTCTCGATCCCAGGATCCTGAGATCATGACCTGAGCTGAAAGTAGAGGCTTAACCACTGAGCAACCCAGGCACCCCTAACTTTTTTTTAATAGAGGAAAGGGCCCATGAAGGCAAAGCATGTAGGTCCCACAAAAGCCATAATGTGGCCCTACTTCTCAGGGTGGCAGCTATTTGGCACTGTCTCCTGGGCAAAGAAAAAAGCCTTGGGAGTCACCAACCTCTGAAACGGGGCTGGGCTGAGGGGAGAACCATGGAGGACATGTCCAGATGTGGATCTGTGGGAGAAGAACAGGTGACTGTGGGGGACACAAGACATGGGAACTGTCTAGAAAATGAAGAGTTTGCAGAGTGGAATGCTGGTTGGATTCACTTCTAGACTAGCTAGACGAGGGAAGTGAGTTCTGGGTGGAGGTTCCTTGATGCGGTTTCCCAGTGTACTGTGGCAGGCGTTCACCAGTATCCCCCACTCTCCTCCTCCTTCGACAGTAATCCCCTGTGCTGCACTGGATAATATGCTCCAGAAAGAGACGTCCTAGTCCTAACTCCTGGTGCCTGTGAATGTGCCCCTCTTTGCAAATAGCATCTTAGCAGTATAATCTCACATTAAGATAACTGGTGTCTCTATACACCGGAAAGGAAAGGAAGGTTTGCATCCTGAAACACAAAGGCTGTGTGATCATGGTGTCAGAAATTGGAGAGATGCAGTCAAAGGCAAGAACACTAAGGGTTGTCAGCTGCCACCGGAAGCTGGGGGAGCAGGATGGGGGTGTTTCTCCCTCAGAACCTCCAGAACCAGTTCTGCCAACATCTGGATTTTGGACTTCTGGCTTCTTGAACCATAAAAGAATAAATCTCTGTTTATATCACTCAGTTTGTGGTACTGTATGATGGCAGCCCTAGGAAACCCAATATATCCCCCAAATTGTGCTACCCACATGGCCTCTCACAGTAAGACTACAACTCCCAGCCTCCCTTGCAGCTAGGTGTTGCTGTTCCTTATGACTTGGTTCTAGTCATTGGGATGTGAACTCCAGTAATGTGCACAGCTTTCTAGCTGTACCTTTAAACACCAGGGTAATCTGGTGCCTTGCCTTGCTCTTTTCCTTTTCTTCTGGCTGGAATGTACTCAGAATGGAAGAGCCACAGTAGTCAGCTGAAATTACAAAATGGAAACTACATGTTGAGTCTGTGAGGACCATGTGCTTGAAGGACCTGGAGTCCTGATATGACGGCTCTGCCTTCCTGTCCCGGATTATTTACACTTCGCTCCTTAGGTGTGGAGGAAATGAGCTATCATGTGTGAGCCACCATTAGTTTGACTTTTACTATAGCCATTGAATGTTTTCTCTGAGGAATACAGTTCTCTTTAGTCCAGAGTCTTTCTTTATCGCTGCCCCTGTCAGATACCGATATTTGAAAAGGACATCTGGCCTTATTGTCAATAGGACCAATGTTTTGAGGTTTTCTTTTTTTTTTTCCTTCCTTCCTTCCTGATGATGGGAACAGATTGCATTTAGTTGCTTCTCCCAACCCCCAGACATAGCTCCTCCATCCATTGGGACACATGTATGCGTGGGTCGGGCCAGGAGGAAGATTGTTGCCAGGAAAAATCTCCTTATGGGACTTGAATATGCAGCCTTGACCTCATCATCGGGAGCTGGCTTTCCCTCAGCAGATTCCTAGCCGGATTTGGGGGCTCTGGCACCCCCTAATCCCGGTTCTTATCAGAACCTAGCCAGGCAGGGGAATAAGGTGACCCTTTGCGGCTTCCAGTAACCAGGTCTTTTTCCCTGGGAGCAGAAATGCCTGTTACCATGCTAATCTTGGTGTGTCTGTTTGGGTTTCTTAAGAATGGTTCCTTTCTATTTCTGCATGGGAAGTGCTGGCAAAGCTTCTCAGGGTAAGACCTGTGCCATGTGTGCGTGCACATAGGGTGGTGAACAGCAGATGCGTTCACCCTTTCCTCGGTGGTTTCTTTGTGGCAATGGCACTCTTTTATTCCCAAAACAATCCTGAAAGGTAAGAATTATTCTCCATATCTTACCCATGCCTAAGCCGGTACACGCATAGCTTGAGCACCTGCGAGCAGCAGAGTTCAAACCTAGTTTCTACATTTGCTTTCGATGAACTTTTCCATATAAACGAATCACACCATTTGTTATGACTGTAAAGCACAATGGGAGAGTAGAAATTCTGTCAATGTTTGCCTCATCTGATTATGGAACTGGCCACTCTGGAAATACAAGCAGAAGAATTATCTTTGGGGACCTGTGTTACTTTGGTTTTCCTTTGTACAGTTTATTTCTGCCTCCTTGCTCTTCCTCATCTTCTTGCACACTTAAGAGTGACAATAGCAACCAAGCACCCCTGGTTATGTTAGAGAAGGTGGATTTCCAGACTGATGAAGCTGGTGAAAGTTTTTGTTTCAACCCATTGACTGTGTTTATCATTTGTTTCCTTGTTTTCCAGTATGTCCGTTCTTTCATTAATAGCGCTGATTTTGAAACATTCTAGACTTTTATTTTTAATTAATTAATTAGTTAATTAAAAAATAATATCCATCAGTTGTTAATTAGATTTCTGGAGCTTCCTGCTGGAAAGAGTCTGAGACCAGACCCAGGCTAGGAGAGGAGAGAGTGTCTTGATCCACTCTTTTTTTTTTTTTTAAAAAAAGATTTTATTTATTTATTTGCTACAGAGAGAGAGAGGACAAGCAAGGGGAGCAGCCGGCAGAGGGAGAGGGAGAAACAGGCTCCCCGCTCAGCTGGAAGCCAGATGTGTGACTGGATCCTAGGACTCCAGGATCAAGATCTGAGCCGAAGGCAGATGCTTAAACAACTGAGCCACCCAGGCATCCCTCTAGGCTCTTTTTATCAGGAAAAATCGTATTTGCATTAGCATGAATTTCATTACACAAAAACTTGCATTTGCATGTGGACCAAGTAAAAAAGGAATTTTTTTTTAGTAGCATTAATTTTCAAGTTAAAAATTAACAAAGAATAGTATTGGAGTGTACTGCCATCTTCTTGTTTCCCTATAATTAAAAATATGTAATATAATTGTGATGAAATTTTGGATTTTATGTCATATAAGCACATGAGTGTGTTTGTGTAGATGGGTTTATCTGTGGGCTCCCACATACATACCCACATGTACACACATTCACTTTCGGCTCCCCTCTTTTCCTCTGATCACTTTATGGTGCAGACTCCTCTCTTCTTCCTTCTTCAGGTTGCTAATGGGCAGTGGGAGAGTGAGGAGAAGCACTATCCCTCTCTCTGGGGCTGACCTCACTTTGCACCAGTGTTTTGATGTCCCAAGGGGAGCTTGAGAAACAGCACCTGGAAGTTTCAAAGGGCGATGTTGCCCTTCAAGTTCGCATTGAATGAAGAGGAACTCTGACTCCGCCCTACGTCTTCTTGATGCCTCAGGACATGGCAGCCCTCAAAGCCTGTAGTTCTTCCTTCTGGGTATCATTAGGTACTAGAGGGGACAATTTGATCTTTTTTATTTTGCCTCCCTCACCCTGGCAACCCCTCCTTGCTCACATTCAGAATTTTAGAACAAAGTGAATAAAGCTCTTTGGGAAATATATTATGTGTTGGGAAGAATGACTAACAATTTTTTTTTTTTTTTAAACAGGGTTATGGAGGCACAATTTACATACCATAAAATTTATCCATTTTTAAGCGTAGAGTTGAATGAGTTCAGCAAACTTATATAGTTGTACAACCATCCCTATGCTCAGTTTTAGAACATTTTCATCACACAAAGTCTCCTGGTGCCCAGCTTAAAGTCAGCCTCCTCAGTCACCTGTAGGCTCAGTCAACCACTGATCTACTTTGTTTCTATAGATTTTTCCTCATTAGAAATATCATGTAAATGGGATCACATAACGTTTAGCCTGATTTTTTTGAGATTCACCCATGTTGTTTCAGGTAACAGTGCTTTGTTCCTTTTCATTGCTGAATAGAACTATTCCATTTTACAGCTATACTACATGACATTTATCCTTTCATTGGTTGATGGTTGGTTGGTACATGAGTATTCCAATGTCTGTTCGAGTTCTTGCTTTCACTTGTTTTGGGTATATACCTAGAAGTGGAAATGCTGGGTCACATATAATTATGAGTTTAATTTTTTTGAGGAATGGCCATACCATTTTCTGTAGCAGTGCACCATTTTACATAACCACCAGCAACGCACAGAGGTTCCAGTTTCCCTCTGTCCATGCCAACACTTGCTATTTTCTGTTTTTTAAAAAACTTGTATTTTATAATAGCCATCAAATGGGTGTAGAGCAGTATCTCATTGTGTTTGATTTGCTGATTAGTGATGTTGGGCATCTTTTCATGTGCTTATTGACCATTTGTAGATCTTCTTTGGAGAAGTGACTATTCAAGTCCTTTGCCCAGTTTTGAATTGGGTTTGTTTGTTGAGTTGTAGGAATCGCTTCTCGGCCTTTTGGCTAAGATCAAATGTTGAGTTGTAGGAGCTCTTTCTATATATTATGAATATCAATCTCTTATCAAATGTATGATTTGGTAATATTTTCTCCCCTTCTGTAAGTTCTCTTTTCACTCTGTTGATAGTGTGTATTGAGGCACAAAAGTTTTAATTATGAATGAATTAAATTTATCTATTTTTCCTTTAGTTGCTTGTGTTTTTGGTGCCATAGCCAAGGAAATGTTGCCAGATCCAATGCCACGAAGATTTCCCTCTATATTTTCTTCTAAGAGTTTTATAGATTTAGCCCTTTTGTTTAGGTTGTTGATCTGTTCTGAGTTAATTTTTGTATATGGCATAAGGTCTAACTGCATTAATTTGCATATGGATATCCAGATTTCCCATCAATGTTTGGTGGACTGTTGAATGGTTTTGGCATCTTTGTCAAAAATCATTGACCGTGTATGGTAGGGTTTATTTCTGGGCTCTGAATCCTGTTCTATTGGTCTGTATGTCTACTTTTATGTTAGTGCCACCCTGTTTTGATTGCCATAGCTTTGTAGTATGTGACAAAATCAGAATGTGTGAGAGACCTCCTCCAACATTGTTCTTCTTTTTCAAAATTGTTTTGGTTATTTTGGGTCCTCTGAGGTGCCATATGAATTTTAGGATAGATTTTTCCATTTCAGCAAAAACATTGTTGGGATTTTGATAGAGATTGTGCTGAATCTGTAGAACACTTTGAGCAGTATTGATCTCTTATTATGTCTTCTAGTCCACGAACAGGGATGTCTTTATATTTTTGTGTCTTCTTTTTTTTTAATTAAAAATTTTTTTAAAGTAATCTCTACACTCAACATGGGACTTGAACGCACAACCCTGAGATCAAGAGTTGCATGCTCTACTGAGTGAGCCAGCAGGTGCCCCTATATTTTCTTTAATTTCTTTAAGAATGTTCTATAGCTTTCAGTATACAAGTCCTTTGCCTCCTTGGTTAAATTTATTCCTAAGTATTTTACTCTTTTTAATGTTATTGTAAGCAAAATTGTTTTCTTAGTTTCTTATTTGGATTGTTCATTGTTAGTGTATGGATGTGCAACCGAGTTTTTTGTTCACCTTGTAATTTTAAGGTCTTGATCCACTATCATTTGACATCTAAAATTTCTTTTGAGAAGTCAGATACATTTTGATTCCCATTTCTTTATATGCACTTGCTCCCTTCACTTCCCACCCTGACCCATGGAATTTTTATGGATTATTTCTGTATCTTGGATGTTCTGAAATTTCACAATGGTGTTCCTTGATGTGGATCTCCCCGCTCCCCCATTCACTACACTAGTCACTCAGAGTATCCTCATGTCCTTTGGTTCTGGGAAATTTTATTTAATTTTTCCACGAATAATTTTCTTCCTATAAATGTTTCTCTTCTATATTTATTAAATTCTTATTATTTGGATTTTCATCCAGATATTCATATGTTTTCCATCTCTCTTTTGTACTCTATTGTCGTTTAGTTTTAATTTATAGGAGATTTCCTTAACTTTTAATTTTAGTTCTTTTGAATAATGTTATTTTGGTTCTCAATTTTAATTTCCAAGAGTTCTTTCTTATTTTCAAGCGGGGCCTTTCGAATAGCATGTTACTTTTGCTTTATGGTTGAAAAATCATCTCTCTTGAGGATATTATTGTTTGGTCTACTTTTTTTCCCAGATTCTTTCACTCATGTTTGTGTTTGATTGTATCTTCTTTGAGAAGGATTTCCTTAAGGCTCTGATGATCCTTGGCTCTGTTCACACTTAAGTGGAGGCTGTTTGTGAGGAGGGGGTGGGACTTCACTGGGGAGGGTGCAGATCAGGTTGCCATGACCCTTTGCACCACATCGCTCCGGTGTTGGTATGTGGGGGGTCTTTTTTCCCTACTGGAGAAGTGTCATCTAGTCTCCTGCTTCAGAGTTCTGTTGGTGTGTGTCCGGGTGTCTTTGATGGCTTACCTTGTAGAAACTGCAGCAAAGGGTGGAGGGTCTTTTGTCTCACCAGATAAGAAGTAGACGTTCACCTAATTCCCCTATTTTTACTCTGTCCCTAGCCCCTGTCCTTTGATGACCCCATCTTCCTGAATTCAGACCACTTTGGTGAAATTGTTCTTTTTTTAGAGAAAAAAATCCTGGTTTTCTTGAGTATAGGGAAGCTAGATAGATGCTTGACTGCTTGTGCTGGCGAGGACTCATGGGACGTCCATTGGATCCTAATACAGACTTCCAAGGGCTTCTCTTCTTCCTGCCTTGGTTCTCATATCCATGGGTTTGTTGGGTGAAAGCTTGCACATGCCACCTCATTTGGAACATCTCGGCTTTGTATTTCATATCTGGTGAGGCAAGTCTTCTCCCACACTTCTGAATTTACTTGGCTCTTCTCAGACATTAATTTTTTTTTATAGAGATTTTTTTTTTTTTAAAAATCACCAAGTATTTCTATGGAATTGTACAAATCCATGCCTATTTTAGGATAATTTAATTTAGTTTCTCAAATAATCCTGTTGGGATTCTTTTTTTTTTTTTTTTTAAGATTTTTATTTTTTTATTTGACAGAAATCACAAGTAGTCGGAGAGGCAGGCAGAGAGAGAGAGAGAGAGGGAAGCAGGCTCCCTGCCGAGCAGAGAGCCGGATGCGGGACTCGATCCCAGGACTCTGAGGTCATGACCTGAGCCGAAGGCAGAGGCTTTAACCCACTGAGCCACCCAGGCGCCCCCTGTTGGGATTCTAATTGAATTCCTATTCATTCCTGCATCTCTAGTGCCCTCATACAGGGCCTGGATCATGTTAGGCTTTCAGAAAACCTCTGTTAAATAGAAATAAACCTCCGATCCCTGTGCCGACGCGTTCCCTATTATACCCTCCGTCTGATCTGTGTTCAGATCGCAGAGCCAGCTGGTAGCAGAAGCAGAAGAACTCAGGTGTCGTAATTCACCACTCTGTACTTTTTATACCATACTTGTCCCTGTAAAACAATTCTTAGCAGTTATACACAGTTGGGCATAAGGGCCATGCCAGTGTGAATGGAAGATGATAAAGTCATGGAAGTCAAAGTGTTTTAAAATCCCAAAGAAATATCTCTGCCTGGGTCAATCTGTCCTACTCCTAGAACAAGCTCCCATGTGGGAGGGCAGGACAGGCAGGTGACACCTCTGGGTCAGATGGGTACAGTTGTGGTGGGGCAGAGGGAATATTATCAAGCTTATTTATGTTTTCCCATAGGAAGAGCCATATTTCAATGGCATGAATATGAGTGCGAAAGTAGAATGGTTTATCTGCCACGTCTGATCCATGTGGAGTTTCAGTAATAAAGTTTATTAGTGCCCCTGATTTAATATGACACATTTCCAGTGCAAATTACTCTGAGATCATCATGTTCATAAAATATGACAGAAATCTTTTAAGTGTGAGCATAAGTTCTGAATTAATTTAATAACCCAGTCTGGAAAAAGGCATGTGGTTTAAAGCATAACATTATGCACTGAGCTCTTACGTTTCTCTTCCACTCCCCCCATGCCACTTTTGAGAAGCCTTTGTTCATGTCTCAGGTCATCTGGCCTCTTGTCAGATCTCAGGGTTTTACTTTTCAAGGAGGTTTGAAAAAGGACGTGTTAGTGGGGCCAAAGCAAGAGGGTCCGTTCCTCCTTACGTTGGGGGCTCTTGAGCACAGCTGGTTTTATTTCTTAATAGTTCCTGCCCCCAGGGGGTGGACAGGGACCAATGTGAAAGCAGTGCTTCGTCTCTATGATTTACACCCTTAAGTGGGCTGGGAGGTGGGTGGGAGAGTGAGCAGGGCACAGACGTGACACTGGAGAGCCACAGTGGTGGGGAGCATGAACACACTCCCCCGTCTTTCCAGATGGGAAAAAAATCACAGCAACAGGGCTCATGCCCCAGTCCTCGAATGCTCATAAAAACACTGCAGGTTGTGAAACATGAGTCATGGTTCTATTTATCTTGTGGCAGGGTACAAAACCAAGTGAACAAACATAATTTTCATCAAGATAGAAAATAGTAACGAAGACAAAGTATGAGCTCTTCGGTGTAGCTCAACCAACATTCGGCTTTCCATCTTGTGCACAGACCTGGGACCACCACGCCAAAGAAATCTGGAACCCGCCCTCCCTACTTCTGCTCCAATCTTTTAGGGCTTGGGATGGATTCTTGGCTCACCAACTAACTCACTTCTTGGGTGATCCTACCTTTTTGTGGGATTTTAGGATCCCCCTTTGTCCTGTCCAGATAGGCTGAGACACAGGACCAAAGGCACCCTGAGTCATCCTTAGACATGCCCTGGCGTAGTCCTCTTGTTTGTTTCCTACTTTGGCATCCAGACGGTGACTGGAAGGGCCACCTGAGGGCCTGGCGATCAGGCCTCTTTCTGACCGTGGTGCTTCCAGCCCTGAAACAGAGCAACACGCTCTAAGCAGGTTAGCCTCTTAGAGGTGGCTTCCCCGCAGCTCAGAAGAGAGGCCGTCCCGCCACCTGAATTTTACCCAAGAGGCTCCATGGAAGGTAAATGTTCTTATTTAAGGTTCTCCTCATCACCTGCAGAAATTGCCAACAGCAGGAGTTCTAGCGGGTTTAGCAAGAGACCGCACATCATTCCTACCGGGGAGAAGCTGGAAGAACGACAATAGCCCCCTTCCACAAGACAGAGATGTTGGACGGACTTCCTTGGCCGAGGAAACCACACTCCACCACCTACGCACCTGAAAGGCCATGGTGCTGAGCCACGGCACTCTCTATGCCTCCGCCCCTGTGAACCCCCTGCTTGGCTGCTTTCTGCCTATTTCCAAAGAGTTCCCTCCTTCAGAGAGTAGTTGAAGTGCCACCTGCCCCATAAACATTTCTCGAGAAAGCAGCCAGCAAGAATGCCTTTCATTGGTCTCCCAGCATAGTTATTAACTTAACATATGGCATTTGGCCCTCGGTGATATTCCAATTAGCTCTTATCCTGTGTGTCGTTTTGTTCTTACTATTTCCTGCCATAAGTCCTGTCTGACCAGCCTGGCTCTAAATGCCAAGCCCCATTGGGGGGCTCACAGTGCTGGGGAGGGACTGAATTCACGGGAGATGATCAAGGTCTGGTTGTGGGGTGAGAGTTCTGGCGAGGGAAGTGCCAATCTTCTTGAGAAATGGGGTGTCCCTTCAGCTGGGTAGGGGCTGAGGAGCCTGGAAACAAGGAAGCGCTCTCCTGTGTTTCCCCATGCACACCTTTGCGCCCTCCACCCTGCGGAGAAACTGACCAGCACACATTCCTTTCTCTTCTCAGGACCCCTGGCCTCCGGCCTTTTCTCCTGGCTTCCTTCTGCAACAGCACTTGGATCCCCCATGTCTTTTGTGTCAAAAACCTAAATCCTAAATCCAAAAATCAGTGCCAGGGCATCTTTTCCCTGATGCCAAAAGCTCCTTAAAGTTGCTCCATAAATATTTTTCATAATTCAATTGAGTGCCAGACTGAGAGCTGGCAGTAGGGTATCATCTCTACCTGGTGGGTGAGGCAGACACAGAAGCAGTGGCAATACCACGTGACAAGCAGGACAGTGGAAATGAGTGCAGGGGGCAGAGATGGTCCAGAAGAGGGGTAGTGGACTCTTTCTGGAGTCAGTGTGGGCGGGGGCTGGTCAGGGAAGACTTCACAAGGAAGTGGCCGATGTTTAGGTTCTGAAGAACAGCCCGGGTTCACCAGGGAGATGGCCAGGTGGGGAGGAAAAAGGTATTCCAGGGGAGGAGGACGGGGCACGGGGTTGGGAGAGGTATCCTGTGTGGTTCAGGGCTGCCGTAGCATCGGGTATGGGGAGACATGGCAAGTGAGGGACAGATGAGTCTGGAGAAGTTGGCGGGAGCTGGATCACAAGAGGTTTTTATACCAACAAGTGTGGGGTCTATAATTGTAGGACATGGGGAGGTCTTTGAGGGTTTAAGGAGAATTATGGCAGGAAGGTTGTGGAAAACTGTAAGGGAGTAGGGACCCACAAGAGAAGAAAAGGAAGAATTTCAAAAAGGAGTCATATGGCAGCAGCAAACATTCAAAGAAGGTCAGGTAACCCGAGGAACCAGGGTCCTATCCGTGGGTGTGACAGTGAGGAGATTCTGGTGTTCTCCAGGGGAACAGTTTCCATGGACAGGTAGGGGCCGAGGCAGCTGGTGGTGGACTGAGGGGTGACTGGGGGGCAGCGCAGGGAGGGCACCTGGTAAGACCAACTTGAGCTACAGGATGGTAGCTAGAGACCGCCATGGTGCTCTAGCACCATGGTGCTGGGAAAGTTTCATGGGCTGGGTCTCTATCTGCTCCCCCTCTGGAGGTCACCTGCTGCGCCCCAGTACCTGTCACAGCATCAGACGCATAAGAGATACTCAGTGATGGTGGGAAGAACGACGAAACGCCCCCCGTGCACATTTCCTGGAAAAGGCTCACGGATTCGCTCACTGAGGGTTCTTCGCTGTCTAGGGGCGTTCTGGGAAGCCGTTGAAGTCATGAGCTCTGTTCCCAATCACATGCTTTCCTGAAGCACGGAAGGCAGACAGCCAGGGTGTCAACACCTTGGGTCACACCGCATAGTGCAAAGCCTAATTTGACTTTCAGGCTGATGTCAACATTTTGTTACCTTGCTGAGAAGCCCAGCTGGAAGACCACATTAATTCACATTTGCCTGTGCTCCAGCCCTGCGGTCCGGCTCACAGCCTCCGAGCAGACCTTGAGGGATGCATTTCCGGGACAGAGGAAACCCCCTTCCTGGTATGCAGGAGTCTGGGTGCGCTCTCAGGGCTGCCTGGGAGAAGTTCCTCCAGCTCGCCTTATAGAGTAAACCCACTCAGAATCAGAGACCCAACCGTGAAAGGAAGAGCCTCTCTCCACCTGCCTTTCTCTCACCGTGAGGTGATGGCGTAGTGATGAGGACAGCATGGATGTGGGCTCCCCCGCTTAAGAACCGCCCCTTCTCAGAGTTAAGATCATTTTCCATATAGGGGTGGACACGATCGCCCAGACCAGCAAGTGGGGGCACAGGATTTAAACCACTGAGCCACCCAGGTGCCCTATTCCCATCATTTTTTTATGCATCTGCCTCTATCCCTGAGCTGTGAGTTCCTCCCAGCGAGGCTCTGGGTCCTATTTAACTCAGCAGGCTCTGCGTCCAGCAGCGTGCCTGGGGCCCAGTAGGCTCGCTGACTAGACGGATGGATTTATAAACATTCCACTGCTACCATTCTTCAAGGCCCATCTCACTTTTTTTTTTTTTTTAAACTTTGTTTTAGGGGCACCTGGGTGGCTCAGTGGGTTAAAGCCTCTGCCTTTGGCTCAGGTCATGATCCCAGGGTCGTGGGATCGAGCCCCATATTGGGCTCTCTGCTCAGCGGGGAGCCTGCTTCTTCCTCTCTCTATACCTACTTGTGATCTCTGTCAAAAAAAAAAACAAACAACTTTGTTTTATTTTTTTAGTGTTTTTAAGATTCATTTATTTATTTTAGAAAAAGAGAGTGCGAGTTGGGGAGAAAGGCAGAGGGTGAGAGAGAATTTCAAGCAGATTCCCACTGAGCACAGAGCTGGACGTGGGGCTTGATCTCACGACCTTGAGATCATGTTTTGAGCTGAAACCAAGAGTCCCTCACTTAACCGACTGAGCCACCAGGCACCCCATGGCCCACCTCACTTTCTGTGGCCTCTTGGACAATTTCCTCCAGACCAGTGATCTCTCCATTCTTACCATTTATTCAACAAACATTTATTGAGCATCTAATGTCATATTTGATGCTATGAATAAATTTGACTAGATTTCTGCCCTCAAGAAATTTTATGAATAGTTGAGAATAGAGGCAGGTTAATCAGCAGTTAAGTGAGATAGATGCTGTTACAGAGAAACAGTCACAGAATAATAAAGGCCGTTTTTAATAACCTTTGAAAATTTATTTTAGTGAAGGTTTTATCACTTTGGTGCTAGAATAAAATTTTAATGGAGCTGAATGTAAAACCCTGAATTTGCTATTCTGTTGCATCATAGATTAAACGTATTTTTTCTAAATTAGAAAATAATGTGCTCATTATAGAAATTCAGAAAAACATAAAAGTATAAAGGAGAAATAAAATTATTAACCTACACTCAGAGATAACTACTGTTAACCTTTTGGTGTATATTCTTCCAGACTATTTATCATCTCTCTATAACTGTCCTTTTTTTTTTTTTTTGAAAAACAAAACATTAAACTGGCATCCTGAAAGTTTCAGTCTTCTTTTCCTCTTTTATTATGAACACTTTATCATGAAATATTATGAAAAATATGATTATCACTAACTATGCAATATGACTGTGCCTGATTAAAATGAAAACTATTCTTATAACTCTGGCTTTTAGACTGTTTTCAATTTCTCTTTATGATAATTAACAGGAAAATCTTTGCACAAAGTCATGCGTTATTTACTTTTTTTTTTTTTTTTTCCTTTTGGGGTATTCATCTTTTTCCTATTGATTGTATAAAGCCCCTTTACATATTAAGAGCATCTGTCTTCTGACATAGGTATTAAAAAATATATTTCCTGTTTGTCTTTTTTCTTTTAATTTTGTTTAGTATCCAGCTTGAAAGCCAGATCTTTGAGGACTTTTACTCTCTCATTGGAGAAAAGAGGAAACTAAAACCAACATATTTAAGTGATTCTCAAGTGACCCTTAGGGTTGGGAGCAGAGCTTGCCTAGAACCCAGGGCTCTGGGTTCTCAACGCTTCCTTCAGGAACGCACCCCTGAGACTGGATGTCACTGTTCTTTGCTTTCCAGTGGTGCCATCTGTGTTGGATTTGCCTTCCTATATGGAGGGCAGGCATTGTGTCTTAACCTGTTCTCTCCCCCATCTGGTTCCCACCCAACTTGCTTTCCATTACTTAGCTCAATTGCTAGTGATTTGGTAGTTGTTTAGTACATCTCTGTGTTAATACACGGGCTTTTAAAATGTTTTTTATTTATTTGAGAGCAAGAGTATGAGTGGGAAGGGCAGAGAGAGGGAGAGAGGATCTGAAGCAGATTCAGTGCTGAGCTCGAGCCCAACATGGGACTCGATTTCATGACCCTGAGATCATGACTTGAAGTTGAAACCAAGAGTCAGCTGCCCAAGTAATTTCCTCACCCAAGTGTCCCCAGTACACTGTTTTTTTTTTTTTTTAATATTTTATTTATTTATTTGAGAGAGAGACAGCAAGAGAGAGCATGAGCGAGGAGAAGGTCAGAGGGAGAAGCAGACTCCCTGTGGAGCTGGGAGCCCGATGCGGGACTCCATCCCGGGACTCCAGGATCATGACCTGAGCCCAAGGCAGTCGTCCAACCAACTGAGCCACCCAGGCGTCCCCCTGATTTTTAAAGAGTTACCAATAATAATAAAGGTATCTCTGATGCTCACAACAAATCCGTGAACAAGGCAAGACCAGCCTCACCAGCCCTGTTTTTTAGAGGAGGAAGCTGAGGACCAGAGAATTTAAGGAACTTGTTCAAGATCTTACAGCTGGACGATAGCAGAACCAGTTCTTTTGGCTTGAAACCCCTCCTTCTCTCTGCCATACTGAGCTTCTCTCCCATAGGCTCCCTTGCTCCTGCCCTACGTGGGACAAAAGGCTGGCTGTTGTTTTTGATGCTCGGATGGGTTGAAGAGGTAAAAGCTGGAGGCCCACTGGTCACCCCTGTCCATACAGGGAACCAGGATCATGGAGCTAGGTGTCGACTGAGTTTCCATATTGAAAAATCTGAAACCCATAAAGAGGAGCCAACTTCATGGATATAAAACCTTCATTTTATTATTTATTTTTTTAAAAAAGATTTTATGTATTTATTTAAGAGAGAGAGCGAGCACGATGGGAGCCAAAGGCAGATGTTCAACCAACCGAGCCACGCAGGTGCCCCTAAAACCTTCTTTAAATAGTTGCTCTCTGTTCTCCCCTTCACCAGCCCCTGGCACCACTAATCTCTTTTCTGTCTCTGAAGATGTACCTATTCTGGATATTTTCTGTACACGGAATCACACAGTATGTGACTTCGAGTCCAGCTTCTTTCATTTGGTGCAGGCTTTTCGAGGATTACCCATGTGGTGGCATGGGTCAGTGCTTCATTCCTTGTTATGAGCTGCCACAACTCGGTCACCATTTATCTGCGGATGCGTTGACATTTGGGTGGTTTCCACTCAGCCTGGGTTTTGAGGACAAGGATCCTCAGGCCAGAATCACTAAGTTGTCCTAAAAATCAGCCTTAGCTAGATCTTATTGGAAAAGATTCTTCTCTAGGTAAGAAGGAGGAACTTCTCTTGGCTCTTCAAGCGGGCTCCGGTGGACATTCTGAGGGCTCAGGGGAGGAGTGGAGGTGTCCCTGCAGCGAAGGGCTCCCTTTCTGGGTATTCGCAGGTCCCTGGTGTGGCCGGGCACAGCAACACGGTGGAGACTGCAGGCTCCGTCTCAGCCCAGGGCTGCCCGTCTGGTCCCCGGCAGGCAGCCACAGTCTTTTCTCCCCTCCACTTCGTTAACAGCTTCAATTAGCCCAGGACCGGGAGATGCTTCATCAGCTGCCTCGATCAGCAGCCAAATAAAGCCGTCACGTTTATGAACTGCCCAGCGAGTTCTGGGAGGAACTCTGCATATTTTACATTTAATAACTTGCCTCTCGTTTTTATTTATAATGTTAATAATGATTTGGGGGGTGCTCTGGGAGAGCACAGGAAGAAATCGAGAGAGACTTTGACACAGATGGTGGGACCTGGGGCAGAGGGGTGATGGCTCTTAGCTCTGTTATCCTGCTCCTGACCCAGGCTCCCTGCAGGTGTGAGGGGCAACACTTGCCCCCCCCCTCCCCCCCCCCCCCCCCCCCCCCTTCACCCCGTCCCTTGCATGTGCTTGGCAGCCTCTTTGGGCCTGCTCTTGCTGTCTCCATGCTCTGATGTGGGACCCAGGGGCGCTCTGCTCTTACGGGCTGGCCTGTATTGCGAGCTCCTTTTCCCCCTGTTTCCCACCTCAGACCTGTCTTGCTAGTCTCTCCTATGGCCTGTCCATGGGTGGAACAGGTGTCAGACTGGGTGAAGGAAATAGGATTTGCCCTAGGAAATCTTTCACAGGGTGCCTGTGTTTTTGGAAAGTCCCTTAGCGTCTTTCCAAATGAGTATTCTAGTGATTCCTTTTTCCGGATATGAGAAAAAGGTCCGGGGGTGCTAAGTGACCATCCCAGGGGACTGGCTGGTGAGCTGTCACACTGGGCGGCAGAGGGTGTGTGCAGATTGTGAAGGAGAGGGCCGTGGGATGGTCAGGAAGCTTGGCCTCTTAGATCTGCCCAGCCTGGGTTCAGTTCCCAGCTCTGTCTCTCTGTATGACCTTGGGCAAATTATTTTCTTCTCTGAGTCTGAGGATATTCCTCTGAGCCATTGGGAAAATCAGAATCTCCATCTCACAGGTGATCTCACAGGTGCTGGGTGATTTACCCAAGATCATGTTTGTGAAAGATTTTGTAAACTGCAAGTTGCCTTACAGATTGTAATTATTGATTGCCTTCTACTGGGAAGCTCCCTCTGGCGCGTGGCCTTGTTGGGTAGACTCTAGAGAAGGGGTTTGTAACTTCTTTCAGAAAGGGCTAGTTAGTAATGATGTTAGGCGTGGCATACCTCACGGTTTCTGGCAGAAAGACTCACCTGGGCAGGTGTAGCTGAAAACAGCCTTTGACAATATATAATCTATATAATCGAATGGGTGTGGCTCTGGGCTCCTGAAACTTTATTTACAAAGGCTGTAGCCAGATTTGTCCTGCAGGTTCTAGCTTGTCAACCTCTGCTCCAAAGAGGCATGTCCTCAGAGCTGGGAGCCCTGAATTCAAGAAGGCAGAATTTTCTGGAAGGGATACTTGCAAGAACCGCCCACCCCCCCACTGTGTAGTTCAGTTTCTTCACAAGAGCATTTTTTTTTTTTTAACCTGCAGATTTTCCTTACCAAGAATAGAGTGTTCAAAGCTCAATTATCCTTGTCGTCATGTGGGTTCCTCCAAAGGGAATTGCACAGACCTGGTCTTCATACTTTCCAGAGCTTGGCTCCGCCTCTGCGTAGAGAGAAGGAAATAATTGTATCCACCTCGGCTGCCTTCATCTGTGATGAGTGAGGAAATGCCTACGCACCAGAGATTTTTTGTTTGGGAAGATTGGCCTACTTTCCTCCATAGCTGGCTCTTGCCTGGAAGTTTCCGTGGCTATTGTCCTGGAGGATGAGGGGGGGAGCAAAGGGCAAGGAAGAAGAATCTAGAAAATGCCAGCGATAGGGCAGAAGGTCGGCCAGTTACTTTGTGCTTGGTGTCCCCCAGACACCAGATCTAATCTTCTCGGCCACATTTCAAGGTAGACTGTGATTGCCATCTTACAGGTGGAGAGCAGAGACCCAGACAGGTTAGTTACTGCTCACAGGAGTGGGAGGGACGGGGAATGTAGATTCAGTCCGGTTTTATCTGATTCTCAGGCCTGTCATCTTCCCACTACGCCTCATGGCCTCATGGCGACGCAGATTTATTGGGTCTGCAAAACTCATCAGAAATGCGTCCACCTGCTTGTTGCACGCCCTCTTCCTGCGGGGCAAACATGAGATGGGGAGTGGTCGACTGGGGAACAGGGTGCCCTGAAAACCAGGAATCCCCGAGTCCGAGCCCTTGCTCTTAAATCGCCTTTTGACCTTGGGCAAGTCACAGACACTTGCTGGGCCTCAGTTTCCTTATCTGGGTCCTGAGGTAGTCTTACCGGCCCCGTCCAGCTCTGTGATTCTCAGCTTTTCTGCAGATTGCCGGTGGCGGCCAATACATTTTGTTTTTCCCCCGTCTGACCGCTCGGCAGAAGGGAGGGAGGGAGGGAGGAGGCAGCAGGAAAGCAAGGTCAATCAATTCTAGCCCAGACCAAAGCCTAAGAGATAGGGCGTGGCATGCTGAAGGATGATGGCTGGCAAAAATCATTAGAAGCATCTTTCAACAATCTATATGCCGTTATCGATCTTGTTATAGATCATCTTCCATTCCTCCCCTACCTTTCTTTCTCTTTCTTTTTTTTTTTTTCCCCAAGATCTTCTGGATCAATACAGCAAGTGCATTGAGACTGTAGCAACACATTTAAAACCTTATAAAAGGTTATTTAGTTGCTAACAGTGCAGTGGTTTCTGCAAAGCCTGCCAAAAGGTTACAGCTTTTTGGGGATCATAAATTACAGACGACAGGAAAAAAGTAAGTGCGGTTTTCTTTATTGTCTCGATGATGGATGGACTCCTGAACAGGGCAGAAAATACATCATATCACCTTTAATGGGTGTGCATTTCTGCAGCCATAACTCACAATTTTAAAATAGAGAATGGTGAAATATGGCGTTGTATATTCCACTTGTGACATATTTATGAGTCCTTGCCTTCTTATAAATACAGTGATTGCTATTTCAAAGCACCATGTCAGGTATGAGCTGAGCACAAACAGCTGGCGCGGCTGAAAAATTATAGCCAGAGTGGACGTTTTCAAAAACTCTCTCTCACAGCAGTAAATTTACAGTGTTTGCACTAACTGTTATTAAAACCAAATCCATATCTTGGCAACAGGAATCCATTGCTCAGTAACAGCTGGAGTGACAGTGTGCCCCAGCAGCTGGGGTGAGCTCTAAACTTGGCTGTGGTGCACACGGAGGAGGGAAGGTCATGGGGGTTCAGAGGGAGATGGCAGCGGGGCTGAGGGGGGGCGCTCTGTGGCTCCCGGGTCCAGAGCCCAGGCTGGGGCCCCTTTGGGTCTGCCTCTGTCTCCTGTCTGAACGTGGTATGTAGGCTTGCTGCTTCCAGCTCTTTCCCCTGCTGGCCTGACCAGGGAGCCTCTCCCAAGAGTTTTCTGACTAGCACTTTGTGCCACTCATCCCTGTTCCTCCTCGCTCTCTCTCTCCACTGGGTGAGTCATGCTGGTGTCTGGAAAGGCAAGCAACTGGGCCCAAACCAGGGACACGCTCTGTGCACAGCCTGAGGAGGGGAAAGACAAAGGGCAGGGTCCGGAGCGGGGTGGGGTGGGGGGAATTGCACGGGGGAGGTGGGGGTGCAAATGGGTTGTGGGAAAAAAAAAAAAAAAACACACAGCAACCTGAAGGCCAGATGGTCTACGCTGTCTAACCATTTTCAATTCAACCAAAATGTGGCCGGCCCCAATTATGAGCTTGGCTTAATTTGGATGGCTGGAAATACCGAAAAATGAAGAGGACATCATTTTCACTTTCAGGAAGCTTACGGTCTACAGACTGCCTGAGACTCAGCTACTGATACTATGCCTCGCATGCTTTTGGGTTTTATGCTTCCCCAGTTCTTTTCTTCATTGATGTTCTATTTGGCTATTTCAAGAAACTAAGAAAATGTACAAGTGCATGGGCTAAACTCCAAATATTAAATAAAAGGAGATGGTCTCTAAAGAGTACATACTGAGGATTCAACTTAGATGAAGTTTACAAACAGGCAATACTAATCTGTGGGGAAAGAAGTCAGAATAGTGCTTCTTTTCATCTGCAGGGTTGGGAGGGACATGTGTGAACCTGGAGGTAAGGAACCCAGAGGTTCTGCTCTGTGCACAGTGGGTACGTAGGGTGCCCTGTTTCTGGCTCCCATGATGGCCATCCATCTCCAGAGAATGAGGTTTGAAAACCAATGGTCCAGTGATTTCCAACTCTGGCTTTGGCAGCCTATTCAGAATTATCATATTGTTATGAAGGGGTAGGTGTAAAATTCACACAAAGATCTGGGATTAATTGTCTATGCTCATTCATTTATTCATTCATTCTTTCTTTCCACATTTGCTGAGATCCTTCCGTTTGCTGGAAGGATGTATTTGCTACAAATGTGCAGGAGGCTGAGTCTTGAAGGTGGCCATGATGTGGTCCCTGTTTTCAGGAATCTGCAGAAGAGTGGGGTGGGCCCTCTGTTCATGTTGGCTGTGAGGACAGATGAATTCTGCTGGAACAGGGTGGAAGAGGACCTTGTGAATGGGGTGATGTTGACTCAAGATCATGAAGGACAAGTAAAGTTCACCGGGGACAACACTGAGGGGAAGGTAATGGGAGGAACAGAGTCCAGGGTGCTGGGAGCATCGTTGGTGAGGGAAGGGGGCCTGTGAAACGTAGGGTGGGGCCATCTTTTGGGAGATGCTCACTGTCTCCTTAAGGATTAGGCTCTACCCTGTCAGCGAGAGAAGTCCTAGAAAGTTTGGCACAGGGGCTAAACATCGTCCGGTCTGGCCGAGCTAGCTGCCCCTGCAGCACCTGGGAGTGAGGGACAGTGGAGATGGGCAGAGAGCTGTCCCCATGAGGAACTTCTGAGCGGTGGTGATCTCAGGGGAGGCCGCAAGCCCCGAGATCGTCTACACAACCAAATAACAATCAAACAACAACCACTATTCAAAAAGTTTGGGAACTATTGGGAGGTTCAATCCAATATTGCTACCTACCCATATCTTCTTCCCCAGGGATGGGGAACTCGTTGATTTTAAGAAAAATGTCTGTTCACTCATAAAACAAATACTTGCTTCTTGTAAGTATTTGATGAATATAAGATGAATATAAGAATAAGTTTGAGATATGCTCAAGGCTAACTCTGGCCTTGGTATTTGGTCCAAATCTGATATTTGGTGTCAGCTTTGGACTTGGCCTTTGGAGGCCCGATAGTAGATGTCAACTGCAAAGTCATTTCTGGCATCCCCGACCCTGTGTGTGATCAGCGGTTGGGGGATTGCGTTGTCTCTAAACCCAACAACAGTGGTGCTAGGAACAAGGTGTGGCATTCATATTTATTAATAGTGATGCTCTTGTTTTGCAAGAGAGGCAAGCCCTCTAGATGCAACCTGGAGTGGGAATCCCTTTTGTGCTTTTTATGTTGAAATATTGATCAGTTGAAGTACAAATGTGCATTTATTATCGTAAGAGCCAAGTGCTACGGTAACCATGAAAATGAAAGTTGTTAATTGTATGCACGAATTTATAAACTTTCCAATAGTTAAATAAATAGGGGAAGAGCTGACACTTCCTGTGCAGGGTAGGAGACAATAGGCTAGCTAGATGATTTGGGGGAAAACAAACAAACAAACATTATATTCTTATATCCTTTGGGGAACCAGCAATTTTATGAAAATGTACAAAATAACAAGACAAAAAAGTCAGTTAGTGTTATGACCTGAATGTTTGCATTCTGCCCCCCCCAAATTTATACACAGAGACCATGACCCCCAGTGTGGTGGTATTTAGAGGTGAGGCTTTTGGGAGGTCCGTGGGGTCGCCAGGTTGGGGCCTCATGTTGGGATGAGCACCCCAGTTCTCTCTTGGTGCTGAGTGAGGACACTGCAAGGGGGGGTTGCTGTCTGCAAACCAAAAGAGGACCTTCTAAGACCCAAGATCTGCTGGCACCTCGCTCTTGGTCTTCAGCCTCTAGAACCGTGAGAAAGAAATGTTTGTTGTATAAGTCTAGGGTAATTTGTGATAGCAGTTGATAAAGAAAATTAGATTGTCTTTAAGTCTCATTTTTTGGAATTATTTGTTGTAATACCATTCATGACATTACACAAAACAACCTTTCAGAACAGCTTTAACTGGAAATGTTTATTTTTCTTGAAGCCACGAATCTCTCCAGAAAAAGCCTGATCTGAGAAGGCAGCGTGTTTTGTGAGGATGAACAAGGGATAGGACGGCCGCTTTACCACCTTAACGTTCAAAAGGAGGAAACACGCCAAAATCACGGAGAGCATCTGTGATTCACGATCCTTGATGCAGACATAGCAGAGAGTACGAGAAGAACGAAGAAAAAGAGAAAAGTAAGATGCTCTCTTCGAAGCATTTTGCTTTTCATCTACCTCAGTTGAAAGTGACCGTCTCCTCAGTGACAAAAATGGTCAAGTGACGGGTTAGCAGACATCCCTCTAAGCTGATGGGCCAGAAATAGGCTTTCTGCATTCCATGAGAGCCCTTGAAATTTCATGGCAGTCTTAATCAAAATTGGGATAAAGCTGTAACATAAAATTATGTGTAGGGTTTGGCCTGAATTTTAACCCTTTGACTGCTTGGCATTTGGGTAGAATATACCTCTAGATATAATGCACCTCCAGATATAAATTGAAAATCTTTTCTGTCCCCAGCACCTAGGTAACCAATGAATCTAGTGTGTTTTCTTTCAGATATGTGAAATGTAGTCATAATTTTTTTTTGGCACCACAATGGGGATGTACCATAGTTACTACTGTCCAATAATTGGCTATTTACCGCTTAGTGATCTCATCTACACATCTTTCCATGAGATTGCATATAGCTCTATTTTATGTTTGGTAATGACTGCCTATATTCCAATAAATAGATGTGGCATTATTTATTTAACCGAACTCCAGTTAAAGAACATTCAGGCCATTCCTAATTTTTATCCATTGGAAGGAAAGTTGCAATAAACATTTTTGTACAGTATTTTGTAAGTACTAAATTATTTCCTTTATATATATATATATGGGTGTGTGTATATATATATGCATACATACATATAATTTTTGGTATGTCTTGCCATATTGTCTTCTAGAAATATTGTATCAATTAATATTTCCGCCCACAGTGTTTATATATAAGAAGACTGTTTCCCTCACCAACACTGAGCCTCATTTGCCTTTTGAATCTTTGCCAACGTGTTATATGAAAAATGGTCTCTTGATATTTTAATATGCATCTTTTATTATTAGTGAGCTGGAACATCTTTCTGTATGTTTTTGCATTGATTACTTTTAATCACAGAGGAAATGATGTCATCCTAAGTGAAGAAGAAAACACCGACCTATGGGGATGATTGTCTAGCTGTGTAGGCTTCTCCGTAGATGACATGTGTGGGGGATACTTTGTACTGCTCCTTACAGCAGGCAAATCACTCTCGGTTCCTAATTTCAGGAATGTTCAGGAACATTCTCAGGTGCAAAAGGACGGAGCTCTGAAGAGTTGGATTGGCCTAACTGATTGGCCCAAGACATTACAGGTAAAAAAGTAGATCTGGGGTTTGATAGATTTTTCTAGAATTCAATCAATCTTCATTCCACTTGACCCCACTGTGTCTGCTACCGACAAGTTCAGATCCAGATTCTTGGGCTAACAGTTCCTAAATAGTGAACATTGCTTTCCTTATCGAGCACAACCCTGTAAACACATTAGCTCACTGACCCCTCGTGACAAGCCTGTGAAGGAAGAGCAGGTGCTTATCCACATGCACAGATGGGATGCTGACCATGGGCACCACACCCGAGGAAACAACCTCTCTATGACTGCCATTGAGTCCCCCCCCCCCCCACCACCACTGCAGGGCACTGTGTGAGGCTGTGATGTTTATTCCAGGGAGACAAGGCTGTGAATTTGGGCTGAGCGAGGGCAGGTGTCGGCACTACGGGCAAGACAATTCTCAGCGCGGTATTGTCTCCTGCATTGCTGGAGGGTTCACATCCCTGCTGCTTTCTCTCTAAATGCCAGTCGCATCCCTCAACCCAGACTCTGCTCCCCAAATTTCCAAATGGCCCCAGGAGGGTATGGCACACCTCTGCTTGAGAACCCCGGACCAGGGGACCCCTGCTGGATGGTGGTTCGTGTTTCTGTTGGCTGATGGATTTGTGCTGTGTCTGGTAGGACTGTGAGGTTTAGGCTGAAGCCCTGGCACAGGCTAGGGTTTGAAGAATGTTCAGCACAGGTAACGTGGTATTTCTGGGCCTTCCTTTGAGGCTGATGGTCGGTTGCCCCCAGAGCCGCTGATGTAGCCCCCGTCTGCAGACAGTCAATAAACATCAACACCTGCTCCAGACAGACGGCTGCGTGTCTGCCGTTCTGGGCTGGACTCTAGCTCACAGCAACTACTTTCCCAGGTCTGGATTTTTCTTCTTTTTGATTGCAGAGGCAGAAGCAGGCAGTGGAATCACCAGCCCACGGTTACCTTGCTATAGGGAGGACTTTCAAAGGGTTGGAACCCAAGCTCCGTGGTTTGGCTCCTTTGAAAGCCAGCCTTTCCCGGTTCTCCTGACCACGGGAGCAGGCCCACTAGTTCAACGGGGCCTCGTCTGCCAAGTCCGTGGCATGCCCAGGGCTGCTGGGTGAGTTCATGCTCCATCCCGGAAGGGTCGGGGCCTCTGGGACGCAATCAGAACTCCAGGAAACTCGGCGCGGGAAAGGCTACTTGGGGTTTGGCTCCTGGCCTGGCCAACCCCAGCCAGCCGGCCATGCCCAGCCAACGGACTCCGTGGGCAGACTTTTCAGAGTTGTGCGGACAGCCCAGTAGCAGCGATATTGAAAACATTGCCTTGGGGCGCCTGGGTGGCTCAGTCAAATGTCTCTCTGTCAAATAAATAACATATTTAAAAAACAAAAAACAAAAAACATTGCCTGTCTCCAATTTGCCCCGCGAAGAAAGCTGGTCTTGGGCGGTCAGACCATGTGTGCCACAAAAGGTAATCCTGAAAACGGGATGTCCTTGACAGCAGCTGGCTTTGAAACACAAGGCAGAGTGTTTGGAGTTCCCCTTCTTCAACCATGTAAATGGCAGTGTCTTTCACCTTAGTTGTTGTTTAGGGCTAGACTGGGAACAAGAAAGTCCACTGTTAAAAAGCAATTGCTTTTTGCATTGATCCACACACCACATATTATAAATTCCCCGTAGGCCTCCCTTGTCCCAGGGTGGGCTCCTGCCACTGGAGGGTGCGTGGTGATGGGGGGGGGGAGTGGGAGGGAATTCTTCACGGGCTCCTGGTGGTTTTGCTTTTCTGTTGCTGGGAGAAACCTGGGCAGAGAATTTTCTGGTCTGAGACACTGCTTAGTCGGCTTCTCCTTGGCAGGGCTCTGAGGTGTTCTGGGGGAGCGGTGGGGAACTCATGGGACCTTCCCATCCCTTTCCTGGACAGGACTTCATCCTGGACCTGTGGCGTGTGTGTGCTCACTGCCCATGTTCTGGGACATGCTTTCCAACTGGCATGCCCTGTGGCTTCACGGGAGTCAGCCCGGGAGCATGGTGGGGCCTTTAGTAGCTGTGGATATTGGCATTCTGGGAACAGCATTTGCGTCTACTGAGAGAAGTAACAAGGGATGTGAGGGTTACATTCTTTATGCAGATCCCACTCGCTCTCCAATCACTTTGCAATGTTCTTAATGCAGAGCAGGGGGGCCACCAAACTGGGTCAGTCCCCTGAAGGGGTTAAACCTTACTGACTCAGAGGGTGGACCAAGGGACACTCTGTCCAAGCGCAGCGCGTTACGGATACACGGGCGCTCTGCAAAAAGCCACCGATGTTCAGTATGGAAACAGCCAGATGTGGGCTAATGTGTCCCTCTGTTGGGTGTCTCAGAACCCTATTGCTCTCTCGCTCCAAGGCTTCTCGAGAAGCAGTGATGACACATTGCAGGTGTTTCCACTGAGCAGGACATGGTTTATGGTGTGGAGTGTGGTGGGGTGGAAAGAGCCTGGGATTTGGACTCAGCCAACCCGAGACCAATACCAGGAGGAGACCACTTAGCCATTTGGCAAATGGCCCGGGTTTTTATTCTCTCGGTGGGGGTGGTGGTGGTGGTGGTGGTGGTGAATAACACCTTTCCTGAAAGGACTGCCTAGAGAATCAAGAGAGACACGTGAAGAGTCTTCAGAACCTGTAAAATGCTCTCCATGTGTCGTCTTTATCATTCTCTGCTCTTAGAAGATGAATTTAAAAGTCTCTTTCAACTGCAATAAATTCCGTGATATTAAGCTCTTCTTGGGACAAAGCTTTCTGTTCTTTTTTCCCCACGAGACACGACAAACTCAAGAGGAGCATGGAGTCCGGGAGCAACCCAGTGAGTGAATGCTTTGTCCTGTTTTGATTCTTTGCAGTTTTACATTTTTTCTCTCTCTTTTCTCCTTTTATTTTTGTTTTAAGTTGAACCTAACCGATCCTTAAAGCGACAGAGGCTCTGGGAAGAGCAGTCCTGGGCTGTGTCCCGGCCGCCATCATCAGACATGAGGTCAGCAACCCAGCAGCTGTCTGGGCAGGCTGTTGGAAGGGGGGCCGCCTGGGTTTGGGACCTTCTTGATGAGGTGTTGCTGCAGGAATGACTTATATACGCAAGGCAAAAAGATTGAGTGTTGAGTTTGGCTAATGCCCGCTAGAGAGCTGTCATTACATCAAGGTTAGTTCACCACTCAAAGGATGTCTTGAATATCAATTGTTTCTTCTTTCTGTGAGGTGGGAGGCATGTTTCATCAGTCTTGCCCGGAAAGGGGGTGGGGTTGAGGCTTTGCTATATAGTGGGAAATGGAGTGTCATAGAAAGACTATTGACCTTGGAGTCTTAAAGTCTGGGTGGCCTTGCACACCACTAATGACCTGTGTGACTTTGTGGAAATTACTTTACCTCTCTGGTCCACAGGAGTCATATACACGTATGGGAGATGATACTATTTGGGGACAGTTATGTGCATCACATTGTACAGTAATTACCTTTGTAAACAATGAATATTCAAAAAATTGATGCATAATATCCATTCATAAGACTGCCCAGAGTGTAAGCATAGAGCTCCTTGAACTCTGCCAACGTGAACCCACTCATGTAACTACCACCCAGATGAGGAATTATGGTATCCCCAGATGCTCAGAATCCACTCTTTGCCCTTTCTCTGCCACTCCCCAGCCTCCTCCTCCAAAAGGACCACGATCCTGTCTCCTAACACCATAGATGAGTTTTGCCTGTTGTTGTACTTTAGGAAGTGAAATCATACGACATGTACTTTCTGGTGTCTGGCTTGTTCGGCTTGTGAGAGTCATCCCTGTTGCTGCCCGTCACCGTAGCGGATCTGTTTGCATTGCTATATACTATTTCACGGTACGATTATAGCCCAAGTGTGTCCACCAGTTGCTGATGGAGATTTCGGTCATTTCTAGTTTTTGGCACTTCCACCTGGAGTTCTGTTGCCTGGATCTCTGTCTAGCATACACCTAAGGGTGGAATTGCCAAGTCCTATAGAAAGTATGTGGCTCTGCTTTCATAGGTATCATCACGGAGCTTTACGTGATGGGTGCCTTAACTTCCTCTCTCAGCACCAGTGCGCCAGCTTCCGCCTCTGCCGTCTTCCCACACTTGGTCCCCGCGGTTGTTTCGTTTTGCTCTTCTGATGAAGCACAGCGCAGTCTCACGGTGTTTTCTTGTTCTCATTTCCCTGGTGGCTGCTGAGGTGAAGCACATTTCTGTACACTCCTAAGCCATTTAAAAATCCTCTTTCATAAAGTGCTTGTTTAAGTCTTTTGGTCATTTTTCTGTTGCACTTAGAAAAATCTGCAAGAGTTCTTCTTATATTTTAACTGCAGTATATTGTTAGATATATTTATTGTATGTGCCTTCCTCCTACTCTGTAGCTTGCATTTTAACTCTCTATTATATTATCACGGACAGAAGTTTTTAATTTTAACATAGTTGAATATATCAACAATTTTATTGTTCATGCCTTTTTCTGTGTTGGGGTGTGAGATGAGTATCCCGGGGAAGACTCGAGGTAGCAGCATGCCTGTCTGGACACCCTCAGTCCAATCCCAAGGTGCTTGCAGAGCACCCTTGAGCTTGAAGGTTAAGATAGGTCCTGGTTGATTTGCAGAAAGTACTGGTGGATCAAGGCTCATGACTGGAATCAGGGACTCACTTAAGGGTTCCCAGGACTTATGATTTCCAGGGACCATGTTATTTGTTTTGGCCTGATTATGGGAAGAGAGAGCCTTAGTTGGCACTTTCCAGAAGACTGTGTTTCTAGAACCTCTGTGGAAATAAAATCTCTGACTCAGTGTATGGTCTTTGGTCTAGGAATTAGACACGGGAGCTTCTTCTTCTTCTTTTTTTTTTTTTTGAAGATTTTATTTATTTATTTGACAGACAGAGATCACAAGTAGGCAGAGAGGCAGACAGAGAGAGAGGAGGAAGCGGCTCCCTGCTGAGCAGAGAATCCAATTCGGGGCTCGATCCCAGGGCTCTGGGATCATGACCTGAGCCAAAGGCAGAGGCTTTAACCCACTGAGCCACCCAGGTGCTCCTAGACACAGGAGCTTATTATTGGCTCAGATTCCCTTTCAGGGGATCTATGGTCCTCCCAACGCCTTGCTGAGTGAGTCGGGTTCATGTGATCCTGCTTTCCCCACCACTGCTGATTGGGAGCCAGGAGTAGCCTGACTATGGGCTGGTCAGAGAACAATCAATGGCTTATGTGGATCTGGACACGATGTGCTTCTCAGCCAGTATGATTCCCCCTTTGGGGAATCTGAACCAGGGATCAGAAGGATGTCGTGAGCTGGTGCTGGGCATGTGTGCTGAAAGGTCACATGGAGGTGACCACTTGCTGAGCGTATAAGGAACTGGGACTCAGAGCAGCCAGTCAGGGAGGGGGCCCTGGAGGGGGCTGGAGGGAGCAGAGAAGAGCAGAGAAATCATGGGTGATTAAAGAGAGCTGGAGAGCAAATCCCTGCTTCCTGACCTTCTTGAGGCTTGACTCAATACTTCCTGGTTTCCTTCAGGACCTCTGCGTACCCTTGCAATAACCCCAATCTTTCATTTGAGCTCGTTTGAGTGGTTTCTGATCCTTGCAATCAAGAGTTTGGGACTAAGATAGTCCCGATCAAAGGTAAGACAAAAAAGAAAAGATTTATGGGTTGTATTTCATTCAATAAACTTTATAGAATTCTAGTAAAAATTGATTCCCCTACAATTCAGATCACCTATCTTATTGACTAGAATTATGTACGTGAGAATCACAGTACTGCTCTTTAGTCATTAAAATGTTAATTCAGGAAAACCGGGCAAAGAGGTGGAAGGGAAGCAGCTTCTTGGTCTTCATCCTGTAATTACAGCACAGCCCCCACCATGAAGCAGGGGAGGGGACAGAGGCACCTGAGGCCCCTAGGCTATAGATCCTTCACCTCTGGGCTGGGACAGTGGACCTCAAGGTGCTTCAGAGGTTGTTTGGGTTTAAAAGTGGTTACAACCTAAATGGCCAAGAGTAGAATGGTTAAATAAAGTCGTGGTTTCCAAATGAGGGAGTATTTATGGATTCATTAAAGGTGATGTCATTAATGGAGCTTCTAATGATATGGGAAATTAATTGTATAATAATATGTAACATTAACTGGAAAACAGATGTAAAATATTTTATACAGGTGGATCTCAGCTATGTTAAAATAAACGAGTGGGAACTGTTAACAGTAGTCTCTCTCTCTCTCTCTCTCTCTCTCACACACACACACACACACATACACACATACTAGTTACACTAGTTATATTTGCTTTTGCCCTTTGGCATTTTCTATGATTACTTTTATAATCAAAATGAGGCTTAAAATTAAAACACAAATGAATAAGATCTTTACTCCAATTCTCAAAGTGTGAAGTGAGTCTGTTCTGGAATTTTCCTCCGACATCGATTCCTGGTTCTCAAATCCCAAGCTCCTGCCCTCTATGGATGAGGGCATTGGAACCCTTTGCAGTTAAGGGCCTCTTCGACCACCCCTCCCCATTTCACCCATGGCTGGGGCCGTCCATCAGATCCTTGGCACAGTTCCACCTACATTCTTCAGGATGTGTTGAAGACCAAAATGGCCATTTCTCCAGGTTGTGGTAGAGGATGGAACTTCAGCTCTGCAATTACATGGCCAAGCTGGGATCTGGTTTGTAAAAATGTGGGAGAAGTGAGTGGTAATAAACTTTAAAAACATTTTGAGATCTGAGAGAGAGAGGAAGCTTGTCTTCAGCAATTCTGGCCAGGGAGGGCATTTTTGAGGATTTGGTCCTGGAATGGCCTGGCTGGGTTTCAGTGGAACAGGGGCAGGGGAAAGACAACAGGGGACAGAGGCAGCAGCAACAGCTGGTGGGAACTTCAGAAACCACCTGGACAAGCGCCACTGCTTTACAGATGAAGCCAGCTACTACCTTGACTCAGTACCTCCCATGCTAGATGCACATGCTGTGGAGAACTAATAGGTGTGGCACAGTTGAAATTTTATTTACCTTTTACAAGAGCCCAGTGAAGCAGATTTTATCATCTTCATTTCACCAGTCCCCAAACAAAGCAAGGCAACCAGCTAACAGGGGTAAGGGGATAGTCACGGGTAACTGACGGCAGCTCCAGGACTCAAAACCACTCTTCCTTTTTATTTGGAACTCTGATGGTAATCATCAGGTAACGGTTGTGTATTGGGTCTCTCCTATGTGCCAGGCCTTGTGTGGAATGCTCTTCCCTCTTTATTTCTTTTAAAGCCCACAGCAGATCAATGAAATAGATCCTATTAATATTCCCAATTCATGCTGAAGAGAACTGAGGTTTAGAGGAACTTGCTAGTGGTCACAAAGGGAGTGACAGAGGTGGCCATGGAATCCAGGCTGGTCTGAGACCAGGTCAGAATTCTTACTGTGACTTCAGTGACTTCTTCTGGCTGGGGCCAGAATAGGGTATCCAAGGAAGGGCCCTAGAGCCCAGGACCCCACCCAAACGCCAAGGACAGAGTAGCAACTCTAGCATGACCCTGCAATCCATAAATAGCTGTTCCAATCCTGCCAGTCAGCAAATGCATCAGTCAAGGCATGCATACACCCACCTATTCATCCATGTACCCATCCATCCACCCATCCATTCATCTATCCATCCATCCACCCATCCACCCATC